>NC_073306.1:160596498-160904650 GCF_027595985.1 Sorex araneus | reverse complement strand
GAAAGGGAGACAAAATGTCTCTTCACCCGAGCCAGGGGAGGGAGGTGGGAGTCTTCTCCCTGGGCTGAGGTCGACTTCAGGTGGCTGGTGACACATTCAGAGTTTGAACCCAGCCTGGGACTGCAGATACAGTGCAGGGGCTGAGGCAGGAAACGGACCCCACTTCTGATCCCTGGCACTGCGTGTGGCATCCCAGCACTACCACCCTGGGGTCAGTCCTGAGTACAGAAAGGAATAACCACCGAGCGCCCTGAAGCTTCCACCCGCACTTAGTCATTCCCGTGGATGGTCAGAGTCGGACAGCGGTGAGAGGCGGAGGGGAAAGCAAGCCCCGGGCATGGGGCTCTTCCTGCTGGGGGTCTCAGCCCTGCCAGCTGGTGTTCCCAACACGGCTGGTGTCTGCGCGGCCTCGGCCGCATTCTGGAGTCCTTTCATGAGCCATTAATCTCAAGCACCAGACTGGGACGGGCCTGATGTGGTTTGGCCCTGCTACATTAAGCTGCTGATTTGAAAGGCGTTCTGGAATGCTGGCCAGGACAGATGCACGCTCCGATCTGTGAGCTCGCTGCGTCCTCCCTGTCGGCCTCCCCACCCCACCCCCGGCCCCCAACATCAGCACCTCAGAACAGAGAAGCCCCCGTTTCTGCAGGCCAGGGCAGCACCAGCAGCAACAGCCTCCTCTAGGCCCCGTCTCCTGCCCCGGGGGGCCACGGCTGCCGAGGAGGCTGCAATGAGAATGGGCACACGGCAGAAGAGTGGAGCCTTGCTTTCTCGGGAGGGCTACAGGGCTGAGCTGGGCCCAAGGAGGTACAGAGCCACCTGATACTAACGGTGGGGCTGTGCTATCAGCGCGGAGGGCGTTTGCCTTGCATGTGGCCGACCCCCCGGTTCAATTCCCAGCATCCCATAGGGTCCCCCAAGCACCGCCAGGGGCAATTCCTAAGTGCAGAGCTGGGAGTAACCCCTGTGCATTGCCAGGTGTGACCCAAAAAGAAAAAAAAAAAAAACTCAATGGTGACACCTGAACGTCAGCCCAATAGGATGGACTCAAATCCCGCCCTGGTGTCCAGGACTTGAGAGGTCACCCCTCCCCCACACTGGTGTCCCTGTGACACTAACCACAACCCCATCCACCCCGTTCTCCTCTCTTCTTCCCACCCCTCAGGTTTTAGGGTACCTAAGTTGTATCCGCGGCCTCTGGCCCGCCTGCTTTTTACACACCGGGTCTGGCTCTACACTCAAGGACAGAGGATAACAAAGCAGGTGGCACCCCCCCACCCCTTTGGAGCCAGGATTTGACTCCACCCAGAAACTGAGCGTCTCCTCCCGGTGCCCCGGCAACCTCTCCAGTCTTGCCCTGCTGGTTGAGTTCCCTGTTCGCATTCACAGAAGGCGCAGGTTGAACTGGGCACGGTGGGGGGAGTGGAAGCAGAGCCCCATAAATCCTGCCCTCGGGTCTAATTTCCGGCAGGTGAGGGCCAGCCTGGCCCTGTCTGGAGAAGACGCTGTGGGTTGGGGCTGGGTTTTCGGGCCACGCCAGCCAGGCTCTGGGAAACATCCAGCCTGAGCCTGGGGGTCCCGCCTGGCACCTCTGGGACCGTGAGGAGTCGGGATGGAACCCTGGCCTCTCGCACACACGCTAGGGCTCGGTGTTGCCTCTCTGGGCCCCAGAGGTGGGCTTTTAAAGCAGCTGTGCTTTCGGGATATGTGGGAGCCAAATGGTGTGAGGCGCGGAGGAAGGGCTTACCGGGCGCTCTTTGGTCTGGGGCCTTGGGATTCTGCGGCTGCCCAGTCAGGAGTCTGCATCTAGGCCGTAGAGCCGGCTTTGGAGACCATTACGGAGCATTGGAACCCGATTTATGGTTTTGTTTTTTTTGCTTTTTGGGTCACACCTGGCGATGCACAGGGGTTACTCCTGGCTCTGCACTCAGGAATTACTCCTGGCGGTGCTCAGGGGACCATATGGGATGCTGGGATTTGAACCCGGGTTGGCCGCGTGCAAGGCAAACGCCCTACCCGCTGTGCTATCGCTCCAGCCCCTGGAGCCCGATTTAAAATAAATAAACACATAAAGAAGAGGGCCTAGAGAGAGTGCAGTGGCCCAGCACACGGTCTGCACGCTGAGGCCCAAGCAGGGAACTCAGCACCGCACGGTCCCGGAGCAGTGCCAGGGGTGACCCGCAACACTAGTTGGAAGCTGCCCTCAGCAGATCTGGGTGTGCCCCAAACAAAAGGAAGAGAAAAAAAGGGGGAAAGAGAAAATAAAAGGGAAAGAGTGACAAAAAGAAAAAAGAAGGAAAAAGAATAAAGGGAAGGGGAAAGAAAGGGGAAAAGAAAGAAAAAGAAGAAAAAGAAAGGGGAAAATAAAAGGGAAAGGGAAGTGGAGTGGAGGGGAGAGGAGGAGAGGAGAGGGGAGGGGAGGGGGAAGGGAAGGGAGGGAAGTGGGGAGGGGAAGGGGGAAGGGGGAGGGGAGGGAAGGGCAGGAGAGGGAGGGGAAGGCATGCATTGTCAGGTACTGGAATGCAGAGGTCAGGCAAGATGGGAATGAGATCTGCTTGGTGTGAGGAGGCGAAACTGACGGGGTGGGGAGGTGGTTGGGAGAGCGGGAGACAGCCAGGTCCCTCCCTGCCTTTTGCCAGAAGCACCCTTGTAACTGGCCATCGCCAGAGGCACAGGAGGGCCCCCCCAGCAGGGGCCTCTCTGACAAATCTCCCACAAGGCGCGCGTGCGCGCGCGTGTGTGTGTGGGGGGGGGGGGGGGAGTGTGTCTGTGAGTGTGGGTATGTGAGTGTGTGAGTGTGTGTATGTGAGTGTGTGTGGGAGTGTGTGTGAGTGTCTGAGTGTGTATGTGTGTGAGTGTATACGTGAGTGTGTGTGAGTTGTCTGTGTGTGTATGTATGAGTGTGTATGTGAGTGTGTGTGGGAGTGTGTCTGTGGGAGTATGTCTGTGAGTGTGTGTATGTGTGTGAGTGTATATGTGAGTGAGTGTGTGTATGTGAGTGTATGTAAGTGTGTGTGTCTGTGTGTATGTAAGTATATGTGAGTATGTGTGAGTGTGTGTGTCTGTGTATGTGAGTGTGTGTGCGTGTGAGTGTGTGTGTGGGGGGGGAGTGTGTCTGTGTGAGTGTGGGTATGTGAGTGTGTGAGTGTGTGTATGTGAGTGTGTGTGGGAGTGTGTGTGAGAGTCTGTGTCTGAGTGTGTATGTGTGTGACTGTATATGTGAGTGTGTGAGTTGTCTGTGTGTGTATGTATGAGTGTGTATGTGAGTGTGTGTGGGAGTGTGTCTGTGGGAGTATGTCTGTGAGTGTGTGTATGTATGTGAGTGTATATGTGAGTGAGTGTGTGTATGTGAGTGTATGTAAGTGTGTGTGTGTCTGTGTGTATGTAAGTATATGTGTGTGTGAGTGTGTGTGTCTGTGTGTATGTGAGTGTGTGTGTGTGTGTGTGTGTGTGCGCGCGCGCGCGCATGTCTAGAATGTGTCTGTGGGAGCTTCTGGGAGCCGCAGCTTTCTGCCTTGCCCCGAGCCTTGGAAGAACCGAGGGCTCAGACGTCTTCACCAGCTTCCCCTTCTTCCCGTGGTCTTGGTTGTTGTCTTTCTCTTTGCTTACAGTTTAGAAAACAAAGATGGCGTTGCTGACCATGGTTTGTGATGCTGCAGCCTTGCCTTTAACTCGCCATCACGTGGAGGGGGCCCTTGCCCCCTTCCCACCACGCAGGTGAGAGCACTGAGGCTCAGAGGCTCAGTCAGAGGGGCTGGGTGGGCTCAGAAAGGCCAGGGAGACCCCTGGGGCTAGAACAGAGTGGCAGGCTGGAGGGCGGGAACAGGGAGTTGACCAGGGAACAGGGAAGTGTTTATTTAGTGTGGGGGCCACGCCTGGTGGTGGCTGGGGGCTGGTCCTGGCTCCGTGCTCTGTGTCTCCTGGGAAACCAAGTATGAGCTGCAGCCCAGTGAGCTCCCTCCCCCTCCTGCAGGGGCCTGGAGCCCTTGCCCCTTCCCGGGCCCAGGGCTCGGCACACCAGGGCCGCACTGACAGCCGAGGAGCTTCCTCGGGTGTCCCAGGAGAAAGTCCAGCTCCTGAGGCCAGCTGAAGAGGAAGCCCTGTCCTTCATTGAAGGGGGAAAAGCGAGGCCAGATTCTCAGTCACTGTTCAGTCACTGAAGAGTTCAACTTCCCTCCGAGGAGGGGTGAGGGAGCAGGCGCGTGGAGGCATGTTTTGCTTACACAGGCCCTGGGGTTGATCCCCAATACTGCATGAGCCCCTAAGCACCACTACCAGGTGTGGCCACCCAAAAGGAAATAAGCAGAAGGACGCTAAAAAGTGAGGGCAGCCCGAGAGAGAGCCAACAGGTCGAGACACTGGGGTGTGGCTGACCCCAGCCCTACCCCGCACCTCGGATGGGCCCTGAGCACCGTCAGAAGTGGCCTCTGAGCACAGACCGAGGAGTGAGACCTGACCACTCTGGGTGTGGCCCCACCTCTCCAACCCAAACAGAGAAGAAGTGCCCAGAAGGGGCCACAGCAGTGCCAGCAGTGAGAGGGAGCCCAGGGAGCCTCCTGGGCAGAGCAGCTGTGCCATGCACAACAGCCACTTTCCCAAGAGATGCCGGGCCTGAAGTGGGCAACCTGGCTCCACCTGGGCATGAGCTGGAAGCAGCTCCCCTGTTTCGTGTAGCCCCAAACCCCAGAATAAATAATAAAATTAGAAATGTTTCACTCAAATCAAATTTAAGACCCCTTTCTAAACACAGCTTGTCAGGCACCCTTCCCTCTCTCCCTCTCCTCTCTCTCTCTCTTCCTCTCTCCCTCTCCCTTTCCCCTCTCTTTCCCTCCTTTTCCCCCCATACCTTCCTTTATTTTTTCTTCTCATTTCTGAAACAAGAAAATGAACAGCCATTTTTAGGAGACGGGGCTGGGGCAATAGTACAGCGGGTAGGGTATCTACCTTGTATGTGGCCGACAGGGTTCGATTCCCAGCATCCCATACTGTCCCCTCAGCACCGTCAAGAGTAATTCCTGGGGGCTGGAGCAATAGTACAGTGGGTAGGCCGTTTGCCTTGCACACAGCTGACCCGGGTTCAAATCCCAGCATCCCATATGGTCCCCTGAGCACCACCAGGAGTAATTCCTGAGTGCATGAGCTGGGAGTAACCCCTGTGCATCACCGGATGTGATCCAATAACAAAACAGAACATTTTCAGGTGATAAAAACATTTATAAAGATGAATAGATCTTTAGAGTATACATCCACCATTATATTTATGAATGAAGACGATGTTTATATTTTTTTCTCCTAGTTTTATTTTTTTGGAGGGGGGTCAATCCAGTGGTGCTTGAGGCTACTTCTGGCTCTGAGCTTGAGGGTCCCCCCCTCAGATGAATGCTGGGGATCACATCTGGGGATAAAAGCCTGCACCCAGCCCACTGCGCTAGCTCTCTAGCCTCAGATTTTACTGTTTACCATGACACTGCAGTGACTGCAGTGATCCTTCCCTTCCCTTCCCTTCCCTTCCCTTCCCTTCCCTTCCCTTCCTTCCCTTCCCTTCCCTCCCCTCCCCTCCCCTCCCCTCCCCTCCCCTCCCCTCCCCTCCCCTCCCCTCCCCTCCCCTCCCCTCCCCTCCCCTCCCTTTCTTTCTTTCCTTTCCTTTCCTTTCCTTTCCTTTCCTTTCCTTTCCTTTCCTTTCCTTTCCTTTCCTTTCCTTTCCTTTCCTTTCCTTTCCTTTCCTTTCCTTTTCTTTTCTTTCCTTTTCTTTTCTTTTTTGCTTTTTGGGTCACACCTGGCAATGCACAGGGGTTACTCCTGGCCCTGCACTCAGGAATTACTCCTGGCAGTGCTCGGGGGACCATATTCGATGCTGGGAATCAAACCCGGATCGGCCATGTACAAGGCAAACACCCTACCCGCTGTGTTATTGTTCCAGCCCCATGATTTCTTATTTGTAGGAAAATATAACGAAGAAAAGGAAAACACAAACCCCATTCCCCGCCCCCACAAATATGTCAGTGTGGGGGACAGGAGAGTCTTCCACTCAGGACACACTTGTATGAGCCAGCAAACCAAACCAAAAACTAAGCAAAAATTGGGGGTTTAAACCTAAACATCTTCTTTTTCGTTTGTTTCTGGGCCATGGCTCACTCCTGGCTCTGTGCTCAGGCCTCACTCCTGGCAGGCCAGGGAGCCATGTGGGATGCTGGGGGAGGAACCAGCATCAGTCACCATGTGAGGGAAGCACCCTTCCCACTGTACTATCGCTCTGACCCTCTTGGAGCTGCAATTTTTCTGATGTCAAGGATGCCTGTTCTGCCTTTTTAGGGATCCACCTGCTTTTCCAAGTGGACACTCCCTTCCCTCAACCAGGAAAATAAGATAAAAACAATGAACACAGCATGGAAATCCATTTTAATTTTTTAAATATTAGAGTGCGAAGAAGCACACACACACACACACACACACACACACACACAGACTCAGCTCCCTTGCATGTGTGCAGTGTGTCCTATAGCACAGGGCATGCTTCAAAGGCAGCATTACAAATACACAACACAGAGTCCTGCTTGCATGTGTATTAGAACCTGACCTTTCTATGACAACAGACTATGACATTAACATTTACTAAATAATTTATATAAAAATAAATTACTATATGAAAACGTGGTACACATGCCTGACTGTAAATATAGGGTACAAATGGTTCTGCTCGGAAATCAGCATCTGCATGGTGGAAAGTGGATTTGAGGACTCAGTTCAGAATTCCCACCAGTAAAGATGATGAGGAAGTGAGTGGTGGTCACAGACACCCCTCTCAGACGGGGCTGAGACTCACTTGCTCATCAGGGAGAGGGTTGTTGACGGTGAGGACACTGGAGTAGGGAGGTACCAACACAACCTGGGACTCTTACTGATATGGAGAAGGTGTTTGGGGCAATAGCAACAAAATGGCACACCAGCAAGGCCCACAGGTACACAAGAAATCTACTGTGATATGAGGGCCACAATTCTGGCACTCAGTCCTACCTCAGTTTCTACTTCCTGGAGCTTTGTGAACATGTACTGAGAAGAGTAAACCGGAGTCCATTCATGTAGGGGGATCTGGAAATAAGTTTAGAAAGAGATTCAGGCTTAGAAGGATCGCTAAATGGATGAATGGATGAATAGGATGATGATTGGTGCATAGAAGGATGGATAGGATAGATCTAACAGAGGCAGGGGAGTATAGATGGATGGATAAAATAATGGGGGCTAGAAAGAGGGAGGAAAGGATAGGATAGATAGAAGGGAGGGTTGGATAGAGTGATGGAAGGAAGGGGAGATGGAAGGCAGGAGGGCTGAATATGTGGCGGATGTTTGGGTGGAAAGGTTAATAAACATACCTACATATGGAAGCTAACTTCCAAATCTCAACGGATGGCCATCTGGCACAGAGAGAATGTAAACCTGTTGGGTGCTCAGATGCTTCTGGGTTTCCAGATAACAGAAACGTAGGGAAGTCAGAGAGCCCGCAATGGGCTTTGTCACAAATGTCCGTTTGGTTTCTAATGTGCACACTAAGAAGAACCCTGGTCCCTTTAGCAGACAAACCATCTGACAAGGCCTCCGTTGCCTAGCTCCCATCCTCCTGCCCAGAACAGGATAGGGCCATGGGCTACAGAGGAGTCCGAACATATCCTGACCCTTGCTCTGAGCTCGGAGCTCATCCTGTAAACAAGAACTCAGTAGGTGAACTGATTGAACTAACCATATCTGCCTAGGTGGGGAAGCCCCCAAGGATTTGGGGAGCATTGGGCGGTAGAAAGGGCCTTCTCTAAGTCTACCAATACGTCACACGATTTCCCCCGAATTGAGCTGATCTGGATCCAGGACCCCTCGGAGCAGCTATTCTGGGTGAAGTGAGTCTTTGGAGAAAGAAATGTCAGAGTTTGATCACAACAAAGAAAAGTACATGTGTCTGGGTACATACGTGCATATAAACATGTAGCTTTGAGAATGTTTGACAAACCCTGCCTTGGAGAATTTCCTTCAGAAAAATGGTGGCCTGAAATTGAACCCAGGTCCCATTGGCCATCTCAGTTGCCTGTCGGTAGGAGTGACCATCCCCCTGGGCAGTGTCCCTGTCTAACCTCTCCCCGGGGACTCTGCGCTGCCCTGGGGGTGGGGAGCCGCCATCACAGCACCAGGCTGGTTGGTTGTCTAAGCTAAGGGTGAGTCGGGGCTGATGTCAGCCCCGTTTCTCAGTGGGGAACAAAGCCCTGCGAGGGGAGAGATGGGCAGGACAGGGATGAGACTGCTGTCCCGAGTGACCAGGGTGCCCGACCGCCTCTGGGCTGCTCTTACAAAGCTGTGTTGTGCAGGATAGTGCTCGTGTCCAGGCTTCTCACTTGGGACAAGGGAATCCCATCTGGAGCCTCTTTGCTCATGGCCAAGTTATCCACGCCCGTGGAGCTCTTGCTGGGCTCTCCCTGCACCTCCTCCAGCTTCTCGCAGCACCTGTGGCCACGCTTCTGGAGGCAGCTGGTGAGCCTGGACACCACCTCATCCCAGGGCTTCAGCGAGTGCAGCCACAGGGGTAGAAAGTCCCAGTTCTGGAGCTTCTTGGGCAGGAGCCCCGGGCAGCGGGACTGCAAGAGCCCGATGACCACTGCCAGCACGACCACGAGGATGACAGGCACCCCCACGACCACCAGCACCTGCCAGCCCGCCAGCGAGAGCCCGAACACGGCCAGCGGGGTCAGGAAGAAGAAGACGATGAGGTAGACGACAGCAAACCAGCGGTACTTGGCGGAGATGTTGCCCAGCCCCTTGGCCAGGCGGATGGGCAGGCGGGTGAACGGGATGGGGTACCACAGCAAGATGCCAGAGATGTTGAAGAAAAAGTGGCACAGGGCGATCTGCAACACAACAGAGGGGGAAGGGTGAGTGGGACCGTGGGGGGAGAAGGGGCCGCCTACAGGTATACCTGTCACAGAGTTTCTTGCCTCTCTCCTGGCCGTCTTCACGGGGCCCCTCGGAGGGGGTGGGTTGAGTTTCCCTCCCTGCCTCAAATAGAGCCCCGGCAGCCAAAGACCTCTGGAACCCAGCCACAGCCATGCTCAAGGCCCTCTCCACACATTCGGACACGCCTCAAGCATGAAGGAACCTGCAGAGGAACCCAGGTGTGTGGGACCCTGGGCTGAGATCTCCAAGCCTGCTTGGACTGGGACTGGGCCTCCTCCACCAAGACCCCCCATTTTTCAGTTGCTAGGCAGTCATACCCAGAAACTGTCTCCAGCGCCATGTAATCCCATCACCGTCAACATCCAGAGACTATAAAACCAAGCTCCTGGAAGTGACATCTTATAGTCTAGTTCTCCCTCTCGGAGAACCTGGCAAGCTACCCAGAGTTTCCTGCCTACATGGGAGAGCCTGGCAAGCTCCCAGTGGAGTAATCCTATGCCAAAACCAGTAACAAGCTGGGTCTCATTCCCCTGACCCTGAAAGAGCCTCCATGTGGCACTGTTGGGAAGGACGAGTAAAGAGAGGCTGCTAAAATCTCAGGGCTAGGATGGGTGGAGACGTTACTGAGACAACTTGAGAAAATCGACGGTCAACGGGATGATGATGAATTTGTGAGGTTAAAAACTACCCTACACACTTTCCATGGGCTACTCTAATCAACCAAAAATATCCTACGAAATGCCCACCCCTATAATCCCCATTTGATGTGAAAGGAAATTGGAGCAGCATGTGAAGGAATTTTTCCAAAGTTGTAAGGATTTTTCCAGGAAAGGAGCTGTTGCAGCTGGGTTTCAGTTGCTTGCCTTTGGAGGTCATACACTTCACCATTTTTCTCTGTGTACCTACCATGTACCAGAGATCGTGGTAGGGGCTTGGTGTGCCCTATCTGATTCCTTAGCAGCCTGCCCCCTGCACCAGCTGAGCACTTGAAACAGGCACTGGAACGCGAGACCTGTGTCCATGACGGACTGTTGGTCGACCTGGGGGCTCAAGGCTCTGTACTGGGTGGTAAGTGCAAAATGTGCTCAGAGTTTCAAAGACAGTCCAAAAAAAGATGTGAAATGCCATATCATTTTAATATCAGTTATAAGCTATAATAACACAGACATTACCAGTGGAAAGATGGAAGATATCTGTTTCTTTCCACTTATTATTATTGTTGTTGTTGTTATTGTTTGGGGGCCATGTGCAATAGTGCTCAGGGCTTATTCCCAGCTCTGTGCTCAGGGTTATGCCTAGTGGTGGCCAGGGTACCATAGAGGATGTTGGGGATGTTGGGGATAGAACCCAGGTCTGCCCCTGGAGGGTGAGCACCTTCGCACTGCACTGTCACCCTGGCCCCTCTTTCCACTTTTTAATTTGTGACTACTAGAAAACTTATAATACATTTGTCACTCCTATTTATATTCTTTTCACACACTGTAACTCTTTAAGACTCAAACTTTAGATGTCTTCATGAGATCTTTATAATATTCCTTATGAAGTAGGGATTGTGAGTCTTATTTATCACCAGAGGAAACTTTCTCATAGGTTAAGGCACAACGCATAGACATGGTGGCATAAGATATAAGACCAGAAGTCCTTCTTGCTGGAGCACGCTTAACTGTTTTACGCAAGGAAAGACCCTCTGATTCTTCTTGCAATACCCACAAATGGCCTTCCCAGATCCATCCCAAGTCCCCTAAGAGGAATATGAGGAGACAGGAAGTGGTGTCTGCTTCCTGGAAATGCATTATTTCTCCATCAAGTGCTACCTTGCCTGTGATGGCATCCCTGCAGCTAAGACTCTATCTACTTGTCTAAAAAGAAGGCACTGGCTGTTCTCAAACCTGTCTCCCTGTGGCTACTTCTTCATACCAGTTTTGGACATGCCAGGGGGAAGTCTCTTGTTTGACACTATCTCCCTATATTATCACTGATGAACTGTATTCCCTGCGCCCTCTGACCTGGAGCGAACTCCTCAGAGTGCTGCCTGGGCTGGCCAGAGCGGCCAGGATGGCGGTGGCGGTGGCGGCGATGCTGGAGCCCAGCGTGAGCGGATACGCCCTCTCAATGGAGATCACGCCGAGACCTGGGGGAGGGAGGAATACAGAATCCAGAGCACCAATGGCAGGAAATGATGAGGAGGAGAATGGTGGCCTGGGGGAGAAGTCGGGGGACACTCACCAATCAGCGGGTTCATAGCAGACGTGAACACGAAGCTGCTCTGCACAATAAAGGTCATGCCCGCCCCCACGAGGATGGCCAGGTAGCCAGTCACCCAGCCGAAGGGAAAGGGCAAGTCTGGAAGACAGAAGGAAAGAGAAAGCGTGGGATGGAGGCCCGGGTGGCACCTGTAAGGACCAAGGAGGCACAGTCTGGGTGAGAAGATTAGGTGGGGTAGGTGTGACCCACCCCACACCATATTCTGCAACTGAAAATTAGCCCTTTTAATTTTTTTTTTTGACACCCAAGAAATTCTCAAGGATCCCCAATATCCTTTCCTGGTGATTCTCAGGAAGCGAGGCCAATGCTAAGGCCTTGAGGAGGTGATGCTGCTCCGACTCTGGTGCCAACAACACCAGAACCATACCTGAAGGTGCTCAAGACCAGGACTTCCAGGGCTATACCCAGCAAGGCTTGGGGGTGAGGCGGGGCATTGAAGCAGGGTTTGAACCGGGGTTAAGTTGAGGTTCAGTACATGCTAGGTATATGCACTAACGCCTATATGAACTCCCTGGCCGTCAAAATTTGTAGAATCACAATATGTTTCATATTGAGATGGCAGAACCAAGGTCTGGGTGATGTAAAGACAAAACTGCATATTTACTAATTGTCAGAAACTAAGAATATTAAGCCCACCTTTTACAAACTGAAAGTTTGTATTCTTTCAAATTTCCTACACTGAAACCCTCCTGGGGTGATAATAGGAGGAGCTGGGCCTTTGGGTAATTTGGTCATGCAGCAGGACCCTCATAAATGCATCAGAGTCCTGATAATACAAGAGAACGTTTGCTTCCTCTCTGCTGTGGCCATCTGTAAACCAGGAAGCAGGTCTGCAAGTACACCCAGCCCAAGTGGCACCTTCAAACTGGTCCTCCAGTCTGCAGAACTACTAGATATAAGACTCTCTGAGCCTCTACCTGGCTCGTCCATAGTCATACAGTAGATGATGCAGTGGATGTAGGTGACACTGCACCAACCTGTGTTGAGGATCTTCTTGATGACAACAGCCACCTGCCCCTTGAGCACGGAGCCCAGGATCTTGACAATCATGACGAGGCAGCCACAGAGGACCAGCAGGGAGACAATCACCAAGATGATGCCCACAGCCAGATCCGAGAGGTTTAAATTCACAAAGATGTGCTGGCCTAGGAGACCATGAGAGTGAAAGCCCTCAGTAGGGGACACGGGGCAACCCCAAGGCCATATCGTTACATATCCCCAACACCCTTTGCCCCCTGGTAGTTATCCCTGTTTATGTGCTAGACCCAGAGCTACCCAGAAGACAGGCCGCACTTCCCAGCCTCTGGCAGGTGAATGCAGCCCCGAGGCTGTTCCCTGGGGGAGCCCCAGAGGCTGGAGATGAAGCGAAATCCCTGAAGCCACAGGCTGGGCAGGGGCAGAGCCAGGCCTCCCGCCAGGCTGACCCGCCTCTGAAGCCTGTGTTGTGCCTCACTCACGGCCCTGAGGATAATGACAACAAAGGGTCTGGGGACAAAGCTGGGAACGGTGACCAGGTCAGAGGACAGTGTTGCCCATTCTGAAACTCCTCATCTTCCAAACTCCCTGGCAGTCCCCACCAGACTCCACCTGCCCCTGGCTGCGTCGCTGGATCTGTCACTGGTCTGCGGGGTGGTAAGTTCTCTGGATTCTGAGTGGTAACTCCACCAGGACCCTGAAGGTCTGATGCTCAGGACCAGCGGGGGTGCGGGCTGGAAGGAGAAGAGCAGACACCCCGAAGAGATTTCCCAGCGGCTGATGTTCAGTTCCACTCACATTTGTCGATGTTCTCCTGGTAGGTCACATTCTTGAGGGTCCAGGTGTGAGAACCATCCGTCCAACAGAGGTCAGGGGAGGTGCAGCTCTCAGGTGAGGGCACAGTGACGTTCCTCTGGACCTGGAGTGTACCCAAGAGATGGGACATAACAGTGCTCGTTCTTGGTGAGAGCAGCGGGCACCGTGTGGCGCAGAGAGCAATGCCCACACAGAGTGTGTGTCTATAAACCTGATACCCCCAGCAAGGCAGAGGAGCAGCCAAAGGCAAGCCATGAGGCCAGCAGAAAATGGAAAGCTGCGTGGCACAGAGAGCTCTGGTCGTTCTGCTCTTCTCTCTGTCCCACGCGGTACCTCGCACTCAACATGCAAGAATAGCCCTTAAGGTTTGTCCTTGTGTTTGTATTTTCAGCTATTTATCTTTTTCTTTCCTCTCCCCTTCTCTATGAAGATTTGCTTAGAGTATGGATACAAATGTTTCCTTCTCTAGCAATATTTTTTAAATTCTTTTTATAAAATTTTATTGAATCACCGTGAGACAGTTATAAGCTGTCATGTTTGGGTTACAATCTCACAATGATCAAACACCCATCCCTCCACCAGTGCACATTCCCCACCACCAGTATCCTCACTATAATCCCCCCTTTCCCACCCTCCCCCTGCCTCCATGGCAGACAATATCCCCCATACTCTCTCTCTCCTTTTGGGCATATGGTTTGCAATCCAGATACTGAGAGGTCATCATGTTTGGTCCCTTATCTACTTTCAGCATACATCTCCCATTACGACTGATTCCTCCAACCCCTCATTTTCTTAGTGATCCCTTCTCTATTCCAGTTGTCCTCTCCCTTCCACTCATGAGGCCGGCTTCCAACTATGGGGCAATCTTCCTGGCCCTTGTATCTATTGTCCTTGGGTGTCAGCCTTACGTGATGTTATTGTATACTCCACAAATGAATGCAGTCCTTCTATGTCTATCCCTCTCTTTCTGACTCATTTCGCATAGCATGATACTCTCCATGTCTATTCACTTATAAGCAAATTTCACGACTTCATCTCTCCTAACAGCTGCATAGTATTCCATTGTGTAGATGTACCAAAGTTTCTTTAACCAGTCATCTGTTCTCGGGCACTCGGGTTGTTTTCAGATTTTGGCTATTGTGAACAGTGCTGCAATGAACATGTAGCTACAGATATCATTTCTACTGTGCTTTTTACCAGCAATATTCTTAGAAATTTACCATGTTGATAGATGTTTTGCACCAAATCTTGATGAGACTCTTGTTTAGGGCTTCCTCATCATCCAATGCCAATTTGTTGACAACGTTTTGATCTAGCTGGAAGAGGAAATGGAAGAAGAGGTGCAGGCTGAAGAGGGAGGGCTGCTGTCCAGACACTAAGATCATAAACCTGACTTTCAGCACCCCCGAGAATGAGCCGGCCCCTCCAGCTGCACTTCCAGGGTGCATTGTGCCTCCTACCCTTTAGCAAGGACTTGACAAATAAGCAACTTATTGTATGAACAAAATCCGATACATAAGAGCAAGAGTGGTGCAGCACCCATGGACCACATAATAACAGAGAAAACCAATATGTCCAGTACCAGAAGCCCCTTCTCCCAGGCCAACACCTACCAAATATTTTTGTTTGCTTGATTGTTTTTGACTTTTTGGATCACACACAGTGATGTTCAGGGGTTACTCCTGGCTCTGCACTCAGGAATTCCTCCTAGTGGTGCTCAGGGGACCATATGGGATGCTGGGGATCGAGCCCAGATCGGCTGCGTGCAAGGCAAATGCCCTACCTGCTGTACTATGGCTCCAGCCCCTATCAAATATTTTTTCACTAATTAAATATGGCTAATTAATTTGGAGAAATGGAGGTAGGCCATGCCCAAGCATGTTCAACATCTATTCTGGCCCAGTTCTTAGGGGTGACTACTGGTGTTGTTTGGGGGTTCGCCTGTGGTGCTGGGGACTGAACCAGAGTTGGCCCTGTGCAAGACACACAACTTTCATCCGGTATTCTCTCCCCAGCCCCAAGCAATGAGTTTTTGGTTGTATTGGTTGTACCCGATAGTGCTCAAGGGCTACTCCCAACTCAGTGCTTAGATGTCACTCCCGCAGTACCTGGAGACCATGCAGTGCTAGGGACCAAAGCTGGGTCTCCTGCGTGTCCAGTCCGTGCTCCAAGCTTAGTGGTCGTGCAGTGGTTAGGCCTCCAGCACGTGATACAATCTACTAATCTATCTCTCCAGCATTCACTGATCCCAGAGAGAACAGAGGCTGGCGACCAGAGGCTTCAGAGGACCCTTAAAAGGGAAGGGGAGCTCACTTCTACTTTGGGTAGGAGTCAGATCATCCTTGTCAGTGACCAATGGGAAAAAAGTTGCCCCAGGTTCACCATGGGGGTCCTTGGAAGCACTGCCATGTGCTGTCCCCTCTCCCAATAAAGATGACACGGGTTGAAGTCAATAAAACAAAAACTGAAGTCTTCTACTCAGGGGCTGGAGCAATAGTACAGTGGGTAGGTCTGACCAGGGTTCGATCCCCAGCATCCCATATGGTTCCCCAAGCACGGCCAAGAGTAGTTCCTGACTCCAGAGTCAAGAGTATTCCCTGAGCATTGCTGGGTGTGACCCACTGTATAACTGTCACTGTCATCCCATTGTTCGTCGATTTACTTGAGCGGGCATCAGTAACGTCTCTATTACACTCAGCCCTGAGATTTTAGCAGCCTCTCCTTACTCATATTTCCCAACAATTGGAGGCTCTTTCAGGGTCAGAGGAATGAGACCTATCGTTACTATTTTTGGCATATAAATACACCACAGGTAGCTTGCCAGGCTCTGCCGTGTGGGCAGGATTCTCTCAGTAGCTCTCCGGACTCTCTGAGAGGTATGTATATATCTTTTACTGTATTTGGGATATGAATATGCCACAGGGAGCTTGCCAGGCTCTCCCGTGCAGGCAATAGAGTCTTAGTAACTTGTCAGGCTCTCTAAGAGGGAGAACTAGGCTATTAGATGTCCGGGAGCTGGGTGTGACCCAAAAAAGAAAAAAATAAACAAACAAACCAAAAGTCTTCTACTCTGTCAGCTATCCCTGCAAGTTCTGTCTCTGGGCTTTTTTCAGAGAGACCCAGTAAGTGGTTTCCAGGGGGGTCTTCCCCTCTATTATTTTTGGCCCACTGAGTGGGGGAATGGGGCAAGCACAGGGCCCGGGGCCTTCCCGCTCTGAATCGAGCTGGGCTACCTGGATGATGAGCTTCGTGAAGGGCTCTGTGATGACTTTCAGGAGGCTTGGGGTATCTCTTCCGATCCAGAAGGGGAAAGAGTCCAGCACCAGGTAGGCCAGCATCTCCAGGGAGTGGGTGGCGACCTCCAGGGGCAGGAGCACCAGCACGGTGAGGCAGCTGAAGAAGTCATCAAGGGTGGCCCCTGCAAAAGCCCTAGGGCGGGAGCCCAGCCCAGCCCAACATCCAGGTGAGCTGATGGGCCAGAGGACACAGGCCGCAGCAGCACATTATGTATCAGCTGCCCAGTGTCACCTCGGTGAGCACCTGCATATGTATCACTTCCATTTCTAACTAAAGGTGGGGGCGTGGACCACACCTGGTGGTACTCAGGGTTAATTTCTCTCTTTGTGCACAGGAGCAACCCCTGATGATGCTCAGGGATCATATTGTGATGCTGAAGATTGAACTGAAGTGGCCACTGGCCATCCAAGTGCCCTAACCTCTATATTATACCCTTTGCCTAATAAAGGGTGATTCCTAGAATAATCTCCTAAGTGGGTGTTGTTGATTGGCAGTGGGAAGCATACACTGGTGAAGGGATGGGAATCATGGGAGTATGACGGAAACTCAATCATGAACAACTTTGTAACTGTGTATCTCATGGTGATTTAAATAAATAATAATAAAGATAGTGTGTGTTGTTGATCTTCCTTCGGACCAGTGGAAAAAAGAGTCAGCAAACCTGTACAGTCCTTCCCTGGACCCCTCTCTCCTCCTACTTGTGAGATCCGAATCACACAACCCTCATTTCTATGCTCAGAGCAAAAGGAATCATACACATCAGAACTGTGTATCAGCTCAATGATACCTGTTGGAAAACTGCACCAGACCAATTTTGTGTTGTATCTATTGCTGGCAATGCTCTTTGAACAGGTGGGGAAAGTATGGAGAGAATCATCAAAGCCCAGACAAAAATGCATTTTTTTGGTGGGGTTGGGGGATCGAACCTGCAGTACTCAGGGACTATTCTTGATTCTCTGTTCAGGGATCACTCCTGGAGGTGCTGGGGGGTCATTTGTGGCATAGAAGGTTGAACAAAGGAGGCTTGCATGCGCGGCAATGCCTTACCTGCTGCACTGTCTCTCCCACCCCAAAAGTGAACTCTCAAACTCTTGAAAAATATCTTCAGGTTCTGTTGAAACATTTGAAATTTCTACCTGAAACCCAGGTTTTTATTATCACAATTTGCATGAGATCCCCCTTGAATTCCATCCCAGGTGAACTAGACTTCAGATTTTATTTTTCCCTAAGTTTCCTAGAAGAAACACGAGAATGGGCCGGAGATGGCAGCCCCCATGGTGCTGCTCCCACAAGAATTACTTCTTGAGTGAGCTGTGCGGCATGACTTCAAAAGCTGCCCCCTCTCTCCTAGCCCTCTCTGAATCACTCCGGGCTGGAGTTTGGAGGGTGCGAGCAAGCCTCTGAGGTCCCCCTCCATTCCCTGGCAGCTGTCTAGGGAAACCTCTGTGAGCAGTTGTAGCTCTTACTCTGTCCCTGAAGTCAGGTCTTATGGGTGGGGAGGGGGTCAACAGGAAGAACTCAGAACTGTGCTTCCCGTGTCTTTGCTTCCTGATGGCACAAAACTGAACAACTGGTCCCGAAGGCCCCAAGCGTCAAACACAGGGCAAAAAGGAAATGGAAACGTCTTGGTGTTCCAAATATTTGGCTGAGAATAAGATGCAACGAACTAAGTATATGATTCATTGGTTAAGGCACTTGCCTTGCCTGTGGCTGACCCTGGCTCAATCCCTGGCACGGTATTTGGTTTCCTGAGCAGAGCCAGAAGTAGCCTCTGAGCACTGCCAGGCATGACCCAAAAACTTTCCTTTCTCCCCAAATAAAAAGATGAAATAAATCTAGGATTATCTTTATAAGAGAGATAGTACAGCTTTTAGGGGCGCTGGTCTGCACACAGCCAATCCTGATTTGATCCCCAGCATCCCACATGGTCCCCTGAGCATTGCCAGGAGTAATTCCTGATTACAGAGCCAGGAGTAACTCCTCAGCCATCACACCAGCCATCACTTTTGGTGTGGCCCCAAAACCGAAAATAAAGAGAAGAAGGAGAAAGTCAAAACAATAGTGTATATCAAACACCTTTCAATAAAAATAGACCATGAACAAACAGAAACCAATAAATATATGAGGGGAAATGCTTTAATCACACTAATAGTAAGAGAGATTAATTTGCAATGCCTATTTATAAGCACAAATTTTTACCTCTCCTGTTATCTAATTTTTTTTAAATAGCTCATTTTCCTGGGATATGATGTTTTAGATAGTTTTATACAAGTGATTGCACATATTTCTTCAGGTTGGTAAAATGTTTACAGAGTCTTATAGATGTCTGATATGGTAATGGTTCTGGGAATCAATAAAGATGTAATCCCAACTCCTTGTAACCAAAGCCAGCCCTGATAGCAGTTTGTTTCAATATTCTGATAGAATGTGAGCTACATCAGTAATGTCCCACATGCAGGAACCTTAATTGATTGTTATGTTTGTGTTTCAGAGATTATCCAGAGGCAAACATTAGTGTAACAGGGAAAAGAAACCACAGTCTGAAATAAAGAAGCCTGGACGGACTCCCTGTTGTGACCCTCAGCAGTGCCACTGAAGTGCTTTGCATTTTCACAGGAGTAAAATGAAGCATAGAAAAATCTATTTAAGAGCCCAGCAGATAGGGCAATGGGCTATAGCATGTGAGATATATGGACGGGAGCGGGTGGGGAAGACAAGGGGGGGCAGGGAGTGGCCCGGGTGGGGCCGCCCAGTGGAGGCGGTGGGAGCTGTCACTACCCCCCACGGGGCAGGACCCCTGTGCTGAGTGGCCTTGTTGGAGCCTCACGCCCCCGCAGGGCCTCCAGCTGGGGCTGCTCTGAGGGAGCCCAGCTCGGCTCCTGGCGGCTCTCTGAGCTCTTACCTGTCGGGGTTAACGCAGGGTTAACTGGGGGCTGGGTTGAACCTCCAGCCTTCCTCGCCCCCCCTCCCTCTGGAAGCTCCAGCAGGGCTGGGGGAGTGCCCACTGGCTGGGGGCAGGGGGAGCCCATAATCTGGTCAAACTGAGGAGCTGGGACAGGGCAGAGGATGGGGTGGGGGGGGAGCACAGCAGGGAGGACGTTTGCCTTGCACTTGACTGACTCAGGTTCCACTGATCCCCAGCATCCAGGAGTGAGTCCTGAGAGCAGAGCCAGGAGTAAATCCTGAACACCACTGGGTGTGATCCCAAAACCAACCAAACAACAGGAAAAAAAAACAACAAAGCAAACCACCCCAAGGAGCTGGGCCGAGCTGGCGGGTTCAGCTCCTCTTACCTTCTGAACTCTTTGCGGTCCCCGGCCTGCATGAGCGCCACGATGGTGTTGGTGATGGAGGTGCCGATGTTGGCCCCCATGATGATGGGGATGGCGGCCCGCACGGTCAGCACTGGGGGAGGACAGGGGCCGCGTTAGGCGTGGAGGGAGCAGCCTGGCAGGTGGCCCCATGCAGGAGGGTCTCCCTATCTTGCAGCACTTGCTCATCTCGGAGGGGGGCTGCACCCCACTGGGCTCTGATGAGCACGTGGGCTGATGCCCATGGAACTGTGCCCAGGGACCCCCACAGTCCCAGCACGCAATTCCAGGGAATCCACAGACTCTGCAAGACCCTTTGAAATGCCGTTATAAGTCCTCTCTCTCCATGATATTGAAGGACTTGAGTGTTTATAAGGGTGAAATCCTGGCAGTACAATTTTCTTATCTAGAAAATTAATACTTAGCCACAATGTTCTGATGAAGGAAGGCCATTTTTTTTTTTTTTTTAGTGGAAGCAATGCCTTTTCCTAATTTGGTCCAGAAGTTTCTAGTTTATTACCTAAAATTTGATTGGGCTGAAAATGGACCCATTCAAACTGGTCCTCCCAATCTAACAAATACCGGACATACGTGTCATCTGTATTCTTGACTCCCAGAGCAGCGATGGACAGGTACTATAACTGCACTATTCAAACTTGCCTCTCGCCTAGCTTGATTATTGATCACAGATTGATGTAGTTGGAACAACCAAATTTAGTATTTTCGAGCAAAGTTATTTCAATCAAATTTAATAGACACCCGTGTCTAGTCGTTGCTGAATAAGAGAGCACCATCCCTGAAAACGCAGAGCTAGGTTTTCAAGCACAGGGTGTGTGTTCAGCCTGAGGTGGAGGCGGAATTCATCCTCACCAGACACAACCCCCGGCTCCCTGAGGGTGTGTGAAAGGCCTGGAACGTGGTGGCTCCGGGCAGCTGCACTCACATGACGAGGCCACCATGCTGATGATGACGGACGAGGAGGTGCTGGAACTCTGGATCAGGGCAGTCACCAGCACCCCGATCCCCAGACCTCCCAGAGGGTTGGTTATGATCCAGTTGTTATGGAGGAACTTCTTGGTCATCTTTCCTGAAAAGCACAAAAAGCCAGGCCGTAGGGTGGGGGCTCGGTGGGCGTGCAGAGTGACCATGTTGTAGGCAAGACTGAGGAGTGACGGCCCGGGAGGCCCGCCTGTCCTCTGGTTTTTTGTTTTTTGTTTTTGGGTCACACCCGGCAATGCACAGGGGTTACTCCTGGCTTTGCACTCAGGAGTTACTCCTGGCAGTGCTCAGGGGACCATATGGGATGCTGGGAATCGAACCTGGGTTGGCTGCTTGCAAGGCAAACACCCTACCCGCTGTGCTATCGCTCCAGCCCCCACCGCCTGCCCTCTGGGATCTATTTCCTCCTGCTGCTGACTTGGTACCATCCTCTACCTGCAGACATCGCTCCCACCGGCCCCCCAAAAACTCATCCTCTTCATCCTCTCTGCCTGATTCCTCCTACAGAAAGTCCCCCCTCCAGCCTTCGTGGGAACAAGCCGGTCTGGCCAACTCACACCCTGTTAAAGGATTTACATTTTTTCTCCTCTAAAATAGGTGCAAAGAGCTGGAGCAGTAGTACAGCGGGTAGGGCATTTGCCTTGCATGTGCCCGACCTGGGTTCAATTCCCAGCATCCCATATGGTCCCCCAAGCACTGCAAGGAGTAATTCCTGAGTGCAGAGCCAGGAGTAACCCCTGTGCATCGCTGGGTGTGACTCCCGTACCGCCCCCCCCAAAATAGGTGCAGGCCTGAGGCAGGGTAGGGCTCAGGCCTTGTGCACGACTGACCTGGGTTCAATCCTAGGCACCCCATCTGATCTCCAGAACCCCAGCAGGAGTGAGCCCTGAGCACAGAGTCAGGAGTAATCCCTGAGCATTGGCCAGGTGCACCATCTCCAAAAGACTTCCTCAGTGATCTTCCCAGTGGTCCATGGACTTCCCCAGTGATGTGGGGACGGGGCTCCAGCCCAAAAGCATCCCAGGAGACTTCCACTGGTGGGGCTCGCTGAACTGTCAGCTGTGACCCCCTCCCCCCAGCCGGGCCCTTCCCCCCTACCTCCCAGCAGCTGGAAGGCGCTGCTGAGGACGTCCAGGGAGCAGACGAACAAGTAGAGGAATCCCAGCAGCAGGATGAGCTTCCCGACGCCTTGGAGGACACAGAGCAGCTTCCCTCTGGCATCGCGCTCTGGGGGGAGGGGAGACTCAGGGTCTGCGGGGCTCACAGGCCTGGCACAGAGCTCCTGCCCTCCCGGGCCAGGCCCAGGGCCCAGGCGGGGTGCGTCCGGGGCGGGGTCAGCGGCACCCCTGCTGAGGTGGGGAGGGGAGAGGGGAGCCCACGGTGGCGGCACACGCAGCCCCGCACCCCACGGCCGTGTGTGCCCCCCAACAAGGCCCCACCCACGTCCTCTGCACACACCCGGGCCTCCGGGTCCTGGGGGTGGCACCCTGGGCTGCTGGGTCCCAGGCCCCGCTGTGCCCAGCCCCTCCTTGCACGGGGGCACAGGGGTGCCCTCACACCCGCAGCCGCACCGTGCAGGCCCGTGGGCCCCCAGCTCGGCTGGTCCTGTCCTCCTCGTGCCCCTGGGCAGGGCCACAGGGAAGCCGCTAGGACAGGGGCAGGAGCCAGGGTGGGCCGAGGGCCAGCCCTGAGTGGGCACCTTTGCTGGGAAAGGAAGAACCACAGATGGCCCCCTTGTGGCCCTCCCCAAGCTCTGGCTTCAGCCCAGCCCCAGGCTCCCAGCAGGGGTCTTGGAGCCTGGTGCGCGTGCGTGCGTGCGTGCGTGCGTGCGTGCGTGCGTGCGTGCGTGCGTGCGTGTGTGTGTGTGTGTGTGTGTTTTGGGGGGGGCTGCTGTGACACGGAGCCCTGGCCTGAGACCTGGGGTGACAGTGTCAGTCCTCCCTTACCTGACCACTTAAGCCCCGTGTCCTGCAGCGCGGGCAGGTCCCAGGGGTCTTCTGGGGGGTCCTCGATGAGCGCCACCGTGGAGTGGGACGGCAGCAGGTCCCCCTTGGTGGCAGAGGCCCCGCTGTCACCTGGGCAAACGTGCGACAGGGGCCGTGAGGGTGGGTGGGCTCCGCGGGGTCCCTCCCGGGAGCTCTGGGGAGGCGAGGGGACACTTACTTTTGTTGGGCTCCTTGCCTTTCTGGGTCACGGGGGGCTGGGGACCCCCTTCGATGTATGTACTGGGGTTCGCCTGGGCATTCTGCAGCTCGGGCCAAGGAGCCATGGTCTGTGGGTGGAAGCAAGCGTAGGAGGAGCGGGGAGAGGCTCAGGTCTGGAAATCACCCTTCTTGGATTTCTGTTTGGGGCACTGGTCTCACCAAGTTTGCACGCTGGCTCTTTAAATTATTGACATAGCCTTCATTGTTTTCTTAAACTTTTCTTTCTCTGCCTCTGACTGGGCCTAACAAACCCTGACATACGTATTTTTTGTTTGTTTGGGGGCCAGGCTCAGTGATGCTTCGGGGTCACTCCTGGCTCTATTCTCAGGGATCACTCTGGGTGATCATGTACAGCCCCCAAACAAACAAAAAACTAGAC
Source organism: Sorex araneus (assembly GCF_027595985.1). Taxonomy (NCBI): domain Eukaryota; kingdom Metazoa; phylum Chordata; class Mammalia; order Eulipotyphla; family Soricidae; genus Sorex; species Sorex araneus. The sequence continues at coordinate 160,881,473 of NC_073306.1, read as the reverse complement.
CAGAGAGTAATAAATGAATAGCTGTATACATCTGACAACCCCTCGCTAGGTTCTGGCAGAATAATAGAAATGGGGTTGGAGGGATAGGACAGGGATTAGGGTTTTTGCCTTGCATGTGGCTGACCCCAGTTTGACCCTGGCATTGCCTATGGTCCTTTGAACTCGGCTATGAGTGATCCCTGAGCACAGAGCCAAGAGTAAGCCCTAAGCAGAGCTGGGTGTGCTCTGAATCACAACCAAGAATCACAACACAACACACACACACACACACACACACACAAAATAATCAGGAGCTCCCGCCTGATTACAGAATCAGGACACGACATAACCACACACAATGAGAAAGGTGAAGTCAGAACTGATACTACAAAAAAATCGGAGACTAGATTATGGAGAGCGCTTTGAGCACCTCTACCACTGGCAGACAAGCTGAGGCAAATGGATAAGGCATCAGACGCATACAACTTCCCAAGACCAAGCGAACAACAATTATAGATATCAAAATGGTAATTAAAAATTGCCTGAAAGCAAGAGGCCTAAACCAGATAACCTCACCAGTGAATTCTATAGATGTTTCAAAGTTGGCTTCTCAACTTCCCTCTAATTGAACAGGTGGGCACAATCCCAAATACATTATCAGGTCAATCTAACCCAGATCAACACAATTAACCCAATCTAACCCAATCTGGTTGCCCCTAACCCAGAAAAGAACTCAACTAAAATAGAAAAATGACTGTGATGATAGATGCCAACAAACAAATCCTTAACAAAACTCTGGCCAATAAAATCAGCAAAACGTCAAGAAAATCGTTGATCATAAATATGATTTATCTCACAGATGCAAGGATGATTCAATATACATAAATTAGTTCATTTGCCACATCCACACAAAGATTTAAAATCCAATGATTATAGGTATTGAAAAAACACTTGACATTTGAAATGTTTCAACATCCATTTATGCTTTTTTAAAAAGAACTAAAAAATTGGGAATATACTTCCCAGTATATTGAACATATTTCAACAAAATAAAAGGTCACAGATGACAAACCCATAGATAACAGTATGAAAAAACTCAATCATGAAAAACTGAAAATATTTCTCATGAAACCTGGCAAGAGACAAGGATATGTACTCTCTTCCTTGCTTGCTGCATAAGTTTAGAAGTCCTATACAGAGCAATTAGGCAAGATAAGACATTAAATGAATACAAATTAGAAAAGCCAAGGTGAAAATATTGCATGGCAAGATAATGGACCAGAAAATTCCCAAGACTTAACAACAACAACAACAATACTACTAGAAATGAATAACCAGTTTACAGAATCAGGATACAAAATCAGCAATATAAATCTGCTTGTATTTTAGGTGGAGCTAATTGAGTGAAGGAAGGAAAATGAAGAAAGAGGAGGAAGACCTTCACACGGCAAACTGTAAGAACACACGAAATAAAACAAAAGAATACACACAGAAAAGGAAAGATGGCAGCATTCATGAAGTGGAAGAATGAACATAGTGTGAATGGTCAGCTTGGACCAGAGAGTTCACTGGGCTGGGCCCGTTTTGCGTGCAGAAGCCAGGTTCCCTCCCTGGAACCCCCCAGTGCCCCTGACTGCTGAGAGTGGACCCCAAACAACGTCCCCCGAGTCGCCCCTGAGCTACACCAGGCAGGAACCAAAACCAGACATAAAACAAAGGAGGGACAAGTCTGCTGCCTCGGGGACCTCCTTCCAGTGAGAAAAGTCCAAAACTATCCTGGGAGACTTCAGCCTCAGGTCCAGGTGGCCCCGTGGACAAACGAGCTCTGCTGGTTTTGAGACTGACACTTACCCATCCGTTCAGGTTTCCAGTTTGCTCACACAGTGGTAGAGACGATTATAGCGCACTCCATGATCCTTCCTATGTCTTGTAGTATCAGTTATAACTGCACCATTCTCATAATGTGTGTGTGTGTGTGTGTGTGTGTGGGGTGGTTCTTGAGCCACACCCAGCTCTGCTCAGGGCTTACTCCCGGCTCTGTGCTCGGGGATCACACGGGTTAGGAGAAACTACTCGGGCCTAGAGAGTGGCTCAGTGGGTTGAGCAACCTCTTCATGCGGCTGGCCAAAGTTCATGCCCTGGTACTGAACATCCTGTCGGATGTGGGCCGCCCCTCCCCCCTCAAGATAAAAACACTAAAACTGTTCGATGTAATTTTCACATTTTAATCCAATGTGATTTTCACCTCTCAACCCGCCTAACGCTGGGTCCCTTAGCTGGTGTCTAGGGAAGGAAGGACGACTCCAAGACTCACTGTCAGTTAATCCCAGGCTGGGCGCCCCGCCCACATTTGCTTCCCACCCCTTTGTGCTCGACCCAGCACTACCCAGATTCCTACGACGTTGACAAGTCACTGGGCTGCCCTAGACATCCGGGTTCCAGGTGGGAGATGGGGTCTAGAACTGACCCCCAGTTGGGGCTGGGGGCTTGGGCAGCTTCCAGGGCCTGATTTCTGGAAGTGCTTCCCTCAGGATGCTTCTGGGCTGTGCTGAGGTGTGTGCCATTGCCCAGAAAGCAAATACCCCAAGGGAGAGTGTCAGAGGCCCCACTCCTTCACCAGGGTTGGAGACTCTCTGCTGACACTGTCACCTGCCCCAAGCTGGAGGGGGCACTGAGAAAGGGGGGAAAGTCAGGAGTGAGTCATGAGCACAGAGTCAGGAATAAGCCTCAGTGGAGGAGCCCTGAGCGCATGATGGGGGTGAGCACTGAGCACAGAGTAGGGAGTGAGCCCTGAGCACTGTGGGTATGACCTCCAAAACCTGCACTCTGGAAACTGCTTTCTTCATTGAGCTGAGTTCATATCAGCTTCGCCTCGACCAGCAAGAGTACAGATGCCCGTCTTCCTACCCCCGAGACTTGACTCCGGGGACTATTGGGTGAACTGAGTGGGTGTGGAGAGGGCATATTTAACATCCCAGCCACGGGCCAAATGTGTCCCACCAGTCCCAAAAGAAGGAACGCTGAAAGAGATCTTCATCTTGGCTGGTTCTAACACCGCAACCACGCTCCCTGCACAGAGGCACGTTTCCCAAACACCCAACAAAGAACCGATTCAGGAACGGGCTGTGCAGGAGAGCAGGAGAGGGCAGAGAAGGCCAGTCCCCGGCTCGCTGAGATGGCACAGACACCTCAGGACTGAGGGCAGGGGCGGGGCCAGTGATGCAATCCAAAAGCCCTTGTCTCCGTCCAGCTCTGGACTGGGGACCCGCCCCTCTCCACTCAGCACCCCAGGGCACATTCTTTAAGCCATGCCCCCAGTCCCCTCCCGCCCCCTTCTGCCTTTTATCTCTGGGCAACCATCGAAACTTCAATTTTATTTTTATTTCATTATTATTTTTTTGGCTTTTCAGGTCACACCCAAAAAGTGTTCAGCCATGGCCCGGAGTTGCCACCCACGAACGGCTCCTAGCTCCTGAACGGCCATGATCCCACACAAAACAATCTTGGAATCCAGCGGCTTTTGGCAGAAATCCCTCCAGACTTATTACTAAAATATCACTGTCACTGTCACTGTCACCCCGTTGCTCATTGATTTGCTCAAGCGGGAACCAGTGATGTCTCCATTGTGAGACTTGTTGTTACTGTTTTTGGCATATCGAATATGCCACAGGTAGCTTGCCAGGCTCTGCCGTGCGGGCGAGATACTCTTGGTAGCTTGCCGGGCTCTCCAAGAGGGGCGGAGGAATTGAACCCGGGTCCACCACGTGAAAGGTGAACACCCTAGCTGCTGCACTACTAAAATATCAGAAATCCAAAATGCTCTTCATATCAGCAATAGAAAACAAATTATCTAATGATGCCTTTTTGGCAGGTCTGAATGTTGGGGAAAATTCCATATAATAATGGTGGATCTTTTGAGAGAGTAAGGTGGAAATCATCTGCTACATAGGCGGGGGAGGGTTGGGATGGGGGGTATACTGGGGTTCTTAGTGGTGGAGGGTGTGCACTGGTGAAGGGATGGGTGTTTGACCATTGTATGACTGAAACTTAGACTGGAAAGCTTTGTAACTGTTCTCACGGTGATTCAAAAAAACAAAATTTTTAAAAACTCCTCAGCGGTTACTCCTGGCTCTGCACTCAGGAATTATTCCTGGCGGTGCTTGGGGGACATTTGGGATGCTGGGAATCGAGCCCAGGTCGGCAGCATGCAAGGCAAATGCCCTACCCGCTATACTATTGCTCCAGCCCCAACCTCAATTTTTTTTAAAAAAGGACAAGAAGCAGACAGAAGAGAATGTTCAACAGATATAAGCGTGGCTTCTAAGCTAAAGCCAAATCATTTTAACTTCTATTTTATTGGTTTGGGGGCCATACTCAAAATGGCAATGCTCAGGAGTTACTCCTGGTTCTGCACTCAAGGAATCAGTCCTGGCAGTGCTCTGGGGACCATGTGGGATACTGGGGATCGAACCAGGGTTGGCTGTGTGCAAGGAAGCAACCTAACTCTTGTACTATCTTTCCAACCCCCAAACCTCACTGTTCAGCACAGGACACATTCTTGAGACACTCCCCTTCTTCTAAAGAGGGGAAACTGAGGCACAGGGACTCACAGAGTGCTCCCTTAGGTCCCAGAGCTAGTCAGGGTACCAAGAAAGGAACCCGTCCTCTTACTCCCTACTGCCCCCTCCCACACCCCTATTCTCCCCCAAACATAAATCACGTTCAATTTTAACCACCGCCCACCACTGTCACCACCACCATCACCAGTGCAGGCTACAGGGAAACCCAGAGCAGGTGGGGTGGGACCAGAGGGGCCACCTGAGGAAGGACCCAACGTCTGACACTGCAGAAACACTCTTCTTGTTTCTCTTCTGCAGCCCCAAGCCCGCCAAGTCTCTTGAGATCCACGCACGGCGGCCCTGGGAGGACTCGGGGAACAGGGTTCTCTGCGTGGGCGCAGGCGCCCAGCCCTGCAGAGGTACTCACCGCGGTTGTGCAGGTGCTGGTCAGGGACAGGAGGTGGTAGCCACCGCGACCGGGGGATATATGGGGCTAGAGGGCTGCAGAAGGAGAGACACACCGGGGGGGCCTGAGGCGACTGCCGTCCTGGTCCCTCGGACATTCCAGCCAATGGGAAATGTCCCCAGGATGAGCTCATCATCCACTAGGGTGGACAGGGGCCAGCCCAGCGGCAGAGAGAAGGACCTGGGGCCCATAGGTGCTCCTGACTTCTGGCTCCCGCCGAAACCCAGCAGGAGGGTGTGCCTGGGGCCTTGCAAGCTCCTGCAGGTGGAATACCAGAGAAGAGCCGCCAGCAACAGCAACAGCTTCCCGATCAAGCCGGGCCGGTGCGGCCCCCTCAGCCCCGGGGGGTGTCTGCCCCCCATCCCACAGCCTGGCTTGCGCACAGTTCAGACCCTTGGCTGCAGGTCGGGGGCAGCCAGGGGAAGGGGCTTCTGACAACCTGAGACCTGCTTCCCACACCTCCGCCCGAGTGGCTTCCGGCCTCGGCACCATGCCGCCCTCACCCCTCCTCATCCCTGCTGGGTGCCCCTTGAGGTGTGTAGCCGCAGCCGCCAGGCAGCTGTGTCTGTCTGTCTCCAGCCTCAGCCTCAGGACAAGAGGGCCCGGGGCCAGGCCGGTGACACTCCAGATACGGACAACCAGACTTGGCCGGCTTCGAGTTCCAGGTGCCACCAGAGACATACCCGGGGTGCCTGGCGGTGGTGGTGAGGCTGGGGGACACCCAGGCCGTCCTCACGGTGCGCCGGCTAGGGCTGAGCCAGGCCGTGCTGACTGGCTCTGAACTTCGTCTGCACCCAGGCAGAGACACCCCTCACCGCTGAGCCCCCTCCCCATTCCGAAGGCCCCAGGATACAGTCAGTTCCCACCCAGCCCTGGTCCTGGCCCGCCCCTGGCCCTCGCAGCCCGGCTTTCTAGGCGCACCCGGCCGGGCTGAGCTGTCTGCCAGCTGCCCAGTAGGAAGGGTGGACGCCTGGTCAGGACGGCTGGCCGCCTGCCCAACCCAGCACTCCCTCCAGCACCCGCAGCAGGAGAAGCTGCTTCCAGGAACCCGCAGCGCCGGCTCCGGCTCCTCCGGGCACAGACTCACGCACCTGCTCTGCGGGGCCAGGCTGTCTCTCTCTGCTCTCAGTGGGCAGGGTGGTCCCGGTCAGAGGGCGCGGGCAGGGGCCCCGGCCTGAGAGAAGCATCCAGAATGCGGCAAGCAGCAGGTTTGCCCCTGGGCCGCTGATGTGTGTGTCCTGGGGGGAGTGTGTGCCTGCAGGGGCTCCCCAAGGCCTCAGAGGCATCACAGAGCCCACAAGCCCGGACATGGTATGAGCATGGACACCAAGAGCTACATGTGCCCAGTGGCTCTGACACGAGGGAGGAGGGCTGAGGGTGTGGGGACGGCTGGAAGAGTCAGCCCAAGACAGTGCTCCACGGCTCCTTCCCACAGAGTGTCTGGTGGGGCCAGACCCGCGTGGGTGGAATCCTGAGTGAACAGGGGGTTCGCCAGGGCCGGCCTCACCTGCACAGTCGCCCCAGTAAGCCTCCCCCAGTCCCTGGGGCTGCTAGGAGCAAAGCCCCAGTCCTTGTCACGGGCCTTGCTCCTCCTCCCAATGACACCACATGGGCCCGGGTTTCAGGGCCGTAGAAAGAATGAGTTTTTCTTTTCCTACCCCATTAGACCAGTGGAACGCTGCTTCCGTCGGGAGACCTTCGCCTTTGATTTGTCTGGCTCTCGCTAATAGAGCAGCGAGGCTGTTGGTTCGATTCTTTTCTTTTTCTTTTTTTTTTTTCACTGAAGCCAAATAGTTTTATTGAACAAAACTTGCTTAGAAATATTTGAAGGGGAAGAGGAGGAAAGAAATATGTGTTCAAGAGGGGACATGAGCTTGAAAGAGCAAGTGGAGAGAAACAGAGGCAAGCAAGAGAGCACGGTGGAAGAGCAAGCGTGTTTGATTCTAATTTGGGGCTACAATCTTCTGTGTTAGGAAGACCGTGTGGAAAAAGAGGAATAAAAAAAGAAAAGAGAAAAAGACCATTTGGGGGTCATGATGGTTTGAAAAAAATATTTCTTTTTGTTCTTCTCCCCCCGCCCTCTCTTTGAGGGGATGTTGGGTCATATTGCCAGTGCCAGTGGCTACTACTTTGGATTTCAGGGTCACTCCTGGCAATGCTCAGGGAATCATGTATGAACCATGTATGAATTGAACCTAAGATGGCCGCATACAAGGCAAGCACCTTAACTCTGGTTATCTTTCCAACTTTAGAATATTTCTTAAAGGGAGAGCATTAGAGAAGAGTATTTGTCTATCTTCATTCCATCTCACTTACAGAAGACTTGCGACATTTATTACAGGCATATCTTGTCATATTCTTTGCGCTTTATTGCAGGTTCCAGAACGTGCCATAAAAACCAAAACAAAAACCACTCAAGGTCTGTGTTGAAAAGATTATGACTCATTGAAGGCTGGCCTCTGTCTCAATAAATTTTTTGAAATGAAGCGATGTGCACTTTTTTAGGGAACTACGCTGTGTCCTTAATTAATTACTGGGCCCTGTCAATATACTGTGCATTTTACAAGGAGCAGCAAAGTATCCCTTTGTCTGGCCTGATGATGCCATTGGATTATTTGATGGTGATGACCCAAATCTCAACCTCAGTGTCTGCGGGTGTCCTACACTAAAGGAGCAGCCTCCCTTTACACATGGCTCTCGCCCACTTGCATGACACAACCTTTTTGTCAGTGTCTCACTGGCCCTAAGAAGTGGAACTGGCTAGATTCCATGGCAACGTTTGGGTGAATTCCCAGTTCACCCAGGGGCCCTGCTCCAGCTCGCTTGAAGCCACAGAGCACTGAGTGTCCCCATGCCCCGCCGAGCCCAGGACGTCAGCCAGGGTCTGCAGTCCCAGCGCCCAGCTTAGAGTCATTCCATGGGACCAGGCGGCACCGCTCGTCACACCCACTGATAAATGAGGATCACTGATATCCAAATGGAGATATTTGATTTTTTTATGTCCTTTCAGGTTAGGGCTTGGCCATAAATACATGTTAAATGACAGATAAGGATCTTCTTGCTGCTGATAACATACTTATCACTCCAGTACTCTCAGGTTTTGCTTGGTTTTGTGGCTTTGGTTCTGGGCTCACACTCAGCAGTGCTGCAGGGACCTTCATAAGCTGGGGGGTTGATCCCACAGCTCTGAGAGCAAAGCCCGGGTTTTAACTCTTGAGGTCGCTCTCAGGGCCTCGTGTTTGCGGTGCGAGAGCTTTGCATGCATAAGCTGAGTAATCTTTATGACACTGTGAGCTAGACATGGGCGGCGGCCAATGGGTCCTGGGGAAATCCTGGCTCTCCCAAAGTCAAGGGACTAGCGGATACAAAGGTTAAATAAAAGCAGTTCCTGGGGCCAGAGCGATAGTACAGCTTGTAGAGCATGTACATGCATGTACATGCATGTACAGCATGTACAGCTTGTATGTGGCTGACCTGGGTTCGATCCTCCTCGGCACCACATATAGTGCCCAGGAATGATCCCTGAGCTCAGAGCCAGGAGTAAGCCTGGAGCGCTGTCGGGTGTGGCCTCAAAATAAAACAAACCAAAAATGCCAACAATAACAACAACAAAAAGGAGCTTCAGCAGTTCTGAATGTCACCTACAGGGTTAGCAAAGAGTCATAGTGTTGCTGGTTGCTTTATTCCCTTTCATGGGGATTTCATGTATGAGGAGTGGCATGAAATCAAAACTCAGAACAGGAAGCTCAGTGCGTGGCAGCAGGCAGAGGTGGTCTGTGTAGAGAGTAAATGCCGGCAAGCGAGCTTTGACCTTCTACCCCACTCCCCCGCCACGCACACACACCATCTGCATGTCAGAAGCAAAGCTACAGGATCTTTAGAAGCAACGTGGCAAATGTCTGTGAACTCAGGGCACAGAAAGACAGCTCTTTATGGAGCAGGGAGTAGAGGGGGAAGATTTTAGCTTTACCCAGCAATCCTGGGGTTACTCCAGCCTTAGTTCTCAGTGGTTGGCCCTGGTAGTGCTTGAGGGATCTTGTGGCACTGGAATTTGAATCCAAGCCTCTGATGTGCAAGGCAAGTTCACATTCTTAGCCCAAGAAAGGCTTCCTAAATTGGATACTGGTGCATGACTTAGCTCAAAGGACCATTAAGAATGCAGAAAGGCAAATTAGAGTGGAGTGAGCAGGAAAACATACAAGAGGCCACGAACCCATTTTTAAATTTGTAAAGAATGACCGTGTTTCAAAAAGAAACCAAATCCCAAGGAAAAAAGGTTGAGGGACTGGAAAAGATGCTCAAATGACTATCAATAAATACATGAAAAGGAGCACAACATCATCATGGATAGAAATGCAAGACAGGAAGCCAGAGCCATAGTACAGCAGGGAGGGTTTGACCCCCAGCACCCCATGCAGCCCCCCTGAGCACTGCCATGAGTAACCCCTGAGCACAGAGCCAGGTGTCATCCTTCATCCTGAGCACCACCAGGTATGATAAGAAAAAAGGAAGAGGAGGAAGAGGAGGAGAGGAAGTAGAAGGAAGAGGAGAAAAAGAAAAAGTAAAAGAAGAGATGAAATGCAAATCAAATCTCATTGAGATTTAAGACCCGTGCTTGTAGGAATATTCCAGGCATATCTGCAAGAGAGAGGTGCACATCAGGTCCAGATAGTCTGGGATAAGGCCCAAGTGGTAACGTATAGACCTTACGTGTGGGGGTCCTGGCTGGGTACTAGTATTAGGGTTTGGGTGGGGCACAGTGTTGGGCCACGCCCTGCAGTGCCCAGGGACCAGGCCTGGTCTATGCTCAGGAGTGACCCCTGGCGGTGCCTGTGATAAGTCAAGGTTAGTCACATCCAAGGAAAACATTTTATTCCTTGTACTGTCTCTCCAGAGTTGGTCCTGGGTTCTTTCCCTGGTACTGCAGCAGGGTCACCCCAATACCGCTTAGCACGGCCACCACAACTAACAAACGAACACAAGTGTTTACCTAGAGATGCACTAAGACATACACAAAGCACCACACCTCATTGTCCATTTACATTAATGGAACAATTTTCTTTTTTTGGCTTTTTGGGTCATACCTGGCGGTGTTCAGGGGTTACTGCTGGCTCTGCACTCAGAAATTACTCCCGGAGGTGCTTGGGGGACTATATAGGATGCCAGGCTGTGTGCAAGGCAAATGCCCTACCCCCTGTACTATTGCTCTAGGCCCAATTAAACAAAATATAAACTGGCAAATTCCCACTCCAATGAAACGCTCATCAGAGGCACACTCGACACTCATATCGTGGAACGGCCATGTTCTTAGTCAAATGCAATTGCAGTGTAGAAAGCAAATGATTCATTTCTTTTTACTGAAACTAAATGGATGGACTCTTCTCACACACAGAATGTGCTTGATTTCAGTGGCACCAATAGCATCCATATTCTTTATTGCACTTGTGTGAAACCCCCAAACCAGGCTGTGAATGGAATGACATATGCTGGTGAATTCTGGTATCGTACATTTTTTCTATGGACATTCAGCATTAAAAGGTTAAAACTAAAAGCCAGAGAACTAATGCAGAGGCTGAAGTGCTGTTATAGTTGTCAGGGCATTTGCCTTGCATTTGGTGAACCAGGGTTCGATTCCCTGGCACCCCATATGGTCCCCTGAGCCAGCCAAGAGAAATTCCTGGTGCAGAGAGCGAGCATAGAGGATAAGACACTGGCCTTGCATACTGTGCCTGGGTTTGATCCCTGACACCATATATGGTCCCTGGAGCACCACAAGGAGTGATCCCTGAGCTTAAAGTCAGGAGTAGGCCCTTATTACCATGACTGTGACCCCAAATCTAAAACAGTTCAGGTTTGGGGGCAGGTGTGGGGAAAGGCCAGGATCTGACTTGCACCTCGGTTCTCTAGTGTGAATCCTTTGGCACCAGCTGGCTTGAGTCTTTACCTGCTCTCCCATAAAAGTTGCCCATGATCACTAGCATAGCAAACCTTAAATAGATTTGGTCTGAGCTGGCATTTCAGCCATGTGTGAACAATGTTTTATTCTCTATTTTATGGTTCGGGGACCACACTGGGCAGTACTCAGGGCTTCCTCCTGGCTCTGCACTCAGGGATCACTCCTGACAAGCTCGGGGGAACATAGGGAATGCTGGGAATTAAACTCAGGTCAATTATGTGCAAGGCAAGCGCCCTACTCACTGGACTATCTCTCCAGTAGCCCTTGGTCAATGTTTTAAATCTGATACACATATTCCTCCTCATGGAACGACCTCCCGATAACGATCATTCTAAATATCCAAGACATATTCATAATTCCTTAGCAGCCTTTTTGAGTTTTCTTGTCTAAACAGGACCAGATAACTATGCTTCAAATTTTTTTCTTTGTTTCTATCTTCCAGATGTTTATCTGTATAACTTGGGCCAAATGTCACTTCTTTCCAGAAGCTGCCCGGGATCCTCCTTCCTTACCCAGGCCCTGGTACTCGCTGAGGCCCGTTCCGCAGTGAGCCGTGTCCACGCTTCCCTCTCAGCAGGCCCTCGTGTCCAGTCGGCCTGTGCCCCCCTGAAGCCTTTGCTCTGACAAAGCCCAGTGCCACCACTATCTCTACGCCATGTTCAGGGGCAGCACGCCGGAGACCTCAGGCCGAGGGTCTTCATGTTGACACAGAGACTCCGTCCAAACAGGATTGCTGGGTGGATCCTCCCCACCCACCCCACCCACCCCAGGCTCCTTCGCCCCCTGACTTCACCTGCAGTGCCGGAGCCCCAGAGGGCAATGGGAAATGCTGGCATTCATGAGCTTCCTTTGCAAACCCCATCACATCCTGTTTCTGAACAGAAACACAAAACAAAACTGAAAAACAAAAACCCTAGGGGCTGGGAGATAATACAGACATCAGGGCTCATGTCTGGAATGCAGCCAACTTGGGTCTGACTCCTGGAGCCACATGACCCCTCAAGTAGCCCTGGAGACTCCCAACCCCCCGCCCCCAAGGGTGGCCCAGTTATCCCCAGAACTGCAGGCCCTGGGCAGCAATGCATCATCCTTGGGTTCTTGCATGAAGCCACCGGCCCAGTTGCTCAAAAATCACCAACAGGGCTTCTTTTGGAAAATAGTATGAACACTTCTCAAAAAATTAGAAATTGAGCTCCCATTTGACCCAGCAATGCCACTTCTGGGAATATATCCTGGAGATGCGAATAAGTATAGTAGAAATGACATCTGCACTTATATGTTCATTGCAGCACTATTTACAATAGCCAGAATCTGGAAAAAACTTGAGTGCCCGAGAACAGATGACCGGTTAAAGAAATTTTGGTACATCTACACAATGGAATACTATGCAGATGTTAGAAAAGATGAAGTCATGGAATTTGCCTATAGGTGGATCTACATGGAAAGTATCATGTTAAGTGAAATGAATCAGAAAGAGAGGGATAGACATAGAAAGATTGCACTCATCTGTGGAATATAAAGTGACAGAATGGGAGACTAACACCCAAGAACAGTAGAGATAAGTACCAGGAGGATTACTCCACAGCTTAGAAGCCAGTGTCACATGCTGGGGGAAAAGTCACCTCAGATAGAGAAGGGACCACCAAGTAAAGGGTGCTAGGAGGGCCCGTTTGGGATGGGAGATGTGGGCTGAAAGTAGACTATGGACCGAACATGATAGCCACTTATACCTCTACTGCAAACCACAACACTCAAAAGGAGAGAGAGAGCAAAAGGGAATGCCCCACCACAGAGGTGGGGTGGGGTGGGGGGAGGACGGGGCAGGGGTGGTGGGAGGGGTGCTGGGACCATTGGTGGTGGAGAATGGGCACTAGTGGAAGGATGGATACTCGATTATTGTATGACTGAAATGCAAGCACAAAAGTCTGTAAGTCTATAACTGTACCTCACAGGGATTCGCTAATTTAAAAAAAAAAAAGAAAAGAATCACCAACAGGGCTGGCCCCTGGACCTCTTGAGTACCCCTTGGGAGGACCATATAAAGAGAAGGATAAAAGGAAGAAGAAAGGTTTTTTTCCCCTGGCTCCTGAATATTTCTATTGTCTAAGAAATCTACAGTGATAGAGGAAGTAGTGAAACTCCGTTGCAGAAAGGGTAGTATGACAGTCTACAGAATGGGAAAGGATATTCACCCAATACCCATCCGATAAGGGGTTGATATCAAGGATATACAAGGCACTGGTTGAACTCCACAAGAAGAAAACTACCAACTCGATCAAAAAATGGGGTGATGAAATGAACAAAAACTTCCCCAAAGAAGAAATCCGAATGGCTGAGAGGCACATGAGAAAATGCTCGACATCACTAATCATCAGGGAGATGCAAATCAAAACAACAATGAGATACCATCTCACACCACAGAGACTGGCCCACATCCAAAAAAACCAAAGCAACCTGTGTTGGTGTAGATGTGGGGAGAAAGGGACTCTTCTTCACTGCTGGTGGGAATGCTGACTAGTTCAGCCCTTTTGGAAAACAATATGGACGATTCTTGGAAAATTAGAAATTGAGCTCCCATTTGACCCAGCAATACCACTCCTGGGAATATATCCTGGAGAGGCAAAAAGGTACAGTAGAAATGATATCTGCATTTGTATGTTCATTGCAGCACTGTTTACAATAGCCAAAATCTGGGAAAAAAAATGGAGTGCCCCAAAACAGATGACTGATTAAAGAAACTTTGATACATCTACACAATGGAATACTATGCAACTATGTTAGAAAAGAGGAAGTCATGAAATTTGCATATAAGTGGATCAACATGGAAAGTAGCATGTTGTGTGAAATGAGTCAGAAAGAAAGAGACAGACATAAAAATATCGCACTCATATGTGGAATATAAAGTAGCAGAATGGGACACTAACACCCAGGAGTAGTAGAGATAAGAAACAGGAGGTCTGCCCCACAGCTTGGAAAGTGGCCTCACATGCTGAGATAGAGAAGGGAACACCAAGTAGAGAGTTTTGGGAGGACCCACTCTGGTTAAAAGCCGCGTACAAAAGTGGACTATAGACCGAACATGATGGCCACTCAATACCTCTGTTGCAAACTACAAACCCAACAGGAGAGAGAACAAAAAGTAATGCCCTGCCGCAGAGGTAGGTCGGGGTGGTGGGGGTTGGGGTGGGGGTGGTGGGAGGGATACTGGGAACATTGGTGGGGGAGAATGGGCACTGGTGGAGGGATGTAAACCGAATGCAAACATGAAAGTTCATAAGTTTGTAACTGTACATCACGGTGATTCACTAATTAAAAAAAAAAGAGAGAGAGAGAAAAAAAAAGGGTAGTATTACCAACAATGCCAGTGCATTTACTTTTAGTAATTTTGTTTTCCCATGAACAAGTTTTTTTTTTCTTTTTGTTTTATTATGATTTGTTTTTAAAGAATCTCTCTAACCAGGGTGAGGGTGCCTGTCGCCAACTGATACCCCAATGAGTCAGTGGCTCGGTTAGTGCTATGCTTTGTTTTCCTTTCCAGGGGAGCCATACCCGGCAGTGCTTTGGAAGTCACTCCCAGCAGTGCTGGGAAACCATGGGGCACCAGGGTCCAAACCTAGGCCCCGTGTACAAAACACGTGCTCGGGCCTGGGAAGTGTTGAATGACAGCAGGATGACCCCATGAGTCTGTCTTCACTAGCTTTGAAGCGTCCGTGGCACTTTTTGGTGGCTTCTCCTTATTTATTTATTTATTTATTTATTTATTTATTTATTTTTAAATTAGTTTATTTTTAAAATTAATTTATTTTTTTAATTAGTGAGTCACCGTGAGGGTACGGTTACAAACTTACCCATCTTCGTGCTTGTGTTTCCCTCATACAATGTTCAAGAACCCACCCCTCCACCAGTGTCCATTCTCCACCACCAATGAACCCAGTATCCCTCCCACCCTCCAATCCTGTCCTCCCACCCCCACCCCGCCTCTGTGGCTTCTCCTTATTTAATTTGACTTTACATTGTTCTATTTTGTTTGTGGGGCCACATCTGGCAGTGGTCAGGGACCACTTTTTGTGCAGTACTCAGGGTCAGCCATAGGACTCTCACATGCAAAGCATGGGGTCCAGCCCTTGAACCAATTTCCTGGTACTCTCTGTCTCTCTCTGTCTCTCTGTCTCTCTCTCACTCTTTCTCGCTCTCTCTCACTCTCTCTCTCTCTCTCTCTCTCTCTCTCTCTCCCTCTCTCTCTCTGTCCTCCCCATATTGTCTGCTATCAGGGAGCACACATGGCAGACATGGGGGAGATTAGCTGGGAATAAGCAGGCACCCCACTGACCCCACATCGGCCGGGGGGATGTCCACCAGATAACTGTCTGAGCTTCCCGCAGCAGCTGGGCTGGGAAGGCTGCGGGCATCTCCTGGGCAGGCGGCCAGCCCTGGGAGGTCTTGGTGGAGCCAGTGAGTGGGAACCCTCGAGCCCTCTTCCTCATTCTCAGCTGATGATACTGTTTCTGCACTTACTGGGGAAACCTGAGGAGAGACTTTCCCATTCCCGTGAACCCCCACCTCACCGCCCTCCTGGGTTTGTCCAGTGAATGAGAAAACACAGAAACGCTAGTCAGTGGGCAGAGCGCATAGAAGACACCAAATGACACCTCCTGACAGCCACGCCGTGGATCTGCACACACGTCTCCTCTCATAGAATCCACATCAGTGTCTGTCTGAATCTACATCCATGTCTGTCTTCTTAACGTCCACATGGGAAAGGGCTTGATGTGCTCCAATCTCCGTGTCTAATTTATTTTAAGGAATAATGTTGATTTGAAGGAAAAATTCTGTTCAGGACAAGAAGCACCTACCTCAACACCTAGCAACGCACCGGCACGGCAATCAACCTCTACTTAAAAGTGGGGACCCGGGAGCATTGCCCGTAAATCAGAAGCAAGACAGACTCAGGTTACCACCGCAAGGATTCACCGTCTTTCAAATTGAGAATAGAGAAATATCACTTATCTCGGCAGTGCTATTAGCTTCCCAGCAAAAAAAGAAAAAGAAAAATGGAAACTGTGGGAAAAGAAGAAACCAAAATATCTATTATCTTTAATAAATGTTTGAAGATACATCGTTAATGAGCAACTTTTGGGATATTTACCTAAATTTTCAACTTAACATGAGCATAAATGTTATGACCAAAAAGTGATAGGCTACAAAAAGAAAAAGAAATCAAGAAAGACAAAGAAGCCTTGAGGGGCTGGGGAGACAGTGTCGTGGGAAAGGGCTTGTGGGTGCCGGCCTGGGCTCCATCCACCCCCATCCCAGACCGTCCCGGAGCACCGCCAGAGTTATTCCTGACTGCGCGCCAGGCTAAGCCCTGAGCATACCAGATGTGGCTTCAAAACCAAAAAAGAAAGAGAATCCTTGCTCTTTCAAACCCATCTCTCTCTTGAACAAGTATTTCTGCTCTTTACCAGTCTGATAAAACTTGTGTTCTCTCTTGAGCACAGGTTCCTCTCTATCTCTCCCCTCACGCGTCTCTCAGTCAATTTCTTTCAATAAAAACTATATTGCTTCACAAAAGAAAGAATGAAAGGAAGGAAGAAAGAGAGAGAGAGAGAAAGAAAGAAAGAAAGAAAGAAAGAAAGAAAGAAAGAAAGAAAGAAAGAAAGAAAGAAAGAAAGAAAGAAAGAAAGAAAGAAAGAAAGAAAGAAAGCAGGGAGGGAAAGAGGGAAAGAAAGAAAATAAAGAGAAAGAAAAAAGAAAGGAAGGAAGGAACAACAGATAAAGAAAGAGAGAAAGAGAAAGGAAGGAAGGGAGGAAGGAAGGAAGGAAGGAAGGAAGGAAGGAAGGAAGGAAGGAAGGAAGGAAGGAAGGAAGGGAGGGAGGGAGGGAGGGAGGGAGGGAGGGAGGGAGGGAGGGAGGAAGGAAGGAAGGAAGGAAGGAAGGAAGGAAGGAAGAAAGGAAGGGAGGAAGGGAGGGAGGGAGGGAGGAAGGAAGGAAGGAAGGAAGGAAGGAAGGAAGGAAGGAAGGAAGGAAGGAAGAAAGGAAGGAAGGAAGGAAGGAAGGAAGGGAGGGAGGGAGGGAGGGAGGAAAGGAGGGAGGGAGGGAGGGAGGGAGGGAGGGAGGGAGGGAAAGAGGGAGAGGCATAAGGAGGGAGGAAGGAGGGAGGAAAAAGGACTGAAGGACGAACAAGAAAACCCATGAGCAAAGATCAGGGTTCAGTATGAAGCTGAAGGGCTGACTGGGGTCCCTGCACACGGCCCTCTGCTGGCCCTCATGTCTCTGCCCTCTTAGAGCCGCCTGAGACGTCTCTTGCACAGGGATCTCTCCCTCCTCCGTGGTGCGGGCTGAACTCAGGGCAGTCAGATGGTGCTCGGACCCCGGGGTGCACGTGCTGGGAGAAGAGCTTCCCAGGGCCCCAGAGAGGCTCTCGCGGGGGCCCCCTCGCTCTCCTCAGTGAGCTTCTGGCAAGCTCAGGGCAAGAGGGAGTCTGGGGCCACTTAATTCTTCACTTGTATTTCCAGTGGCCAGCCTGGAAAATTAGAGAAAGACAAGGTGTGTTGTGTGGTGCGGTGTGTGTGTGTGTGTGTGTGTACATGTGACTGTATTCACTATTTCCTTTGAGACTCATCCTTTGCAGAAGGTAAAGCACTCGCCTTGCAGTGGGCCCCATGGATGGATCTCCAGCATTGCATGTGGTATGCGGTTCCCTGAGCATGGCCAGGAGTCACTCCCCAAAACTGAGCCAATGGCCCCTGAGCACCTCAGGGTATGGACCCAAGCACCAAAAACCAAATTCTTTCTCCCTGAGGGCAGGATTCCTGGTTCCTTCCTGTTTACCGTGAGGGTCTTCAGGGATGCGGCTACCCTCTGGCTTGAACGCTGCCTTTCCCATGCCCTCTGGCCCCCGCCTCCCGAGCAGGCATTATTACTGCCTCAGCGAGTGTCACTTCATGTTTTCCTCATGGCCCCGAAGCACCAATACTGTGACTTTTTTCCTCACAGCCTTTATGAAATCACAGGCTTTCTGGGCCAGAGCAATAATACAGTAGGTAGGAACTTGCACCCAACTGACCACTCGGGTTTGATTCCCTATCCTCCTGCCCCCTATATGGTCCCCTGAGCCCCACCAGGAGTGATCCCTGAGTGCAGAGCCAGGACTAAACCCTTAGCCCCACCAGGTGGGGCCCCAAAGCAACAACAATAATCATAACTGAAAGATGAAGTCCTGACATTTGCAGCAATTATGAAGGATATTATGCTTCCTGAAATTAGTCAGACAGAGGTAAGTACTGCACGATTCCACTGCATGCAAACCCTGGCAAGCCTTGCCATGAAAAAAAATCATGCGCAAGTTCTGGAGCAATAGTACAGTGGGTAGTGTGCTTGCCTTGCACACAGTCGACGTGGGTTCAATCCCCAGCATCCCATTTGGTCCCCTGAGCACAGAACCAGGAGTAAGTCCTGAGCACTGCTGGGGTGACTTAAAAATTGAAGGGAAAAAAAAAAAAGAAATGCTCAAGCAGCAAGGACAGGAATCACTGTAATAGCCACACTGTCACCCACAACAGCAGAGGGGGTGCAGGGAGAGGAGAGGGAACGCAAAGTCAACCAAATCATTAGTTCATGAGGAGAACTCAAAGGGGGCACAGGCTTCACACGCATTGCTCAGGTTGAGTCCCTGGCAACACACAGTTCCCGGAGAACCGCCGGAAGCCTCTTCTGAGGCCAGAGCAGACAGGGACTAGCCCCCCAACACCCCCACCAGCACACCTGGGTGTGGCCCCCAAACCCTCATAAACAAGCCAGGAATACAGAGACATTTCAGAACAGTCTACAGCGCAAGGTCAGTTTTTGTTTGGTGAGACGGTTTATTTCGGTCATGTCTGCACACCTGAACTGGGTCAGACCAGGATGTCAAGCGTACTATTTCTTCCTTTTAAGTTTGGGCCACATGGGGCTGTGCTCTGGAGCTACTCCCAGCTCAGTGCTCAGGAGTCAAGTCTGGCAATGGTCTGGAGGGGATCCTGCAAGGTCAGGAATCAAACCCACACCACACACAAGACAAGTGCTCTACCGCTGGGCCTAATCCCCGACGCTAAAATATATTTCTGGGCCAGAGCAATAGTACAGCGGGGAGGGTGCTTGCCTTGCACATGACAGACCCGGGTTCGATACTCAGCATTCCATGTGGTCCCCAAACACTGCCAGGAGTAATTCCTGTGTGCAGAGTCAGGAATAAACCCTGAGCATCTCCAGGTGTGACTCCCCAAAAGCCACTACACACACACACACACACACACACACACACACACACACACACACACGTATTTCCTATAGCGATTGTGATTGTTAGGGACACCTGAAGGTCATTGGCCAGAGGGAGTGGGAGAGAGCCAGATGCGAGTCCACGGTCACTGCTATCCACAGGCCAGGGCGACTGAGAAGTGACCAGATTACAGCCAAGCTCTCCCTACTCCGGGAAGCCCGTGCTCTCTCTCTAACGCGGACTGCTCTCTCTGTCTTGTCTCCAAGTTTCTTGCAACACGAATGATTTTGCTTCACTGGAAGCAAAGGGAGCAAGAGCGGAGGAGAGCCAGGCCACCTCAGACGCTGCCGCGAGCTCCACGGCCAGGTGGGTAGCGACCCTGCAGGTGCCCGACCTGGAGAAGAGCCCTGGGAGTGTCGGGGCTAAAGGCTGCCTCCAACAGGCTCCGAGGAAAGAGCAGGTTGGAATGTGGAAGACTGAAGCACGGGAGACTGAGGCAGTAGCCAGAGGCCACAAAGGTCAAAGGTCAAAGGTGAGGCGGTTCTTGGTTTCCAGAGATAGGGGAAACCCAGCCGGTTGTATGCTGATGGGGAAAGAGGAGAAAGTGTCCTGGGGCAGGTGAGGGGAGGGACTAGGAAGGGCTTATCTGTGACAGGAGCTGGTGGGGAGCAGAATACAGGGTACAAACCCTGGAAGGGCACTGAGGCGGGCGTTCACAGAATGGGGAGATCTCAGGCTCCCCCAGCAGGAGCAGAAACAGTGTTATCGAAGAATGAGGAAGGCGGCATGGGAAACCCACCAACTGGCTCCCCCAGAACTATCAAATGCTCCCCAGGTCGGCAGCCTGCCCAGGACATGGCCACAGCCCGCCTTCCCAGTCCAGCTGCCGCGGGATTCTGGGCCACACCTCCACACACACATGGTGTTTCCAGTGGTGCCTGCTCTCCAGCCAATCTCCCCAGGGACCCACGGCGGCCACATCTGCTCCCTGACACTAAAAATATGAGGTTGAGGCCGGAGCGGGGAGGGCGTTTGCCTTGCATGCGGCTGATCCCACTTCGATCCCCGGCCTCCCATATGGTCCCCTGAACACCACCAGGAGTAATTACTGAGTGCAGAGCCAGGAGTAACCCTTGAGCATCACCAGGGTAACCCAAAAAGAAAAGAAAAATGAGGTTGTCCCAAAGGGCCATGGAGGCTGCAGACAGAAGGAAGGTGGGACGCTGGGATCCCAGATCTGTGCAGGTACAGAACACTCCCCCACTGGATCACCGTGGCACCAGCTGGGGACAGGAGCCTCCACTCTGGATAGACACTGACACGGGCTAGACATAGACCCCTTAAACTCAAACCCCCAAAGCCTGTGAGTTGGAAAATCAAAATTCTGGCCGAAAATCTACCCCGGTTGCAATAGTGGCTATTCATGGATAGCTTCTCTCCCTTCTTAGCGCGTGGGGGGGGGGGGGGTGGTGTGCAGGAAGCATCACACATTCCAGCGGTTACTGGTTCCTTTCAGAATAGACTTATTCAGAAGACAGGATTTGTTTGTTTGGGTTTCCAACTGCAGCTCAGGAATGCTGGCATTCCTGGGTGCCGCAGGGGGCGAAGGAGTCTGGGGTGGGTGGGGTGGGTGGGGAGGATCCACCCAGCAATCCTGTTTGGACAGTCTCTGTGTCAACATGAAGACCCGTGGCCTGAGGTCTCGAGCGTGTTCCCCCTGAACACGGTGTGCAGATGATGGCGGCACTGGGCTTTGTCAGAGCAAAGGTTTCAGGGGGGCACAGGTCAGCTGGACCCGTGTGGGATGTGTGGACACGGCTTGCTGGGGAGCAGGCCTCATCGAGCACTGTTGGGGTGGGGGCAATAGTACAGCAGGTAGAGCACTTGCCTTGCATGTGGCTGGCCCTGGTTTGATCCCCTGCACCCAATGTGGTCTCTGGAGCACAGAGCCAGGAGTAAGCCCTGAACCCAGCTGGGTGTGACCCAATCACTGGCCTCCTAACAGCCTTCCTCACCAAGACTAAGGGGAAACTTTTTATTTTGTTGTTGTTGCTTTTTTTGGGTCACACCCAGGGATGCACAGAGATTACTCCTGGCTCTGCCCCCAGGAATTACTCCTGCTGGCGGAGCTCGTGGGACCATATGGGCGGCTGGGATCGAACCCAGGTTGGCCATGTGCAAGGCAAACTGCTCTCTCCGCTGTGCTATCGCTCCGACCCCAATAAGGGGAAACTTTGGCAGCTTCTGGAAAAAAGAAAAAAATTGGCCAGGACTTGCCATAAAGGGGAAGGGCTGGTGATTTGTGCAGCACCCCCCCAGATTGGGAGAGGCCCCCTCCTTGACACAACAAAGGACTAGGTAGACTAGGTATGCCCACCCAGCTCTGCCTCCTGGCTGCGTTTTCGGGCCCACTGCAAACCCTCTTGCCCAGACCTAAGGCAGGAGGAAAGGGTTGACAATATTGGCCAGAAATGACATCTGGTAGCAGTTAGAAATAACCTTACACTTTCTTCAGGATAATTAGGCTACTTGCTAGGGAGAACAAAGCTCTGTTGCATTTCTTTAAGGGGTTCACATTGTTTGTGTTTGCAAGTGGCTGTGAACTTGGGTGTTTGTCTTGTGTGTGGCTGACCCAGGTTCGATCCCCAGCATCCCATATGATCCCTGAGCACTGCCAGAAGTAATTCCTGAGTGCATAGATAGGACTAACTCCTGAGCATCACTGGGTGTGACCCCCCCCCCAAAAAAAAAAAAAGACAAGTGTCTGTTGCAGACAATTCTCTGACTCCTAGAGCCAGAGCCAAAGGGACAGGCCCATAGTCATTGCTGGTGGGGAGGTCTTGGCTGTAGTACTGAGCTCCCTGCCATCACGTGGCATGGTGGGGTGGTGGGTGAGGTGGGCTGGGCTGGGGTCCTTCCTGAGGCGAGTCAGCTTCTGCACAGGGGGAAATGTGTGAGACTGGCCCTGTCACTGGTGCAGAACTGCCCTGGGTTCATAGGTTCTTTCCACAACTGCTAGTTGGGCTTGGAGCCAGGTTTGGGGGACAGAGCAGTGAGCCAAAGAACCACCCCCCCCCCCCCCCGCAGCCCCTGTTAGGCTACAGGACACTAAGACCCTTCCTTCTGGTACAGCAGCGAGGGCACTTGCCTTGTGTGCAGGCCCCTGAGCCCTGACAGGAATGATCCCTGTGCAAGAGCCGGTGAAAGGCCCGAGTGTCGCATGGCCAGGGGGCAGCTCAATAACACACAAACCCAAACCCTGTGTTCTAGGAGGAATAACGTGATGGTGGACAGAGGTGGCAAGTGAGCTTTTGAGTAGATGCACTTGGCCACAGGTTGTGTGTGTGTGTGTGTGTGTGTGTGTGTGTGTGTGTGTGTGTGTGTGTGCGCACTAGTGCATGTGTGCACATGGCCATACATGTGTATTTGGTGTGGGCAGTGGTTTGCGGACTACACCTGCCAGTGCTTGGACTTACTCCTGGCGGGCGTCAGGGACGGTATGTGGGAGCAGGGGTGGAGCCAGAGAGGGTTGCATGCAAGGCAGGTGCCTTCCCGCTGTGCTATCTCTCTGGCCCGACAGGTGTGTATCTCTGGCACTGTGCGGCTGGACCCAGGGTCTTGCACATGCCAGTATGTGTCCCACCACTGAGCTAACTCCCCAGTCCCTTGCAGATGTGTTTTTTTCTTTTTTTTTTTTTTTGTCCCCTACAGTTGGGGTTTCAGAGTGGTTTGTTGGTTGGTTGGTTGGATTTTTGCTTCCTGAGCTGTACTTGGGAAGGGCCCAGGTTACTCCCAGTACTACCCGGTCAGTCATCACTAAGGCCCAGAAGCGCGGTGCTCCCTGCACTCAGCAGTGCTCCCTCTGCCACCCCCCCCACCCCCCACCCGGCTTCTCTGCTCCGGAGCTCCCTGGGTGCAGACTGAGTCCTTCACCAGTGTTCTGGCTCAGGAGATGGCCAGGGAAGCCCTGTGAGTCCAGTTCTGAAGGTCCACTTTGATTCCATGATTACTCAGCTGAAGGAGCAACTGCCGACAACCGGGCCTTGGGCCTCTTCTCCTGGCAGTCTTCCTGGAGGAGGAGATGCAGGGGAGAGGAGAGACCGCAGGTGCAGGCCAGGGCCATTGAGAGTGGATTTTGCCTTGATTCCCCTAGGCCAAGAATCCTCAAGAAGATGCGTGTCCAGGGTCCCTTTGAGGTGGCTGGGAGCCCAGGACAGGACAAAGACAATGACAGGAAACACATAGGCTCTCTCTTGCCATCTGACCTGGCTTTTTTTTTTTCTTTTTGGGTCACACCCGGTGATGCTCAGGGGTTACTCCTGGCTCTGCACTCAGGAATTCCTCCTAGTGGTGCTCAGGGGACCATATGGGATTCTGGGGGTCAAACCTGGGTCGGCCGCATGCAAGGCAAACGCCCTACCCGCTGTGCTATCGCTCCAGCCTCCTGACCTGGCTTCTATGACCGATTTAGTACCTCAAAACTGATCAGCCTTGGGGGCCAGGAGTGCTCAGGGCGCTGCAGCTGTACTCTGCACCCAGATAGCACCAAATCCGACCCAGCTCCCTGAGAGAGGAGCTCGTGGGCACAACACACACAGTGAAAAGTTGGCAACACGTGAACTGATGTGCATTTCAGCACCTTTTCAGGTCCCCGAGAAACCACTGGCAGAGCTGGTCTCCATGCAGCCCCAACCCCAGAGGACAAATGCACAAGAAAGCAAGTTTGGGGCAGACACGGACCCCTTCTTACATCATATTTAACCTGAGAGAGAGAGAGAGAGAGAGAGAGAGAGAGAGAGAGAGTGATATAGATTTGTAGAACTCATAAAACTCCCTTCAGTCCAGAACACTTTCCTAGTCTTTAGTTGTCCTGCAAGTTTTCACTGTGTGTGTGTGTGTGTGTGTGTGTGTGTGTGTGTGTGTGCATGTGCACCTTATAACCTCTAAATCCTCTCCTGAGGCTCAGCTGAGGAGGCTCATCTCGAAAATGGGCACAGAACTAACTGTAGGGCTTACAAATTTCACCCTCCCCTTCTTTATAAAGACAGTGAGTATGGGGACATGTGGTCATAGCTATGCACTCTGGAACTGCACGATCCCAGTCCTTGCGGTATCTCTTTCCTCCCTATGCCAGGTCTTTCCAAGGCTGCGCTCTGCTTCCTTGCTGATATTCCGCTGCTCATGGCGAGTGTAACACGGGGATTCGTGGTCGCGGCGTGAGATGCTCACTCTACGGTTTTGCCTACATGATCGGCCCGTTACAGCCCGTTGTCGAGAAGGAGCTGCAACGTGATGGCTTCATGTGTTCATTCAAGTTGTTTGAGAGTTTGAGGCTCATGCCGGTTATCATCTTTAGGCACGTGTGAACTCAGCTACTGGGGCGGGGTCCCGAGGCCGGGAAGCTCAGCCAGGGTCAGGCCAGCCTCAAGCTCTGTGATGTCACCGTAGCGTCTTCTGAGATGACACACACACATCCTTCCTTCCACAGCGCCTCCCGCTGTCGCTTTCACCTTCACGTGAGTGTGCGCGTCTCTGTGTGTGGCTGCAGGTAGAGGTGCAGGTGGGGGGGCCCTAGAGGGCAGCTGGGAGAGCTTCCTGTGGGCAGGCGCTGGGCCCACGCCCCTGTCTCCTTTGGGCATCTCCCCAGAGCCCGCAGGACTGAGAGCGGCCGAGAGCAGACGGGAGAGGTTGGACTGAGGTTCCGGCTGGGACTTTTTCCTTCGCTTCTTTTCCTTTCAGATTTCAATGTGTCTGTTTCTGAAATTTCGGGCCCGTAGCCAGCAAAGCTCAGGGCCTATGACCAACTCTGTGCTCAGGAGTCCCGCCTGGCCCGCTGCCCAGCTACTGGAGAATTAAAGGAGTGATTGAAGCAAGGTGATAAGGGCTGAAGAGCTGTTTCACCAGCCTGAGTGCCGCACGCTCCAAGCCTGGGTCAGGCCTTGGCACTGCGTGGCTGGCCATGAACCACCGCAACCGACCCCTGAGCACTGAGCAGAGGGTAACCGCAGAGTCCCGTTAGGTGTCGTCCACCCCTAGCGCCAGCTACAAAAACTATTCCAGAGCTGGAGGGACAGAACCGCAGGCAGGCTGCACGCCACTGACCAGGTGGGTCCCCTGAACACCACATGCGGTACCCCGAGCAGCCCCGAGCCCAAAGCTAGGGGTAAGCCTTGAGTCTACCTGGGTGTGTCTCCCCAAACGAAACTGAAAGATCCATAGTTTAAAAGTTTTGGTTCCCTAGGTGAAAAAAAGTTGAAGTCAACTCTTCAGGGAACCGCATGGGACCTGGAATCCAAGCCCTCACCCCTCTGGGGGTCTGTTAGGGAGCAAATGATATATCAACCAGTTTCTGGAGGAAGGAGAAATAGGGGGACAGAGGTTACAGGCAGGAACTAAGGAAGTGAAAGACTGCTCCAGAGAGGCAAGGGTGAGCAAAGGCCCTGGGGTAGGAATGGGGGTTGGAACTAGAAAGGCCAGAAGGGCAGGGCTGCCCCTATCTCTGCACGTGCTCTGATCACGCATGGTTGGCCTTAAGAAGTCTGGGTGGTGAGCGACGCACAGAAATAGGCCTCTGCTTCTCAGGCTTCCTCTCACTCCACACAGCTTTGATTTGGGCTTTTGTTTGGAGGCCACACTTGTGGTGTTCAGGGCTTACCTTTGGCTCTGGTGCTCAGGAATCATTCTCAGGGGGAGTCAGGGGTACCAAAGGCAGTATAAGGGACTGTACCAAGGTTAGCTGCAGGGCAAGTGTTTTACCTGTCCTCACACACAATTCTATTTACTTATTTAATTTTTGGCCAAAAGAAACATAGTAACCATAGACAATGTTTAATTAAAACCATCAGATCTGGAGAGTAACATTGTTGGGTGAAACCAACCAGAGGGACTTAATTATTTATTTTTAATTAAAATAATTATTTTTAGTTTTGAGAGGACACATTTGGTGATTCTCAGGGGTAACTCCTTGCTCCGTACTCAGGAATCACTCCTGGCAGTTCTTGGGGGTGGCGGGGAGGGGGACCATATGGAACGCTAGGGATTGTGCCAGGGCCGGTCCCATATAAACAAGTATGCTACCCACTGTGCTATCTCTCTGGCCCCAACACACACACAATTTTAGGTTTTTGGGTCACACCCAGCAATGCACAGGGGTTCCTCCTGGCTCTGCACTCAGAAATTAACTCCTGGTGGTGCTCAGGGGACTATATGGGATGCTGGGAATCGAACCCGGGTCGGCCATGTGCAAGGCAAAAGCCCTACCACTGTGCTATCACTCCAGCCCCCCCAACACACAATTTTTTTATTAATAAATTTATTTATTTTTAATTAATGAATCACCGTGAGGGTACAGTTCCGGATTTATACACTTTTGTGCTTATGCTTCCCTCATACAAAGTTCGGGAACCCATCCCTTCACCAGTGCCCATTCTCCACCACCAGTAAACCCAGCATCCCTCCCATCCTCCCCCATCCCATCTCCCCCCACCCCACCCTGCCACTGTGGCAGGGCATTCCTTTCAGTTCTCTCCCTCTAATTAGCTGTTGTGGTTTGCAATAAAGGTGTTGAGTGGCCACTGTGCTCAGTCTCTAGCCCTCATTCAGCCCGCAACTCCCTTCTCTCGAATGGCCTTCGACTACATTATAGTTGGTGACCCCTTCTCTGAGTTGCCCTTTCCCCAGAATGTGAGGCCAGCCTCCAAGCCATGGAGTCGACCTCCTGGTACTTGTTTCTACAATTCTTGGGACACACACACAATTTTAATGACTGGTGGTTGAAAAGAACCTCCTATGAAGAAGACAGGCAGACAGATAGGCAGACACCATCTTTCTAAACTTCCATGAGGAGAGTTTTCCTGGTAAAAAGTGCAATCTGAGGGACTGGAGCTATAGCACAGCGGATAGGGCATTTGCCTTGCACGCGGCCTGGCGGACCTAGGGTTGGGGGCGGGGAGGAGTGCAATCTGACCCTGCAGCCCCATCTGCATCCCCACAGGAGGCCCAGAAAAAAGGTTGACTTCTGATTCTCCTTATCAAAAGAATGCGGGTGGGCTGGTCTCTCCTATCAAAGGCTGCAGTGGACATCGACCCCTTCCCTCCTAGTCCAGAGACAGCGAACCATCACTAACTGTTACAAACACCCCATCTCGTAACATTTTATATCGTTTACTCTATCCAGCCAAAATTTAGAATCAGTGACCCGACTTTTCTTATCCCTCTCCCTGCTTAGTGGCGTGGGATTCCTCTGGGAGCAGAGAAAAGCAAGTGCGGCCGATTTCACTCATCTGCCGCGTACAGGGAAATGCAAGGAAAGAGCGGAGGGACCAGAGTGACAGTAGAGGCTGCTTTGCGTGTGGCCAACCTGGATGCATCCCATCGGGTCCCCCATGCCTGCCAAGCATGATTCCTGAGTCAGGAGTAACCCCTGAGCATTGTCTATTATGGTTCCAAAACAACACACGCACACACACACAGAAGAAAATTGACAATATTAATTGATCACAAGCTCTGAGATTGGGGGGAGTAGGTTGATGGAGGTGACACAGAGCAGAGCCGGGGGAGGGGGTGGGAAGCGGGGGCACCTTGGTATTGGTGGTGAGGAGACTGTACACCAAGACCCTAAATGTCCACACCATTGGAAATATGCTACCTGAACTATAAGACATTTAGAAACGTGTTTAAACCCTCCCTGCAGGCCTGCTTCCCCCAGGGACTTCCTTTCTCTGTTGGCCACGTCTACCATTGCTCGATTCTCTTGCAGGCTGATCGTTTCCTCCGAAATAGGTGGCCAGTGAATAAGCTCAGGTTCTTATGAATTCGCAACAGGTTAGCACAGCAAATAATGGTGACGGCAGAGCAGAGAGGTTCTGGCTCGCCCGTGACGGTGCTAGTTATGGGCACCCCGAAAGACAGGGCCCCAGCGACGGGCTCCCCACAGCCCTATCGGTGTCTGCTCGGGACAGAGCCAGCTCTGGGTGATGAGCAGAGCAGGGAGGGTCCCTGTGGGCTGTTCGGTGTGACAGCTTAGCTGTATGTCACCTGGCCACACTTGGCTGCAGAAAGGGCAGTTTCAGGAGATGAGCCTGACACCAGCTATCAGGAGAGTTTCATAGCGTTTTACCTGCCAGTATTTCATTCAGTTCATGGAGCTAGACATGGGAACTGTGTCACTATGGGGATATCCATCTCCGGGTATACGTGCATAATCTTTCTCTAGAGAAAAATCCTGGGATTAGCCCTAATATACTACACTTAAATCTCAGTGTTTTAATTGACCCTTCAACTGGGAGACTGGGCACCTTTTTTTTTTTTTTTTTTTTTTTGCTATTTGGGTCACACCCGGCAATGCACAGGGGTTACTCCTGGCTCATGCACTCAGGAATTACTCCTGGCAGTGCTCAGGGGACCATATGGGATGCTGGGAATCAAACCCAGGTCGGTCGCGTGCAAGGCAAATGCCCTACCTACTGTGCTATTGCTCCAGCCCCGAGACTAAGCACCTTTAAATGTGTATTTTGGCTATTTAGGAAGTATCTGGTCTAGATTCTTGAGTGTAATTCATTTGGATTTTCCCCCCGTTGTTGTTATATAGTCACTTTCATTATTCTGGCTTCTTGTTTGTTTATTTATTTTTGCTTAGGGCCACACCTGGCTGGGCTTAGGGCTGACTCCTGGCAGGGGCTGGGGGATACGGGCTGCAGGGAGATGGAGCCAGGGTTGGCCCAATGTAAGCACGTGCCCTCCACAGCGCCAAGTCCTCGCTCCCCACCGCAGTGTCGGCCTCTTTCTGAGCTGGCAGCTGCGACTGCAGACTCTGGCTGACGCCCGAGGACTCAGTGAAGAGTGTGGTCGCTCAGTGCTCCGGTCACCTCAGACGAGCCGGTGCAGGGCCCCTGGGTGTGCCTGGAATCCGCACAAAGGAAAACTTGGCATTCAACCAACTTTTACCTTGTCCAGTTTCACTGGCTAGGGGATGGAGGAGGCGAGCTGGGTAGAAGTGCTCTTATCAGGGCTGCAGGAGAAGGCTGAGAGGGCTGCAGCACATGCGTGGCTGGTGGGAGGCCTGGGTTCGAGATCCCCAGCAACCTCCTGGTCCCCCCACGCACTCTGTACTCCCAATCAAAGAGTCAGGCGGGGCCCTGCAGAACCCCGGGCGTGTCTGTGTGTAAACAGCTCAGTAGCAAATGGGGATTATTCTCAGAGCTGAGATGGAATGAAGATAGGAAATTCTTCTCCAATAAAATATTCTTCAAAGGGGAGAGAGTCTTGAATAGTACATCCACACCCACACGCCGGCTATCTTTTCTTCACCCTTTGCACAAATTCATTCAGGGGAGAGAACTCCAAGAACTGAAGCCCTGCTGTGAAGCACCACCCCCCACCCACACCCACTCCCACTCCCCACCCCCACCACACACACACACACACACACACACACACACACACACACCCTCGCCCACAATTAATACTATGACCCCCAACTAGAATCGAGCAGATACATCCCTGATCTATCACTGAGGTCCGTCCAGGAAAAAGAAAGACTTATCCGGGCTGAGCCAGTGCGGGTCCCTTCCCAGTGGAACATAAGTTTGAAGTCAAGTGTCCTTATCTGTCAGTGCTGATGGGAGTCAAAGCAGCAGTGATGAAGAGGAGGGGCGTGATGACCTTCCCTATATATTCAGAGCCCAGCTCACACCTTCTGTCCGTGACCTGCCTGCGCCCAGTGCACGGTGAGTACCTCTCCCCGCCTGGTTCTGCTCCTTCTCTCCAGGAACTCTGCTGAGAGCCTGGGTTCCCCGAGTCCTTCCAGGCTGCCCTCCATGGAGCTGGGAAGGGCAACCCGGAGAAGAAGGAGCAACTCCTCCCCAGTTTTCAGACGTCTCCTTCTTTCCTCCTGTTATTTATTTATTGGTAATTGGGCCACACTTAGCTGTGCTCACCGTTTCTTACTCCAGGCTCTGAGCTTAGGGATCACACCTGGCTGGGCTCGAGGGACCAAATGGGATGCAGCAGATCTAATCCCTGTTGGCCCCATGCAGGGCAAGTGCTTTCCTGCTGGACTCTCCCTCCGGCTCCCCCAGGTTTTCAGGTTTTTCTTCTGTTCCTACTACTGATATTGGTATGACTCTTCCAGCTATCACCACACTTTGGGTTTTTTGTTTTTCGATTTTTTTTTTTATCTTGCTTTTTGGGTCATACCCAGGACAGGGGTTACTCCTGGCTCTGTGCTCAGGAATTATTCCTGGCGGTGCTCAGGGGACCATATGGAATGCTGGGAATCAAACCAGGGTTGGCCGCATGCAAGGCAAATGCCCTACCCGCTGTGCTATTGCTCCAGCTCATATCACCACACTTTGGGTTTTAAACTTGCAGGTGATCTATGGTTATGGGGTGCTGGTGCGGAAAGCATGGGGTGGAGGGAGGGAGCAGGAAGGCTGGTCCCTTTCGTTGCTTCCTCATTGGCTCAGCGACCTCAGGGAGGACTCTGTGAGCCCCTGTGCCTCAGTGTCTCCAGAGAGGGGGAGTAGGACTGTCCAGTGCTGAAAATCGAGGTTTGTGTGGCTTCCTGGGGATGCAAGGCAGAGGGGGACAGTGGGGGTTGAGGGCATGGCTTACAGGATGTGCCCTGGGTGCTGAGTGCGGGGGGGCACTGATGAGGGCTCAGAGTCAGGAAAGGAGGCAGCATCCTCTGTTTGTGGAATCCGTCACCTGAAGCTGCCTCTCCCCGCCCTGAGCCATCAGAGATGCATGTGTCAGCTCTGAGCATGGGGCTTCCCTTCTCGGCTCTCTCCTGCTCTCCTGGGTGGGCGGTTCCTGAATCGGTTCCTTGTTGAGTATTTGGAAAATGTGCCTCACTGGAGCCCCCATTGTTCAGATTCACGAGTGTGTTAGGAACCCTGGGAGCAAACTAACCCACAATAGCCAACTGATAACATCTCCGAAGGTCAGGCCTGGCTGGAGGTCTGGGTGTTAAACAGATTGTCCCTTCCAGTCCCACCCTGATCTACAGTCTCCGGGAGACAAATTCTTAGGGGTAGGACAGATTGATGGTTGGTGCGCTTAGATCCATGACTGATAAGAAAATAGTCCGAATTCTGTTCATTAAGAAAACTGCTTCTAGAAATAGGGATTTGCATTAAACTTAGTTGGGGGTGGGGTGGGGGGTGCTTGGTTGGGTGTGGAGGCCACCTGGCAGGAATCAAGGGCTTCTCCTGACTGCTCAGGGGTCACTCAGGAGACCCTATGCCGTACTAGGGTTAGACGTGAGGTCAATGCAGGTCAGACACATGCCTAAAACCCCTTACTAAACCTCTTGCATTCTCTTTCCTTCTTCACTCTTGCATTCCTCACCCTCCACCCCCACCCAGGGGCAGGTGGCAAGATCAACATTGGGAGTAGGACAACCCAGTGGATCACTTGACTTCAGTGAACAAAAACTCTAGAGGACAGAGGAAGAAAAAAAGAGGAGCACCTCTAAGATTTACAGCCTACTCTACTAACTCCCAAATATAGCAGTACTTGATTTAGTTACACTTAAACGACAAGAATTATGTTAGAATGCCAAATACCGATTGAAATGTATTATGAGCAAACTTATTGACAGTGAACAGGACTGGAAAAGCCCATGGCAGATGTCTATTTAAATTGTCATGGTGGAGTCGGTGGCAGTAATATAGCAGGTAGGTGCTGGCCTTGCACATGGATACCGAGGTTCAATTCCCAGCAGCCCATATGGTCCCCTGAGTACCTCTTGGAATGATTCCTGAGTGCAGAGCCTGGAGTCAGCCCCAAGCATCACAGGGTTTGCCTCTGAGCCAAAAATAAATGTATAAATCCTTATCGTGCCTCACGGTGAAACCAGCCAGCCCTTGCCCTGCTTTCTGCACCCATTCCCCCTTCCGTCACCACCTTGGCCTTTGGGGATAGCTAGGTCAGGTCTGAGGAGGGGCCCAAAGGCTCCAAGGACTCTGCTGGTGTCCACAGCTCCGCCCGGGAGGCAGGGTCCAGCCCAGCTGCCACCAGGATGCAGCCGCCCGCTGCTCCTCCAGCTCAGCACTGCCTCTCCCGCCAGCCCAGGGCCTGCAGCCCGGCCTCTGTGCGCACAGCCTGGGCAGGACCCGGCAGCCTACCTGCTGCGGGCTGGGCTGCCCAGCATGGGCCCCTGCACGGGGTGGGCTCGGCTGAGCCTGAGCAAGCTTCCTGCCTGGGTGTCATCACCGGGTTGTAAGAGCCGGTGCACGACCGGGTCCCAACGCCCAGCAGAGGTAGGGGGAGACCGTCTACGCTGCTCCACGCTGGTGTGTCCATGTGAAGGGATCAGATGCAGCAAGGACTAACACCAGTGCCCCTCATCACCCCACAACTGGCATCTCCTCACCCCAGCCCCGGCTCCTCCCGCCCTGACTGCGGGTGTCGCCTCTCCCCCCTGCCTCCTGACCCTTGCTTCCACCCACAGACCATGGCTGTTCGGCCCGAGCTGCAGAATGCCCAGGCGAACTCCGGTATGTACATCGAAGGGGGTCCCCAGCCCCCCGTGACCGAGAAAGGCAAGGAGCCCAACAAAAGTAAGTGTCCCCTCGCCCCCCCAGAGCTCCCGGGAGGGACGCTTTGGAGCCCACCCACCCTCACGGCCCCTTTCACACATTTGCCCAGGTGACAGCGGGGCCTCTGCCACCAAGGGGGACCTGCTGCCGTCCCACTCCACAGTGGCGCTCATCGAGGACCCCGCAGAAGACCCCTGGGACCTGCCCGCGCTGCAGGACACAGGGCCTAAGTGGTCAGGTAAGAGGGGGCTGACACTGTCACCCCAGGTCTCAGGCCTGGGCTCCGTGTCACAGCACCTCCCCCTTACACACACACACACACACACACACACACACACACACACACACACACACATACACACACCAGGCTCCAAGACCCCTGCTGGGAGCCTGGGGCAAGGCTGAGAGCCAGCCAAGCGCGGGTGGGGGAAGAGGGGGCATCTGCTCTTTCTTTCCCAGCAAAGGTGCCCACTCAGGGCTGGCCCTCGGCCCACCCTGGCTCCTGCCCCTGCCCAGGGGCACGAGGAGGACAGGACCTGCGCAGTGCGGCTGCGAGTGTGAGGGCACCCCTGTGCCCCTGTGCTAGGAGGGGCTGGGCACAGCGGGGCCTGGACACCCAGCAGCCCAGGGTGCCACCCCCAGGACCCGGAGGCCCGGGCGAGTGCAGAAGACATGGGGGAGGCGTGTCGGGGGACACACACAGGCCCTGGGGTGCTGGGCGAGGGCCTCTGAGAGTGGGGTGCGGGGCTGCGTGTGCCGCCACCGTGGGCTCCCCTCTCCCCTCCCCACCAAAGCAGGGGTGCCGCTGACCCGCCCCGGAGGCACCTACACACCTTGTGCATGGAGTTTCCATTTCTGGCGGAGGGGTGTTGTGAGCTCTTTGCCAAAATCGCTCTTTTCCCTCCAGAGAAAGACACCAGAGGGAAGCTTTGCTCTGTTCTGGAGGCGGTCGGGAAGCTCACCGCGCTCCTCCTGTTTCTCTACTTGTTCGTGTGCTCCCTGGACGTCCTCAGCAGCGCCTTCCAGCTGCTCGGAGGTAGGGGGCAGCGGGCTCAGGGCTAAGAGTCCCCCGCTGTGGGTCTGACACACCCAGCTCCAGCGGCAGCTTTCTGACTTGGACCCTCTCGGTCATTTGTATTATCTCTGCCCCGTGAGAGAAGAGAAAACCAGTCAGGGGCTCAGACAGGGCATAGGTGCCTGCAGACGGGAGCAGGGACTGGCCCAGAGCTTGTGTTGGTCTAGAAGGATCAGAGACCATGCGCTTTTGTACTCCTGGTGTCTGACTTGATGGGTCCCTGGGCCTGGCGATGGAGGAAGGAGCCCATGGCACAGTGTGAGCTTCCGGTCCCACTTCCGGTCCCCTGGATGTAGGTGGCATCTCTGCAGCCTTTGCCCCTGCCTGTCTCAGCTGTTCAGCTCCACCCCTGGGCCCTGTCTCCTGGGTCACACACACTGGAGGATCCACTTGAGGCCAGTTCTCAAGTGACTGGGCTGAGCCTGTGGGTGGGGGGAAGGCAGAGGAGGAGTGATTCGTTTTCCTCCTGGGGGCTCCATCTGCTGAGCTGGGGGCTCACCCTGAGACCATCCGAAGGGCCTGGGGAGCCAGGAGGATCCATGAGACCCCGTGCAGGATCGGGAGGGCTAGAGGATGGCTTAGTGACACGGGGCGGTGCGGGGAGCAGCGGGGAGGGGGGCGGAGAGTTGGTGCCAACAGACCAGAGGAATTCATGCGGGATGGGGGAGCGAGGTCAGAGCTGGAGACATGGCCCCAGGGAGGGCTGGGGGGCTGGGAGAGGAGCAGAGGGAAGGTGCTCCCTTCCCCTGCCCCCTGCATGGCTGAGGGTTCCCTCCTCCCCCCCCACACACACATACCCACAGCCTTGGCTGAGACATCTGCCCTCACCCCAATGCCGGGGCCATGCGTTTGTTTTTCAGGAAAAGTGGCTGGGCAGTTCTTCAGCAACAACTCGATTATGTCCAACCCGGTGGCTGGGATGGTGATTGGAGTGCTGGTGACCGCCCTGATCCAGAGTTCCAGCACCACCACATCCATCATCGTCAGCATGGTGGCCTCGTCACGTGAGTCCAGGCCCAGCAGCCCAGACATGTGCCAGGTTTCTCATAGCCCACTGGCATCTGCGAGGATGCACTTGGGATACATCCTACGCCAGGCTCTATTGCACGGGGTTCCTGGCCATATCCTATTCTCAACCCCCTGACATTGGTCTAAAAGTGGACCCTAATGCTTGCAGACTCAACTTTGAATTTTCTGCCCTAACAACTACTAGCCATGTGGCTTTGTGATTTAACCTATGCGGAATTTATATTGAAATACAGTATTCTACTATTCCCTTGTGGTAGCTGTATTTCAAATATCACTTGTTCTTTGTGATAGTGATCACCATTCCCTTCGTCGGTTCTTGGAATGCAGCATTATAAGAACATTACACTTTGGTGTTCCATGTTTCATAACGTAGACATTATGAGGATGTCGCACTTTGATGAGCTTGTGGAGCTGATGTGCCAAACTAGAATTTACCTGATAATTGCTCTGGGCTTAGTTGAGACTTTTCCAATATAAATACGGGAGTCCTTAAACACCTCCTGCTGTCTTTTAAGCTGCCTAGTATCTGTCATGTGGAGAAGAAACAAATTACAAAGGCATTTAAAATGGGTTCAAAGAAGGGTCTTGTGCAGTCCATGGATTCCCTGGAATTGCGTGCTGGGACTGTGGGGGTCCCTGGGCACAGTTCCATGGGCATCAGCCCACGTGCTCATCAGAGCCCAGCGGGGTGCAGCCCCCCTCCGAGATGAGCAAGTGCTGCAAGATAAGGAGACCCTCCTGCATGGGGCCACCTGCCAGGCTGCTCCCTCCACGCCTAACGCGGCCCCTGCCCTCCCCCCAGTGCTGACCGTGCGGGCCGCCATCCCCATCATCATGGGGGCCAACATCGGCACGTCCATCACCAACACCATCGTGGCGCTCATGCAGGCCGGGGACCGCAAAGAGTTCAGAAGGTAAGAGGTGCTGAACCCGTCCGGGTCGGCCCAGCTCCTTGGGTTTGGCCAGCTTGTGAATCCCCCTTCCTCTAGCCAACGGGAGCTCTCCCGGGCCCGCTGCAGCTCCTGGAAGAAGGCTGGAGGCTGGGTTCACACTCAGACCAGTAGGCTCAATCCCTGATCTGCAGAGCAGTGGGTGTTAGATAGGCAGAGAGCATACGACAGGTGTGAGCTCGTGTGAGCTCGGGCGAGCTTGGGATAGGATGGAGAAGGGCGTACAAGGTTAATGAACTGCCCAGCAGCGAGGCTCCGAGCAAGGCACTGTCTTAATTTAGGGTAGTAAAGACTTTACCCGAGTTTTATGACCCCCCTAAGCGATCTCTCCCTTTGTTATAACCCAGGAGCAAGCCTAGGTCAGGCCTAGGTGACCGCTGACACCTCTAGCTCATTGTGCAATCATTATATTATCATAGCAAAGTCAGGCCCACCTGTGTCAAGATCCACCCGACCAGATCCCCACGTGCCATGCTGGTGGGATTTTCTTCTCTACTTCCTCTTTTCCTCACTGAGCACTTCCTTTATCCCCCGTTGGGTACTTTCTTTCTCCCTCCCCTTTTCTTTTTTTGGGGGGAGGGTTTGGTCACACTTGGCGCTGCACAGGGATTGCTCCTGGCTCTGCACTCAGGAATGACTCCTGGTGGTGCTCAGGGAACCATATGGGATGTTGGGGATCAAACCTGGGTCGGCCACATGCAAGGCAAATGCCCTCCCCGCTGGACTCTCGATCCAAGCCCCCTCCCTCTCCTTAAATCAATGCTTGTTTTCGTTATTTTATACTCACCA
Source organism: Sorex araneus (assembly GCF_027595985.1). Lineage (NCBI taxonomy): Eukaryota > Metazoa > Chordata > Mammalia > Eulipotyphla > Soricidae > Sorex > Sorex araneus. Next base: position 160,844,869 of record NC_073306.1, on the reverse strand, counting down.
CAAAATCCCACTGGGGGGTGGAGGTGGGGGACACCACGACCAAGGACCCAGGATGCTGTGTGGGTTCTTGCTGTGCCCCACCTTTTGCTTCACTTGCAGGGATGTCACAGTGGCTGCTGCAGAGCTGTGTTTAAGGCTTGAACCCTCTCCCGGACAGGTTAGAGCTCAGAGAGCGGCCAGGTGCCGAGCTGGGCTCCCTCAGAGCAGCCCCAGCCGGAGGCCCTGCGGGGGCGTGAGGCTCCAACAAGGCCACTCAGCACAGGGGTCCTGCCCCGTGGCGGTTAGTGACAGCTCCCACCGCCTCCACTGGGCGGCCCCACCGGGTTGTTTCCCCGTCCTCACCCACATGCCCACAGAAGGCGAACCGTGCATCCGCATGGCTGTGGGGTCTGAGCATGGGGTGGTTGTAGACAGGGAATCTTTTCCCCTCCTAATGCTTGGTGTGGGCTGGAGCGATAGCACAGCGGTAGGGTGTTCGCCTTTCATGCGGCCGACCTGTGGTCGATTCCTCCGCCCCTCTTGGAGAGCCCGGCAAGCTACCGAGAGTATCTCGCCCACACGGCAGAGCCTGGCAAGCTACCCGTGCGTATTGGATATGCCAAAAACAGGAACAATAAGTCTCACATTGAGAGACGTCACTGGTGCCCGCTCGAACAAATCGATGAGCAACGGGATGACAGTGACAGTGACAATGCTTAGTGTGAACAGCCAGCACGCCTCTCAGGCTTCTTTCTACTCACCCTGGGCTCACCCAGAGTTGGTTGGAGTGTAACCAGTGTCCAGCCTCCCTGTGCCTCTGGGCTTGGCCCGCAGGCGCTATTCATAGCCAAGGTCCAGGGGACATCAGCTTCCTCCTTCAGTGATTGGCAGCAGAGGCCCCTCGGAACCTCTGATCTAAACCTCCCAACTCCCTGCTGAAACGCTACGAGGTTCTCACAGTAATCCACAGCCCATCGTATTGATTTTGAGGAACGGTGGGCTCAACATTCTGTGCTCCTCCATTCGATTCCTGTAGCAGTAACTGGGCATTATGAATCTTGTGATCTATCCATGTTTCTTGTTTCAGACTGTAGGTTCTTCTCTTGGTGATACTGATTTTTGTCTCCAGGTAGAAAATATATGAACATAAACATACACAATCTCTGAAGAAGCCTGCACCTAAGGACACGACTGATATAGGTTATCCCATTTCAGATCTTTAAATGCATGGCCTTTTTTTTTTTTTTTTACTTTATAGACAAATGATAGACAATTACCTCATGCTGTAATATACCTTTCCCCCCACTGGTTTTGGAGCCACATGCAACAGCGGTGAGGGCTTACTCCTGGCGTTACTAAGCTTCGGGTTCACTCCTCATGATGCTCAGGCAAAGATGGGATGCCAGAAATCAAACCCAGGTTGGCCACCCTACCTGCTATGCTATACCTTTGGCCATCCAATACACTTTTAAAAAATTTTAATTTTAGGGGCTGAAGTGATAGTCCAATGGGGAGGGCATTTGCCTTACATGCAGCTGACCTGGGTTCAGTCCCCAGCATCCCATATGATCCCCTGAGCACCTCTGGGAGGAATTCCTGAGTGCAGAGCCAGGAGTAACCCGAGCATTGCCAGGTGTGGCCCAAAAAGCCAAAAAAAATTTTTTTTAAATTTTGGGTATTTTGATTTAAATACTGTCAATGATAGGGTTTTGTGCATACAAGGTTCCAGCCCCACACCCTCCAGCAGAGTGCTTGCTTCTCCTCACCATTGTTTCAGGGTCCCCTCCCACTCACCCCTGCCCCTCACCTCCCTTGCTGGGTAAGTTCAGTTCTGTTGACCTGAATTTTTCAGGTTCCTTGTCTTTGGCCATTTGCTGTTTCCTTACTATGTTTCCCTCTATCCCACATAAGACACATTCTGTGTCTGTCCCTCTACTGAGTGACTTCACTCACATGGTATGCTTGGGAAGGAAGTTCTTTCTTTCTTTTTTTTTTTGTTTTTTTTTTTGTTTGTTTTTTTGCTTTTTGGGTCACACCCGGCGATGCACAGGGGTTACTCCTGGCTCTGCACTCAGGAATCACCCCTGGCGGTGCTCAGGGGACCACATGGGATGCTGGGAATCGAACCCGGGTCGGCCGCGTGCAAGGCAAATGCCCTACCCGCTGTGCTATTGCTCCAGCCCCGGAAGTTCTTTCTTTCTGATGGTTTGGACTATGTCCTTAGATTTCTAGAACAAAATTTGCGGTATCAAGCACATTTAACTAAGATATTTTTCCAAATACAATGAAATATTTTTGTTCACTTTGCATGGTTAGTGTTATAAAAAAAAAAGTATTTTAGTGACCTCTCCTGAAGAATAAGTTTCTTTCTGACATATTAGTTAATATGCTAGGTGAAAACTTTTAAAAATAAGCAATTAACTATTTTCTGTTATTAGTGACTTTAAACTTACTTTTTTCTGTTTATTTTCCATTTGTATTTGACTGTTTTAGACATCTAGTTACACTTAAAAAATTCTTTTATTGTTTTATAAATTTTTTCTATCTTGGCTTGGGGACCACCCCTGGTGGTGCTCAGGGGTTACTCCTGACTCCGCATTCAGAAATTTCTCCTAGTAGTACTCAGGGGGCTGTATGGAATGCGAGGATCAAACCCCAGTTAGCCACATGCAAGGCAAGCACCCTCCACACTGTACTATCACTCTGGCACTGGAATTTATTTATTTATTATTTTTATTTTTTTTTTCTTTTTGGGTCACACTTGGCAATGCACAGGGGTTACTCCTGGCTCTGCACTCAGGAATCACCCCTGGCGGTGCTCAGGGGACCATATGGGATGCTGGGAATCGAGCCCGGGTCTGCTGTGCAAGGCAAACGCCCTACCCGCGTACTATTGCTCCAGCCCCCCTGGAATTTATTTTTATTTAGGAAAAAAAGAAATGCAATGTTTCCTAATTGGCATGTAGGATGGAATTCAAGGAAACTTTCTGCATACATGTAGATTGTTGGGAACACCTGTGAGGACTGCTTCACATTCCCCTCACCTCATTTAAAAAAAATTTTTTTTTTGTTTTTGGGCCACACTCTGCGATGCTCAGGTGTTACTCCTGGCACTACACTTAGTAATAATTCCTGGCAGGCTCAAGGGACTACATGAGATGCCAGGGAATGGACCCGGGGTGGCTGCGTGCCAAGCAAGCACCATATCCACTATCCTATTGCTCTGGCTCCAGACTGCCTCGAGTCTTATCAGTCTTAACATCTTTACAAGAGGATGAAGACTACTGGTCAGCTCTTCACTGGTGGAGCTTCGTACGAATTCACACATTGTTAATAAGTCTTCAATATGCATGATTCAAAGAAGGACTGATGGAATCTCTCAAATATCTCCCTGAGCTCACTGGACAGCTGTAACACCTCCAGCCGCCTTTCCCTAAGAGGCCCAAGAGCTGCTTCAGCTGGGAAGGGCTTTGCCTCGCAGGGGGAGACAGGCCATAGGTAGTGCCCGTGCAGTCAACCCTGAGCCCCTCGGCTTCAGCACTGAGAATCCTCATTGGTTCAAGGAACTCTGACTAGCACCCATGGATTTGGCTGTGAGGGCAAAGATGAGGTATACACACAATGCACAGGGGTGACACCTGGCAGCTGATAGCACAGCACTGTCTAGAATGGTGCCCATTTGCTCGTTGACTCACAAGCCTATTGACCTGGGCGGGGTTCCCTTCTTTAGGGCTTTTGCAGGGGCCACTGTCCATGACTTCTTCAACTGGCTCACCGTATTAGTGCTCTTGCCCCTGGAGGCCGCCACGCATTACCTGGAGCTCCTGACTGACTTTGTGTTAAAGTCCTTCGACTTCCAGAATGGAGAAGATGCCCCAGCCCTTCTGAAGGTTATCACCGAACCCTTCACGAAGCTCATTATCCAGGTAACAAGGCTTCCTTCGGAGGGCCACGGAGCTGGATCCTTCTGCAACCCCCCTCCTTCCCTCAGTGGAGCAGAAATAGTGGAGAAGCATGGACACTATTCTTTACATCTGAAAACAGATCAGTGAGGTGGACATTTAGGACCACTTGATAGAGTAATTCTTTTACTTGACTTTAATAGCAACGTTCAACTTTACTGGAATTGGAGCAGGAGGTGGCACCTTTTGTGTTAAGTCCTCAAGACCACTGGACACTTGAAATCACTTGTCCCACTTTCTGCCAATCGGCCCCCTTGGCCACTGATAAGATTATGCTCTAGCCTAAGGGAATGGTGACTGCCCTCCTCCTGGGCCATCTCACCTTCTGGTCATTGAAATGTCACTGAAATTAGTATGAGCAACCTTGTGGATACTGCCATCATTTTGATCCTTGAGTTTGCTCTCTTATTGGATGGTCAGTGAATACCTGTTGAACACCAGTTTTTCTGTTCATACCATCAAGTGGTTGTGACCCTCTAGAGGGTCACATGAGAGCAGAATGCTCTCATGTGTGTTGAGTTTCAGTTCTGTCGCAGAAGCTCCCAATGAGGCTCATGACCTCAACATCCCAGCACCAAGAAGCTGTGTCCTTTCCACATCAGTTCTAAGAACTTGCTAACTCCTCTCTCCTATTTCCGTTCTCAGCTGGATGGAAAAGTTCTCAATCAGATTGCACTGAATGACGCAGCTGCTCAAAATAAGAGCATGACCAAGATTTGGTGTAAAGTTTTAACCACTGTGGTAAGTTCCTAAAGTTCCTAAAGAGACCACTGGCTTGTGGAATACATGTGTCGTATTTGACTACTTTCAAGGAGAGTAGACAAATAAAAAGGATGGGAAAGAAACATTTGGAAAACTGGAAAGATCAGTACCGGCCAGTGAAATTCTTAAGGTTCTGTAATTGACAGAAAGGATAAGCAGGACACACGACCACCTTATGTGCATATTCTTTAGCTAATCTCTGGATGCCTCTGTTTTAATTTACAGAGTAAGCAATGAAAATAGCACCTCACTCCAGTGTGTGGTCCTCCCTTGTCACCAAATTGCCTATGTTCCCACAAAAAGTGAGTCCCATGGTCACATTTCTGTTTGCCTCCAGACCCAGGTGAAAGTCACTGTGCCCTCACCTCTGAACTGCACTTCCTCTGCCCTCTGTTGGACCAACGGTACTCACATCTGGACCCTCAAGAACATCACCCGGCAGGAGAACATCGACAAATGTGAGTGGGGCTGGGCAGAACATCAGCCAGCTGGAAATCTCTCTGGGGTGCTGGTGGGTGTTGCTTGTCTCCGAGGGTCCCCAGAAGTAGAGGAAGAACAGTAAGTCACTGAGCACAGACCCAGTGCTGCGGCTTGAACCAGAGCTGTCACAGCAGAGAAAACCGAGACGTAGATGTCAGATGATTTGTCCCAGGGATGGTGAGAGCTGAAGCCGGGTCCTCTTGCAGACCCAACCCCACCCCCAGATCAGAGTCAGTGACGTTGCACCGTGGGCCTCGGTGAACGCGGCCCCTGAAGCTGTCCAGCACCTGCCATCCCAGTTCTTCTGGTCCTCCTTTCCACACCCAGATTACGTGTCTGCTCTTCTCCTCCCAGCCCTGCACCCCTGTTAGCTCTGAGCACTAGACCTTCAGGGTCCTGGTGGAGTTACCGCTCAGAATCCAGAGAACTCACCACCCCGAAGGCTAATGACAGATTCAGCGACGCAGCCAGGGGCAGGTGGAGTCTGGCGGGGACTGCCAGGGAGTTTGGAAGATGAGGAGTTTCAGAATGGGCAACACTGTCCTCTGACCTGGTCACCATTCCCAGCTTTATCCCCAGACCCTTTGTTGTCATTATCCTCAGGGCCGTGAGTGAGGCACAACACAGGCTTCAGAGGTGGGTCAGCCTGGCGGGAGGCCTGGCTCTGCCCCTGCCCAGCCTGTGGCTTCAGGGATTTCACTTCATCTCCAGCCTCTGGGGCTGCCCCAGGGAACAGCCTCGGGGCTGCATTCACCTGCCAGGGAGGCTGGGAAGTGCGGCCTGTCTTCTGGGTAGCCCCGGGTCTAGATCATAAACAGGGCTTACTACCGGGGGGCAAAGGGTGTTGGGGATAAGTAACGATATGGCCTTGGGGTTGCTCCTTGTCCCCTACTGAGGACTCTCTGGTCTCCTAGGCCAGCACATCTTTGTGAATTTCAACCTCCCGGACCTGGCTATCGGCGTCATCCTGGTGATTCTCTCCCTGCTGGCCCTCTGTGGCTGCCTCATCATGATCGTCAAGATCCTGGGCTCCATGATTCAGGGACACGTGGCTATTGTCATCAAGAAGACCCTCCATGCTGGTGTGTGTGGTGTCCCCAGTTTGAGTCTTGCAGGGGATAATGTTGCCGTGCCATCCTGGAGGGCCTTAGCTCTCAGGTGGCAGTCACCTGACTGTGGAGTTTCTCTCGATGGATGAGAGTAGAAAACTGATAAGCCATTTGCACTTGAAATATTCCTTGGGTGCTGTCTGGGGAGAGGTTCTAGCGTCTGATCTCAGATGTGATTTGAAGAGGAAGTAGCAAAACAGAGCCATGAGCTGGAACATCCTTCCTTCCTGCGTGTCAGACTGCACAGTACCTGAGCCTGCAGTACCCCTAGGAGCTGAGTAGCATGCCAACTTGGGCTCCAGTTCCCTTTTAATGGAGCCTCTTTTTTCTTTTTTTGGTTTTTGGGCCACACCTGCTGGTGCTCAGGAGTTACTCCTGGCTCTGTGCTCAGAAATCACTTCTGAGGCACTCAGGGACCATGTGGGATGCTGGGAATCAAACACAGCTAAGTCATGTGCAAGGCAAGTGCCTTACTTGCATTCAGGCCCATTCCCTTCAACTTTCCAGAAGAAAACATGGTTCTAGATAAATACATCAGCTTCTTGAGTGACTGCTGGGCACTGGGCAGAAGGAGACCCAGATGTGTATGGCATCCTGGGCCACAGAGCCACCACGCCAAGGACATTGTCAGGCCTTGAACTCAGTGAAATGGGGATAAGAAAATCTGCCTCCCAACTTTGCCAGGAAGTAGAATGAGGGTGGTCTGAGCAACCTTGGGGACCTCTTAGCCTGGAGGGTCTAGTCCTGTGCCCGTGCTGCCTCTAGCCGGCTGGTGGGGTTGGAAGCAGCTGCATCCCTGCATCTTCTTCAGCGTAGATCCTAATGTGTGTATGCCCCATACTTGGCATACTTGGTAGATGGAGCTGTGTGATGTTGGGAGATTGTGCTGGGAGGAAGTTCGGGAGTTTTAATCTTAAGAGCTGTGAGAGAGGAGTGGGCACGGGGGTGTTTTCACATGAGCTTAGGCTGGGTGGGGAAACACGAGATACTGGTTCTTTCTTCTCTGCAGGCTCACAGATCCCAGGTCAGGGCGCAGAAGGTCCAGTTCTGCTGATGTCCTGATCCTAGACTTGTCTCCGGGGGAAGTGAGCTTTCTCCCGGAAAGGCTCTAATCCCCTTATGGAGCTCAAGCCTCGTCACCTCTTTACCTCCCTATGGTCCCACCTGAAAACAGTCATATTCATGGTTATTATTTCAACGCAGAAATTGATGTGGGTGGAGAGGGGATATAAACATTTAATCTACAAAGAATGGGCTCAGCATTTTGGTGTATTCGGGGGTGGGGGGGGAACCACAACATATTGGTGGCGCTCAGGGATCACTCCTGATAGAATTTGGGAACTGTTCTGTTGTACTGGGCATCAAATCCAGGTGCAAGGCAAGCGCAACCCCCTTGCTGTATTATCCCTCCAGTCCAGTGACTGTTTTTGTGTTACAAAATATCACCACATCCTTGTCTACTGTATGAATTACACCATAAAAGGATTGTCCATTTTAATTCTCCAAATCCAATTTCCAGTTGTAGACCATGCGGTGGGGTGGAGATCAGCTGCAGACTCAGCCCTCTAGCCTAGAACTGGCACCTGGGTTCCCGACAGGTGCCCGCTGGGGCCCCAAGCCATGCCTCCTGAGGTAAGTTGTGATGGATCTCATTTCTGTCCTCCAGACTTGCCCTTTCCTTTCGGCTGGCTGACGGGCTACCTGGCCATCATCGTGGGGGCGGTGATGACCTTCATTGTGCAGAGCAGCTCCGTGTTCACGTCGACTCTGACTCCACTCTTTGGTGAGCTTCCCTCCTGGCTTCTAGCTCTGGCCACCGTCGACCCGGCCGGGTTTCCTGCAGCTTGAGCTCTGTGCTTCACGTTCCCCCCAGGTCTCGGCGTGATCTCCATTGAGAGGGCGTATCCGCTCACGCTGGGCTCCAACATCGGCACCACCACCACCGCCATCATGGCCGCCCTGGCCAGCCCAGGCAACACTCTGAGGAGCTCGCTCCAGGTCAGAGGGCGCCGCAGGGGGAGGGGTCTTTGAGGGAGATGGGAGGCGGTGGGGTTCTCTCCCATCAGTGGTTTTCCAAGTACAGAGTGTCTAGCAAGTCCAGCTTTTCTTTGTCATGTCCCAAATTATGATGTAGGGAAGAGGAAATGGAGGGGCAGCTTGCAGGAGGATTTAATCCTGGACTCCTCAGAGATATAGAATGACTCCCATTCTGTTTATTTTGTTTGGAGGACACATGCAGAGGTTCTCAGGGCTGACTCCTGGCTCTGTACTCACAGATCTCTCCTGGCATGCTTGGGGCACCCTATAGGGTGCTGGGGATTGAGTCTGGGTCAGCTGAGCAAGGTATGCATCTTACCCTCTGTACTATTGCTCCAGCCTCTAATGCCATCGCATTTAATTGAAACGCTGGCAGTGGGTCAGAGACATAATATAGGAGCTAAAGCACTTGTCTTGCATGCAGCTACCATGGCTGAAAGCCTAGGTCGAATCCCCAGCACCAAATAGAGTTCCCTGAGTTCAGCCAGGGGAACCCCTGAGCATGATGCCAGAATCACCCCTGAGTCTTGTTTGTTTAGCACTACCCCTACTTCCAGAAAAACAAAAACAAACACACAGGCAGAGCAGTGCTTCATAGAGGCTACGTTTCTGAGAAGCATGGACAGAATTTTCTGTCTCCATGTTCCCACTGAGGGACCCCATTCTACCTGCCTTTGTGCAACAATGGACTATCTCCAGACCGAAATAAATATTCTTTGAGTATCCCTGGTCATAAGGAGGTTGTGACCTGGTGTTGGCAGGGGATCTCCCTTACCTGGACTCTCCAAGTGAGCTTCATAAGAGATCTTATTATTGTAATCTCTGCCACCATTTCCATACTTAAATGACCCTAGACAAGTTAAAACTTTTTTTTTTCTGGGAACTTCCCAAGAAGTGTTAGGGGCATGGGGTCCACTCCCAGCTATGCTTAGCCAACTGGGCTAGCAGTTCAACAGTAGGACACTAGGGTAACAGCCTGCGCTGCTTGGGAAGTCATTGGTGCTAGGAACTGAGCCCACGTTGCACATATGCGAGGCTCATGTCAAAGTGCGGCACTATTTCCAGGCCCTGGATTTCATTAAGAATCAGTGTCCCCATGTGAAAAGTGGAAAACAATGCCCATCACTGGAACTGCCCCATCACTAATTATTTTTCAGTAGCTAAATTTAATTTTTTGTTTGGGGGCCACACCCAGCAATGCTCAGGGCTTACTCCTGGCTCTGCACTCAGGAACTAACTTCTGGCGGTAATTACTCCTCTGGGACCATATTCTGGTGCCAGGAATAAAATGCAGGGCAGTTGAGTGCAAGGTAAGCACTCTACCCACTTTACCATTTCTCCAGCCTCTATTTTGTTTTTTGTTTTTCTTTCAGAAATAGAAAAGTAATAAAAAACAGAAGAGAAACTCCCCTGCTGGGAGAAACTTACTATAGCTCTAAGTTCAGAGGCTGGAGTTTTAAAAGTATAAGAGAAAACAAAACCAAACCCCATGAAAATCTTAGTTTAGGGGTGCTTGGATTATTCCTGGTCTGGTGCGCAGGGGTCACTCCCTTCAGTGCTAGGAGAACCAGACAATGGCAGTACCAGGAAAATCTATTTTAATACAATTTTAGTCCATTATCTCAATGCGTAATCAAAATTTAAACAGTGATCTATTTGGCTGCCATTTTTAGGATTTGAGTGCACTTCTCACGAAGGATGTGTAACCACACTGGCAGTGCTTAGTGAAGGCACAAAGGTGGTGGGTCCATGTGGACTGGCGCTGCTCCAAGGCCAGAGGCCTGATGCCTGGCACCCAGTGGGCACCCATGGGAGGGTAGATGAGAGACAGACCCAGTTTACGAGGACTGAATCCTTGTCTGCCTGTGCAATTCAGAGAACAGCTTTGCCTCCCATTGAGTCCATGTCCACGATCCGTTGGGGATGATGGTGTCGAGAGCTGAGATGCTGGTTCCCTTTCACAATGATCATTCTGTAATAACAGCCTGGTGCCATGATGTGTTAGCACTGGGAACCATCTATCCAGCAGTCTCCCTCCCCCAGATGGTGCCAGCGGGAAATGCCCCAGTTGTGTGTCAGCCTCTCCTGCCCGCCAGCACACGGTAAAACCTGGTTCCAGCCACAGCATTGATGTGGTCTCCCAAGGTCCGCCAGGACTGACTCCTGAGTGTCCGGGAGTAAGCCCTGAGCAATACTGGGAGTACCCCCCCGCCCTGAAAAAAAACAAAAATAAAAACAACTTCAGGTGGCTACAATACAGTGGGTGTCATCCCCCAAACACATAGTGGGCCATTGCATGAGGTGTGCTGGTCTTACTGGGCTGAAAGGAGGTGCTTGTAGGTGACCCCTTCTCCCCCCACAGCCCCACTCACCCTTCCCCCTCTGTTGTGTTGCAGATCGCCCTGTGCCACTTTTTCTTCAACATCTCTGGCCTCCTGCTGTGGTACCCCATCCCGTTCACCCGCCTGCCCATCCACCTGGCCAAGGGGCTGGGCAACATCTCTGCCCAGTACCGCTGGTTTGCTGTTGTCTACATCATCGTCTTCTTCTTCCTGATCCCGCTGGCCGTGTTCGGGCTCTCGCTGGCGGGCTGGCAGGTGCTGGTGGCCGTGGGAGTGCCCATCATCCTTGTGGTCGTGCTGGCGGTGGTCATCGGGCTCTTGCAGTCCCGCTGCCCAGGGCTCCTGCCCAAGAAGCTCCAGAACTGGGACTTTCTACCCCTGTGGCTGCACTCGCTGAAGCCCTGGGATGAGGTGGTGTCCAGGCTCACCAGCTGCCTCCAGAAGCGTGGCCACAGGTGCTGTGAGAAGCTGGAGGAGGTGCAGGGAGAGCCCAGCAAGAGCTCCACGGGCGTGGATAACTTGGCCATGAGCAAAGAGGCTCCAGATGGGATTCCCTTGTCCCAAGTGAGAAGCCTGGACACGAGCACTATCCTGCACAACACAGCTTTGTAAGAGCAGCCCAGAGGCGGTCGGGCACCCTGGTCACTCAGGACAGCAGTCTCATCCCTGTCCTGCTCATCTCTCCCCTCGCAGGGCTTTGTTCCCCACTGAGAAATGGGGCTGACATCAACCCCGACTCACCTTTAGCTTAGACTACCAACCAGCCTGGTGCTGTGATGGCGACTCCCCACCCCCAGGGCAGCGCAGAGTCCCCGGGGAGAGGTTAGACAGGGACACTGCCCAGGGGGATGGTCACTCCCACCCAGCACACAACTGGAATGGCCAATGGGACCCAGATTTAGTCTCAAGCCAATATTTTCTGAAGGAAATGCCCGGGGTTAGGGAGGGGGGGTTGGGAGATTTTTGTTTTCTTTTCAAGCTTTCCAGATTCGTCTTCACAACCACGTATTACAGCAGAAGGTCCAACTGCTTTCGGTAGTAAGCTTAGTAAGGTTACTAATTACATAATTACAACTTCAATTATGGAATTGATCTGGGCGCTGGGAACTGACCAGGGCTCTTAAGCTTTTAAGCTTAACATCAAGTCTCTAATAGGTGGACAAATAAACAAGACTGGACACGGAAGCTGGTACTTAGTCTTTGGAGGTGGGGAGTTGGAAGGGAAGGGATCCTGCCTCTAACTGCTCTTCAGAAGGCTGAGAGAAGGGGCAAGCATGGTGGGCAAACACAAGCTGTCTGGGTTGTCTAGAACAGGGATGAAATCAGGTCCAAACTAGAGCTACTGTTCCTGAATGAGAACGGAAGAGGAACACGGAGTCCCTGAAGGGTGGAAATGGAAGGTTTGGGAAGGGGAAGGGAAAGGGAGGTGCCACATGTCCCCTCTCTCAGGCCACTAGTGTGCCACCATTACATTCCTTCTGCCCATCCTAGAGGCAGAAGTGAAGACAGTTCATATTTACACCGGGGGAAAGGGAACAGGGTCCAGGTTTGGTGTGAGGCTAGGAGTATTAAAGTGGTCTCAATTCCAAGCAGTGCATGAATCTGTCACCCCAGAGGCATGGGCAGGAGACCCTTTCCTCCCTTCCCCTCCACCCCCTTGATGTTAAAGAGGCAAGTGGGGGCTGGAGTCCAGCGGAGAGGGCATTTGCCTTGCGCTCAGCTGACCCAGGTTCCATCCCCTGCATCCCATATGATCCCCCAAGCACAGCCTGGAGTAATTCCTGAACGATCCTGGGGTGTGGCCCATAAACAAAAGAGGCAAGTGAAGTGATGCGCCACTCGACATGGCCTGTGGGGTCTGGAGTGGGTAAGATGCACTTTGTCACCCTGAACTGGGGGCTGACAGGTAGGTGGGGATAAGCAGAGCAGTCACATGGCGCCAGAAGGGGAGCACTGAGGTCGTGGAAGAAGAATCCCTCTGCGGGGCTGGGTGATGCCTAAAGAGACCTGAAGGGACAGAATGGTCTGGAGGGCCCCCCAGGTGTCCACTCCAGTGGTGCTGTCACCCTCTTGCTTTGCTGTTGTTTTTTTTTTTCTTTTTGGGTCACACCCGGCAATGTTCAGCGGTTACTTCTGGCTCTGCACTCAGAAATCACTCCTGGCGGTGCTTGGAGGACCATATGGGATGCTGGGAATCGAACCTGGGTTGGCCACGAGCAACGCAAATGCCCTACCCTACCCGCTGTTATCGCTCCAGCCCCACTTTGCTGTTCTTTTGCAGCTTCTCAAAGGTGCCTACACGTGCACGCACTCGTGCGCGCGCACGCGCACACACACGCACACACGTGCCCGCGCACTCTGGTCTTTGTGTTGAGTTGAGGCTCTACCCTCCCGAAGAGTTTGCTTCAATTGAGAGCCCCTGCTGCACGAGAGAGCCCTGCTCAAGGGAAACCCTGCAGTTCTCGGGGAGACATGGATATGGGGCAAGGCCAGAATGTGGGGCTTGGCATTTCCCAGTGCACCCTACATTCCTCCAGGGGCTCCTCACCAGGGCAGGGCTGCCTAGGGCCGACAGCTTACCTGCCATGCCCTTGACCGAGTCCCCAGGATGGGAGCACCAGAGATTTAGGGCTCCGCTCAGAGGTCATTCCCTGGTTGTAAGAAGGGCACCCTCTGGTCAGCTGGGTGCATGAGCCTATGTAAGAGACTGTCCCTGGCCTCTGCCCTGTCACAGGACCAGAAGTTTCTCTTCTACCAAGGAAGGAGGGTTAATATTTTATTTTATTGTTTTTTATTTGTTTTGTGCCATATCCGGCAGTGCTTAGTTAGGGCTTAATCCTGGCTCTGTGCTCAGAGAAAAAAATTTATTTTAATGAATCATCGTGAGATACATTTACAGACTTACAGACTTTCATGATTGCATTTCAGTCATACAATGTTCAAGTACCCATCCCTCCACCAGTGCCCAATGTTCGGAGCATCCCTCCCGCCACCCCCACCCCTTCCCACCTCCTGCCTCTGTGACAGGCACAATCCCTCTTACTCTCTCTGTCCTTTTGGGTGTTATGGTTTGCAATACAGGTAGCAAGCAGCCATCATGTTTGGTCCATAGTCTACTTTCAACATGCATCATCTACCATCCTGAGAGATCCCTCCAGCCATCATTTATTCAGTGCTCCTCTCTCCATCCCAGCTACTTTTTATGGCTTGGGGGTTTTATATCCAGTGCCAGGGACCAAACCTAAGGTCAGACACGTGTAAGGTCTGGCCCCAGACATTTTAATAATGTCTTTGTGCTCTGTATACACAGGAGTTCCCATGAAATGGAGTAGATCTGCCTACCACTCTTTCTTGTTTTAAATTTTTTTGACTGTTGGGCCACACTCAAGAACTTCAGAAAGAGTCTCTTTATTCTTTTTCCTTTTTTTGGGGGGGAGGGGCACACCCAGCTGTGCTCAGGAGTTACTCCTGGCTCTGCACTCTGGAATCATTCCTGGCTGGAGTGACTGTAAGGGATGCCCAAGACCTTCCTTCCACTGCTTTTCTTACCATGTATTTTTCTTCAATTAATTTAGTGCTCCTGAATTAACTTTTATTGGACTGATAGGGGTGGTGGACAGGGCCAGTTTCTTGGTTATGTAAGCACATAGGACCCCCAAAATTATAATGATCTTATTTTTGACTTCTCTGCTATCCCGAAACTTCCTATTTTACCTTTTAACTTGTGCTTTTTAAGTCAAGTCCAATGAGAAAGCAGAGCACAGACTGAACTTGAGCATGGAGCAAGCAGGCACCGTTTCTTTCCCCCTCACAGAAGCATTCACCAGGCCTCCTAAGTCCATGAATACAGCAAGATAGATACAAGTGGATCTGTAGATCTGGTCGATCTACAGATGAGCAAGCAGAGGGAACTGACAACCCAAGACCCCACACTTCTCATGCAACCCAGAACTTTCATTCAATGCAATAGAAAGCTAACAAAAGGAAGAAAAGAAACAAGAAACCTATCAGATCCTTTATCACTTGTGTTGGTTTCCTTCTTGCTGCTACAGGAGGAAAGGGAAAACCTCACTTCTGCTTCCCTTCCCTTTCCTCTTACTATCAGTAGAGTTTTTTGGAGGACTGGAGCGATAGCACAGCTGGTAGGCATTTGCCTTACACGCAGCTGACCTGTGTTCGATTTCTCCGTCCCTCTCAGAGAGCACGGCACAGCCTGGCAAGCCACCCGTGGCATATTCAATATTCTAAAAACAGTAACAATGGAGACGTTACTGGTGCACATTGGAGCAAATTGATGAACAACAGGACAGTGACACGACATAATCAGTAGAGTTAGTAAAAAGCCCACATAGCAAGAAACAAATGAAAAAACACCAAGTTCATTATGTGCAGTTTCAGCAGAGCTTCAAAATGAGTCGCACAAAATGAGTGACATAAGCGTTAGAAGCTCTTATGTTGAGTGTGATGCTGACATTCTACAATAGAAAGGTGAATGCTAAAAATCATTCCAATAATTTAAATCTAACATTTTGTTCACTTTGCATACCTTTAAAGAGAAAGTATGAAAGAAAATCTCGTATTTTGAGTCCCTGTTATTAAAACCCGCTCTCCTTCAACACACACATACGTATTGCTGCTGGGGCTCCCAGTGATGTAGCTGCCCTGGCTGGGAGTGAGGATGGTGATGATGACTGAGGCCAAGGGCCCTCACACTTTTAGGAAGCAGATCCAGGAAACCCTCCCCCCCCCCCACCGTTCCCCTGTAATTGGAAGCATCAGTCTTTCTGGGTTTGATCATTTTTTATTTCTCCCTTCCCACAACCAGTAAAAAAAATACAATCAACACAGGTACATGGATCTGATTTTTTAAAAAACATCAGTACAGAAGGCAGCGGCCCAACCCAGGTTTAACTTATATATATGTACAGAGCATGTGGCCTGAGCATGGAGCGTGGCTGGGCGAAGCGAGGGGGCAGAATTACAAAACAGAGAAAGGGGGCTTTGCTTTTCTTTACATTTCAGAGTAGAACCCGGCCTCATTTCCAAATGAGAACACGATAAAACTACTATATACTGTATAACTTAGGAAAACGCTGTACAGGCGCGTGACTATAAATATGGAGTACAAATGGCTCTGTTGGGGAATTGGTATCTACACAGGCAGAGGAGGGCTCAGTTTGGTATCCCCAACCTATAAAGATTATGGGCAATCTAGGGCTTGGGGGAGCACTGGGTCTTAGGGTCTGCACTCTAACACCCTTTTCTGGGACACAATTGAAACTCCATCACTTGTGAGAGAATTTGGATTGTAGAGGGGAAAGAGCAGGGGAGTAAGAAGGAGCCGTGAATGTGATAGGAGGCTCTGAAAGGCACAGAGAAGGCATTTGGGACAGGAAGGAGCAAACCGCCAGAGCCCATGAACATGCGAGAGCCCTACTGTTGCTTGAAGACCTTAGTTCCATGGCTTACAGCCCTGCCTCTCTTTCTACTTTCTCAGAAAAGTTTGGGTGAGTGGTAGGTGAATGGCTGGTTGGCTGGATGAATGGGTGAGTAGATGGAGCAACACATGGATGAATAGTTGGCTGAAAGGATGGAAGCTGACCAAAACTCAGCTCAGGGTGTGACGAGAATGAGTGTTCCACGGAGGAGAAATGAAGGAATGTTCCATACTAAGGTGCTTGCTGGGATTTCAAGTGGAAGGAGTAGAGAGGACAGGAGAACAGGTATATGTCTTATACTCAACAGGGATTATTTTCATCTGACCAAGAGAAAACTAGGTTTTGGCCATAACTGTCAACTTGACTCCTAAATCAGAAAAATCAAGAAGAACCTTTAGCTTCTTTAGCAGATTAGACATCTGTTCCCTGGCACTCAACCCTCCGCCCCCGCTCTGAAGCAGAGTCGCGCTCTTCTTAGAATCATGGCACAACCCACAAGTCAGAGTGTTTCCTGAATCTCTTTGGAACTCCCATCCTGGGATGTGGGGCAAAGACACCACAGGTAAACCTCTGGAATGACACATACCTGCCCAGATGAGGAAACCCCACGGAAATATGGGGAGTACTGGGAAGTGACCCAGACCCACATCTTGATCTCTGCATTTACCTCCAGCTTCCCTGCCAAACTGGGCAGGTTTGGGGATGCCTAAGAGATGTTCTTAGCTGAAGCAAGTCTTTGGAGAAAGGGATGTCAGAGCTCCATCATAACAAAAGAAAAATGTGTGCACATGTGTTCAGACACAAACACATATGCAGAACCATGCATAAGTATTTCCCGAGGGAGATTTTTCCCAAAGAATTGCAGTTGGCCATCCCAGCTGTGGGGGTGGGGGAGGCACAGTGTCGGCATTTCTCCAGCCAGGTTTTACTGTGTTGGGGGGGGGGTGTTCTGTGTCTTCCTGGAAGTGGAAGACCCAGGGAGCAGGGGGTGAGGCTGAGGTACCCTGCCAGCAGGTAACAGTGAGCAAAGGGAGTGAAGGCCACGACTAATGTTTGCTCCATTTGGACACAGGTCCCGGCCACACGGGACAAGGCAGGCAGGACCAGGAGGATCATGGGCCTGAGTGCTCAGCAAGCCCCCTCCCCACTCCTGGGTTTCCTCTACAAGGCAGTGATGCTGGAGACCATCTTTGTACCCAGGGTGTCCACCGGGGACTTGGGAGACCAACTGGGGGCCTCGGGGCCCAAAGCCAAGTTATCGAAGGCCTCGGGGACCTTGACGGGGACGTCAGGCTCCTCCTCCAGGATGTTGCAACACTTGCAGCAGGGACAGCACTTGGTGCAGCCGCATATGGTACAGCAGAGCCGGCAGTAGACACGGCAGCAGCAGCAGCAGCGCTGCTGGCAGCAGGTGGAGAAGGTGCTCACGACCTTGTCCCACGGCTTCAGCGAGCGCATCCACTGGGGCAGGCAGTTACAGGTCCGCAGTCGCAGGGGCAGGACCCCCGGGCAGCGGGACTGCAGCAGCTTGATGACCACCACCAGCACGATCACGAGGATGATGGGCACCCCTACGCCCACCAGCACCGGCCAGCCCGCCAGCGAGAGCCCGAACACGGCCAGCGGGGTCAGGAAGAAGAAGAAGATGAGGTAGAAGACAGCAAACCAGCGGTACTTGGCGGAGATGTTGCCCAGCCCCTTGGCCAGGCGGATGGGCAGGCGGGTGAACGGGATGGGGTACCACAGCAAGATGCCAGAGATGTTGAAGAAAAAGTGGCACAGGGCGATCTGCAACACAACAGAGGGGGAAGGGTGAGTGGGGCTGTGGCGGGAGAAGGGGTCACCTATGGGCCCCTGTAGCAGTCAGTCCTCCTTTTAGCACAGTCCAGCCAAGAGGACTTGCTGTGTCCCTGGAGGGGACATTAGTTCTATCAACTACGTCACAGCCAGGGCTGGGACATTCTTTTGTGTGCGTGTGTGTGTGTGTGTGTGTGTGTGTGTGTGGCACCCGGCGATGCACAGGGGTCACTCCTGGCTCTGCACTCAGGAAGCACCCCTGGCAGTGCTCAGGGGACCAAATGGAATGCTGGGAATCGAACCTGGGTCAGTCGTGTGCAAGGCAAACGCCCTCCCCGCTGTGCTATCGCTCCAGTCCCAGGGCCCCACATTCTTAAGACAAGACTGCACAAACGAACTTGACGGACGTGCCCACAGCGATCCAGCCTCCTGGTCCCACCACAGCATCCCCAGCCTCCTGTACCGACTGAGGATCCAAACAGGGTACCCCCGCACTGAGATGTGCTCTGAGTATGAGATTTCATAGGCTTGCTCCAAAAATAGGTTTGTCAAATTTCTCACCATTTTAATGTTGAGGATAACATGTTAAGTTAGTGTGTTTGCTTTTCATGTTTCAAAACATCCATTACTGACAGATTTCAGAGGACCTGAGTGATTCATATTTTATACTATGCATATACAGTGCATTCCTTTCCTTCTTTCTTTCTTTCTTTCTTTCTTTCTTTCTTTCTTTCTTTCTTTCTTTCTTTCTTTCTTTCTTTCTTTCTTTCTTTCTTTCTTTCTTTCTCTCTCTCTTTCGTTCTCTCTCTCTTTCTCTCTTTCTTTCTCTCTTACTCTTTCTTTTTATTTTCTCTTTTTTTGACATTTTTTGGGTCATGTCTGGTGATGCTCAGGGGTTACTCCTGGCTTTGCACTCAGGAATCACGGCCAGGGATCAAATTCCGGTTGACAATGTGCAAGGCAAATACCCCACCCGCTACATTTCTTTCAGCAATCGTCATGCTCTAGAGAGCCCCCCTCACACCTTCATGATAATCCTCTGAAGTTAAGGATTGTGGTCCCTGTGATTCTACTGAGGGAAGTAAGGATCAAAATTAAGGTCACCTTTTAAAGTCACTTATTGATGAGTTCAGTTATTGATGAGAATTAATGGAAAATCAGAAGAAAATACAGTTTAAAGAGATAGAAGGCTATATTTTCCACTTCATAATACATAGATAAATCAGTGGTGAGCGGGTGGTTACCTCCTTATTCTTAGTGACCATGCTTTGAGGTAAACTTAAAATTAAAGATCACCACTTCATTTTACATTTGTATCCAATGCTATGGTTTAGGTTAATAAAATCAAATACTGCTCTCTACCAAATTTTTTTTAAAAAGTTCACTTAGTGTCTGGGACAACTCAGTGGCGGGTCAGCATACAAGCATCCAAGACAACCCAGGTGAGTGCTAGAGAGACAGGACAGCAGGTAGGGTGCTTGCCTTGCATGCAGCCAACCCAAGATTTATCTCCTGAGCCCTGCCAGAAGTGACCCCCCAGCCAAGAGCTAGGAGTAAGCCCTGAGCATCACTGGGTGTGGCCTAAAATTCAAACAAATAAACAGAACCACCCACAAACACCTATTGGTGAGCTAAGGCAGGTCTTCATCCTTGGAAGGAAAGCTAGTCTGGGTTGGAGAGCTTAGCAGGGAGGGCTCTTGCCTTGCATACAGTTGACCTGGGATTGATCCCCAGCACCCCCATATGGTTCTTTGAACCCCACCAAGAGTGACCCCTGAGCACAGAGCCAGGAGTAATCCCTGAACACTGCCCGGTGTGGCCCCAAAACCACACACACACACACACACACACACACACACACACACAGAGAAAAAGACAGTCTGAGGTCATAGGTGACTTCTCAAGGTCAGGCAGAGTTCCCAAATAAGGAGCAAGGAGACAGGAAGTGGCCTCTATAATTCCTGAACACTATCACCAGGAGATGCCACCCTGCTTGGGTGAGGAGCAGGTGTTGGCATATTTCTGCCTTCCTCTGGCTACAGCCCCACATCGCAGTCAAGAGCATCAAAGAGAAAGGGCTTGGCTCTCATTAAAGTCCCTCTACTTTGAAGACCATTGATGGAAGTGAACCCCGTCTCAGGCCCCTCCCCCTGCGACACCCTCTGACCTGGAGCGAGCTCTTCAGAGTGTTGCCTGGGCTGGCCAGGGCGGCCAGGATGGCGGTGGTGGTGGTGCCGATGTTGGAGCCCAGCGTGAGCGGATACGCCCTCTCAATGGAGATCACGCCGAGACCTGGGGGGAGGGCGAGAGATCCAAAGTCCAGGGCATCAGCCACCAGAGATGATGGAGATGGCAGTGGCACCCAGGGGGAGAAGTCGGGGGACACTCACCAATCAACGGGGTGATAGCAGATGTGAACACGGAGCTGCTCTGCACAATGAAGGTCATGCCCGCCCCCACGAGGATGGCCAGGTAGCCAGTCACCCAGCCGAAGGGAAAGGGCAAGTCTGGAAGACAAAAGTTAAGAGACGGTCACATCCCTTGTCGAGAATAGGCTCAGCGGGCACCTCCAGAGGACCTGGGTCAGGTTTTCAGACTCTCCCCACCCCCTTACAGGAGAGAAGCTCCAAGAAGTAACTGTCAGAGTGTCCAGAGAGACGCCGCCCCCTGGAGATGCAGGATGGCAGTGGACACCGCACCCACCTGTGTTGAGGGTCTTCTTGATGACAACAGCCACCTGCCCCTTGAGCACAGAGCCCAGGATCTTGACGATCATGATGAGGCAGCCACAGAGGACCAGCAGGGAGACAATCAGCAGGATGATGCCAATAGCCAGGTCCGGGAGGTTGAAATTCACAAAGATGTGCTGGCCTAGGAGACCAGAGAGCCCTCAGTAGGGGACAAGGAGCAACCCCAAGGCCATATAGTTAATATCCCCAACACCCTTTGCCCCCTGGTAAGTTATCCCTATTTATGAGCTAGACCCGGGGCTACCCAGAAGACAGGCCGCACTTCCCAGCCTCCCTGGCAGGTGAATGCAGCCCCGAGGCTGTTCCCTGGGGCAGCCCCAGAGGCTGGAGATGAAGTGAAATCCCTGAAGCCACAGGCTGGGCAGGGGCAGAGCCAGGCCTCCCGCCAGGCTGACCCGCCTCTGAAACCTGTGTTGTGCCTCACTCACGGCCCTGAGGATAACGACAACAAAGGGTCTGGGGACAAAGCTGGGAACGGTGACCAGGTCAGAGGACAGTGTTGCCCATTCTGAAACTCCTCATCTTCCAAACTCCCTGGCAGTCCCCGCCAGACTCCACCTGCCCCTGGCTGCGTCGCTGGATCTGTCACTGGCCTGCGGGGTGGTGAGTTCTCTGGATTCTGAGCGGTAACTCCACCAGGACCCTGAAGGTCTAGTGCTCAGAGCTAACAGGGGTGCGGGGCTGGGAGGAGAAGAGCAGACACGTAATCTGGGTGTGGAAAGGAGGACCAGAAGAACTGGGATGGCAGGTGCTGGACAGCTTCAGGGGCCGAGTTCAGGGCGACAGCCCAGTGCCCTGCGTGGGGCCTGCTGCCCAGGAGGCCCTGAGTGGAGGGTGGGCATGTCTGTCCTGGCTGGCCCGCCATCTCCTGGCATCTGCTGCCCTCTCGGCAGAGTTTCCGCAGAGTCCCGCCAAGGGGTGCCGAGGCCCACGGTGCAACGTCACTGACTCTGATCTGGGGGTGGGGTTGGGTCTGCAAGAGGACCCGGCTTCAGCTCTCACCATCCCTGGGACAAATCATCTGACATCTACGTCTCGGTTTTCTCTGCTGTGACAGCTCTGGTTCAAGCCGCAGCACTGGGTCTGTGCTCAGTGACTTACTGTTCTTCCTCTACTTCTGGGGACCCTCGGAGACAAGCAACACCCACCAGCACCCCAGAGAGATTTCCAGCTGGCTGATGTTCTGCCCAGCCCCACTCACATTTGTCGATGTTCTCCTTGTAGGTCACATTCTTGAGGGTCCAGGTTTGAGAACCATCGGTCCAACAGAGGTCAGGGGAGGTGCAGTTCAGAGGTGAGGGCACAGTGACGTTCATCTGGGTCTGAAGGATAAACAGAAAATAGGTGCATGGGTCACGGGCATCGTTCATGGGAATGAAGAGCAGGAGGCACAACGCATGCAGATGGGAGGCTGCTATTTCCGTGGCTCACTCTGTGAGCAGAGACAAAGGGGCAGCCAGAGAGAAACAGAGGTAACAGATCATGACACCGAGAAACAATTTGTGAACAATGCACCCTTGATGTCAAAGGGGGTCAGTCTGTGCGACTGAATCTTGTTCTCCTTCAGCATTTTAAAGATTCTCACTGACCAGGCTGAAGCCATAGTACAGTGGGGAAGGCACTTGCCTTGCATGTGGCCAACCCAGGTTTGATCCCCTGTACCACATACGGTTCTCCCAAGCCCACCAAGAGTCATCTCTGATTGCAGAGCAGGAGGAATCCTCGAGCACCATTAGGTGTGGCCCGCAAACCAAAAATAATAACTAATAATAGATAAATATTCTCAGTGGTCAGTACTAACTGTTCACGAGTCCCGGATTTTCTTGTCCTATGCTTCGAATTAGCCACTGGGAGTGAAATGTTTTCTTTGAAACAGAGGAACAAATATACACACACCCATATCTATTCAGAGGACTTACCATATTGGTGAACGTTTTGCACCAAATCTTGACCATGCTCTTGTTTTTAGCCATTTCATCATTCATTGCGATTTGGTTGATAACTTTTTTATCCAGCTAAGGAAGGAAATAGGAGAAAGTCAGTTGTTGCAAGAGGCACAAGGAACTTGAGGAATCCTGAGAAGGGAGTTATGACTCAGAGCCCCAGCAGAGCTTACACAGCCCTGACAGGGTGCAAATTTCTGAGGTTTAGGTTTCTTGGAAAACAATATGGACATTTATCAAAAAAAAAAACCAAAAACCAACTAGAAATTGAGCTCCCATTTGACCCAGCAATACCACTTCTGGGAATACATCCCGGAGATGCAAAAAAATACAGTAGAAATGACATCTGCACTTGTACGTTTATTGCAGCACTATTTACAATAGCCAGAATCTGGAAAAAACCCAAGTACATGAACAGATGTCTGGTTAAAGAAACTTTGGTACATATACATAATGGAATACTATGCAGCTGTTAGAAAAAGATGAAATCATGAAATTTGCATTTAAGTGGATCGACACGGAGAGTATCATGCTAAGTGAAATGAGTCAGAGAGAGAGGGACAGACATTGAATGACTGCACTCATTTGTGGAGTATAAAGTAACAGAATGGGAGACTAACACCCAAGGATAATAGAGGCCAGGAGGATTGCTCCACGGCTTGGAAGCCAGCCTCAGATGCTGGTGGAAAAGGCAGCTAGAATGGAGAAGGAACCACTAAGTAAATGATTCTTGAAGGGCTTGCTCGGGATGGGAGATGCGTGCTGAAAGCAGATTATAGATCAAACATGATGGCCACTTACTACCTGTACTGAAAACCATAACACCCAAAAGGAGAGAGAGAGTAAGAGGAAATGTACCTGCCACAGAGGCAGGGGGTGGAGGAATGGGGTGGTGGTGGTGGGAGGGACACTGGGAACATTGGTGGTGGAGAATGGGCTCTGGTGGAGGAATGGGTACTTGATCATTGTAAGACTGAAACATAATCATGAATGTTTGTTAAGTCTGTGACTGTACCTCACAGTGATTCATTAAAAAATAATAAATTTAATTCTGCCTCATTTTGTCTTACTTATTTCTATCTGGGGGTGAGGAGGGGGTTGTCCTGGCTGTGCTCAGGGCTCAGTCCTGGTGGGGCAGAGTCAGATGGATGCAGGACAAGCACCCTCCCCACTCTACTATCCAGGTAGTCCTCATTCAGCCTTATGGGTTTATTTTGGTCTGGGGTCCAGCTGTGCACAGGGGCAGCTCCTGGGGCTGGACCTGTGCCCAGCCTGTCAGATCTCTGACCCCCTGAGTCTCTTTTGGAAGCTTTTCAGGGCAGTAGTTCGGATACTGTCCCCCTACCCCCACGCCCTCTGAGCCAGCCACCGTGGCCCTCGGAAGGAAGCCTTGTTACCTGGATAATGAGCTTCGTGAAGGGGTCCGTGATGACCTTCAGAAGGGCCGGGGCATCTTCTCCGTTCTTGAAGTGGAAGGAGTTCACCACAAGGTTGGTGAGCAACTCCAGGTAGTGGGTGGCGGCCTCCAGGGGCAAGAGCACGAACACGGACAGCCAGTTGAAGAAGTCATGGACGGTGGCCCCCGCAAAAGCCCTGCAGGAGGGTACCCCATCCCCAAGACATGGGCTCGTTAGCCAAAGAGCAAATATTCACAGTTCTAGACAGGGCCTCATTGTACCAGAGGCCACGGGTCACTCACTCCTGGGCTATATGGGTGTCTACTAATACATTTCCAGATTAAATGGTTTGCCCCAATGGGTGGGAGCTGCCTTGGCATTAGACCAAACTGTCATGAAGGTGCAACAGGTTGAGGGGATCCAGTCTCCCATTGCTAAAGCAGAGCGTGGCCCAGCAGGGACCACTCAGTTCTGTCTGCTGGAAGGAAGGGCACCGACAGGCTTTGGCTCCAAAATTAGTTGGACGATCACTGTTGGGAAAAACTGCAATCAAGCCAAACTGCCTCTGAAGCAGACACAGGGGAGAGAGCCTGCCTCGGAAAGGATGAGGGGAATGATTGACGGCATGGTTGTCAACCCTGGACCCAGTGACTTCTTGCTTCAATACAGAGATGGAGGGTGGGCTTGGGTCACTGTGGTGAAGCTCAGGGGACCATATACAGTGCCAGAGTGGGAACCAGGGTTAACCACGTTCGAGATAAATGCATAAGCTGTGTACTATCTCCAGCATCAAATTCCTTTCCAGTCTTTTTTCCCCCTTAAGATCTTCAGATTCTTGGGGGCTGGAGAGATGGTACAGTGGATAGGGCGTTTGCCTTGTACATGGCCGACCTGAATTCGATCCCTGGCATTTCATATGGTCCAAGCACCGCCAGGGGTAATTCCTGAGTGCAGAACCAGGAGTAACCCCTGAGCATCGCTGGGTATGACCCAAAAAGGAAAAAAAAAAAAATCTCCAGATTCTGATAAAATATCTGAACAGGCTGTATGGGGAGAAAAGGC
Source organism: Sorex araneus (assembly GCF_027595985.1). NCBI lineage: Eukaryota > Metazoa > Chordata > Mammalia > Eulipotyphla > Soricidae > Sorex > Sorex araneus. The sequence continues at coordinate 160,819,811 of NC_073306.1, read as the reverse complement.
TAATTTAGACCAGAGTTTACATCTATCTTAAATGTTCATAGGTACATCTGATTATATCTCTCCAAATAAAGAAACTAGTGTTTTTCCTCAATAAAAAAAGAAATCTTGTTTAAAAACCATAAATCAAAAAATACCCAAACCCATGGGACATGAGCCAAAAGAAGCCACTAAATATGTGGGAGGGCAGGGATTCTTCATTCAATATTGTCACTGTCACTGTCACTGTCATCCAGTTGGCTCATCAATTTGCTTGAGCGGGCACCTGTAACGTCTCCATTGTGAGACTTGTTGTTACTGTTTTTGGCATATCAAATACGCCATGGGTAGCTTGCCAGGCTCTGCCGTGTGGGCGAGATACTCTCAGTAGCTTGCCGGACTCTCCGAGAGGGGTGGAGGAATCGAAACAGGGTTGGCCACATGCAAGGCAAACATTCTACCTGCTGTGCTATCACTCCAGCCCAATTCAATATTAGTAAAAGAAATGTTTGAAAGTACAAACTTTCAGCTATCATTAAGTTAATTTATCTGGGTAAGAGTACTTAAGACATTTTAAACAGTGCCCATATAAAGTGATATCAATATTTCTTTGTAGTTTAAAAAAATGTTGAAAGTTTTTCAGGTTTTTAATAGCATAGTTATCATTCTAAGAATATATCTGAGGATATCATCTAAACCACTAACCATCTTAAAAGAAAACTATAGGGTCAGAGCAATAGTACAATGGTACAGTAACTACTTGCCAACTACCTTGCACGTACCCCACCTGGCCAGGCGTGACCAAAAACCACTTAAAAACAAAGGAAAGAACAATAGCACAAGAGCTGCTGAGTCAGGTCCAGCTGGTACATTCACTGGAGTTGAGGCTCTCGTTCAGAGGCAAAACCCTGTGTCCCGCCAGAACCAAGCCCAAATCTGGAATAAGGGCAGTTGGGCCCCATGCCAGCAGTGGCTTAACCCGTTTGTGTACTTTCATCAGTAAAAAGGACCTCAGAAAAGTCTGCCGGTCTTCTGGAGAGCATGGGGACAGGAAATACCCCAGGGTGACTCCACCAAGACTGGCATCCTGAGGGCGCAGCAGGTCTAAGGGAGGGGCTGGCCACCGGGCAACCACTGACCGTCAGTGCCACCACAGACTGTAGGGCCTGGACTCACCCGCCCTCCGACTGCAATCCCTCGCCCATTCCAGCACTTTCCACCTGTCCTGCACCCCTGGGCAGGCGCCTCTCCTGCGACTGTAACCGACTGTAACCCAGAGCAGTGGTTTTCAGCCTTTCTCCAGCAGTGACCGAAGGACCTGGTCTCTGCCAGCTCCCAGGCCCAGCAGAGCTGGGCAGAGCCGGGACCTGCTTCTCTGCTCACATGGAAATGGAGACAAAGAAAGGTGAATTTCGTCCAGTTGTTTTTAAAAAGAAAAGGTTCCCTGCTGGGCTTGTGTTCAACCAGCTCCATTCTTAGATCTGGCACATTTCGCCTTCTGTGGGCATGTGAGTGAGAAGGGGGGAAGGGAGGCAGCGGCCTGGAGGGGGGAGGGACGGGGGGGGCGGCCCACGACAGACTGAATCTAAAGAGCTGAGGAGCATGGGAGGGCGGTGACAGTAGAGCGAGCGGAGAGGGCACTTGCCGTGCATGCGGCTGACCTGGGCTTGATCCCCAGTGTCCCATATGGTCCCCTGAGCCTTCCAGGAATGACAGAGTCAGGAGTACGCCCTGAATACCACTGGGTGTGATCCATTTTAAAAAATGAACAGATTAAAAAAACAAAGCAAACCACCCCAAGGAGCTGGGCCGAGCCGGCGGGTTCAGCTCCTCTTACCTTCTGAACTCATTGCGGTCCCCGGCCTGCATGAGCGCCACGATGGTGTTGGTGATGGACGTGCCGATGTTGGCCCCCATGATGATGGGGATGGCGGCCCGCACGGTCAGCACTGGGGGAGGGCAGGGGCCGAGTTAGGCGTGGAGGGAGCAGCCTGGCAGGTGGCCCCATGCAGGAGGGTCTCCCTATCTTGCAGCACTTGCTCATCTCGGAGGGGGGCTGCACCCCGCTGGGCTCTGATGAGCACGTGGGCTGATGCCCATGGAACTGTGCCCAGGGACCCCCACAGTCCCAGCACGCAATTCCAGGGAATCCATGGACTACACAAGACCCTTCTTTGAACCCGGCTTAAATGCCTTTGTAATTTGTTTCTTCTCCCCATGACAGATACTAGGCAGCTTAAAAGTCAGCAAGAGACTTTGTTTAAGGACTAGACTCTTTATAATGGCAACAACATCCTGGCATGACAATTTCTTTTTCGAGAAAGTTAGTGTTTCACTATAATGTTCTTTTTTCTTTTTTTGATTGCTTGTTTTTTTCATTTTGTTTCCTGGTTTTTAAGCAGAAGTGATGACTTCTTAAATTTAGGCCCCAAAGTTTTCTAGTTTGTCTCACTTTTATTTTACCTAAGATGTTAAGTTTGGACTGAAAGTTCACCAGTTCAAACTGGTCTTCCCAACCTAACCAGAGTATCAGGTGGTCTTGCATTCATCATACAGACCCTTAAGCTCAGCGGTCCCATAGGCCAAAGTGTCACATGCTTCCAGGCCAGCTACGGAGAACATGATGGCCTGTCCAGCAGCCTTGCAGTCCGGCAGGACAGCTGACAGGCACGGGGCCCTCAACAGCAGCTGATGCAGCTGAGAAACTGCATTTTCTATTTCATCATAAAAATAAATCTCCCTCCCCGCTTCTTTCTCTCCTCTCTTGTCTCTCTCCTCTCTCTCTTCTCCCTCCTCTCTCTCTCTCTCTCTCTCTCTCTCTCTCTCTCTCTCTCTCTCTCTCTCTCTCACACACACACACACACACACACACTCACACACACACACACACACACACACACACACACACACTTTTTTTGGTTTTGGTTTTGAGTCACACCCAGCGGCGCTCAGGATTTACTCCTGGCTCTGCAGTCAGGGTTCACTCCTGGCAGGCTAGGGGGACCCTATGGGGTGCTGGGATTGAACTCAGGCCGGCTGCACGCAAATCAAATGCCCTACCTGTATACTATCTCTCCTGTCCCTCAACATAAAATCTCTTAAGGTCAAAATAAAACGAGAACAGCCACATATGGCTACTACAAAACAACATGGCACAGTCTGGAGAATTCCGTGCTAAGTCTTAAGCAGCAGAATCTGTTTCAGACGGAACTCTGAGCATGGGCCAGGAGGCTGTCTAGGTTCTTCAAGGAGGAACTCCCTGATCAGACAGGATGGGAACCCACAGAATGGCGACTCTCCCGGACAGACAGGCACAGTTCCCCATCACCGAGCTTTGCTTTGTTATGCTTCACAAATACTGTGCGTTCTATCAGGCCCTGCCACAGCCAAAGGAGAGTGGTGAGTGGAAGACAAGGCCGAGCATTTTCTGAGCAATGAAGTCACGGACCCAAAGCTGCTAATATCTCCAGGCGGCCGCCCACCTGCCCGGGGGCACGCCTCACTTGTGTTTTGGACCCCGGGGGAGGGGAAGGAATGCCTGGACTCACATGACGAGGCCACCATGCTGACGATGATGGATGAAGAAGTGCTGGAACTCTGCACCAGGACGGTCACCAGCACCCCGATGACCAGTCCAGCCACCGGGTTGGACATAATCGAGTTGTTGCTGAAGAACTGCCCGGCCACTTTTCCTGAAAAACAAACCCATGGCCCCGGCATTGGGGTGAGGGCAGATGTCTCAGCCAAGGCTGTGGGTATGTGTGTGTGTGTGTGTGTGTGTGTTGGGGGGGGACCCTCAGCCATGCAGCGGGCAGGGAAGGGAGCACCTTCCCTTTGCTCCTCCCCCAGCCCCCCAGCCCTCCCTGGGGCCATGTCTCCAGCTGACCTCGCTCCCCCATCCCGCATGAATTCTTCTGGTCTGTCGGCACCAACTCTCCCCCCCACCCAACCCCCCGTCCCCCCACCAGCCGCTGGCCAGCCGCCCCCCCCCCAACCCCTCGAGGCACCGGGTAGATACAGAACAGAGTTTTTCTTTGACATCTGGCTTTGAAATTCACAGGCTATACGCCATATAGTTGGACAATGACCTTTCTTTTTGTTTTTAAACTTGAGGTCACTCCCAGCAGTGCTTGGGGGTAGGAGGGGAGTGTGTGCGGGAGGGGACCATGGGCTGCCCACATGCACAGCACAACTCCAGTGCTTTGCGTCCTCTGGGGCCCTGCCTGGGGTCTCTCTCAGGCACTGGACTCCATAAACAGGGAAGTTTCAGAAAGGAATATTCACCACCGTGTCCGAGAGTCCTGACAGTGTCTCGGCCCTAAGTTACCTCTGGTGTCCCCGGGGTAGACAAGAGAGAGGCACAAGGTGATTTCATGTCTGGATCAGCTCAGCTAGGTCCTGCCAGGGTGGCTGTCCCCACCTAGAGGTGGTGACCTCTGGCAGCAAAGGCCACATTTGGCCTTCCATGGGGGCCTTGGCCTACGAGAACAATGCTGCCCCGAATACCCTCGGGCAGCGGCACACAGAAACAGTAGCAGTATCTCACTCCATCTTTAGGCCAGAGAGCTTCCTGCACCGGCAGGATGAGGGCTGAGAGCTCTGGACTAGCGCTACCCTGGAACCGAACTCAGACCTCTCAGACAAGTCACAGACCTTTATAGAACCCAGTTTTCGCTTCTTTAAAATGGGTGGATTTTAATAGATCACCAAGGGTCTGGGGTCAGGGGTCTGGGGTCAGGTGATTCCAGCTGAAAAGCAACATGGCAGGGGGCCGCTGAACTGTGACTGTCTGAACCAGTCAGGAACTGCCCCACCCCCACCTCCCTTCCCCTAACCCCCTCTCCCTCCCCCCAGCCCCCCAGCTGGGCCCTTCCCCCCTACCTCCCAGCAGCTGGAAGGCGCTGCTGAGGACATCCAGGGAGCAGACGAACAAGTAGAGGAATCCCAGCAGCAGGATGAGCTTCCCGACGCCTTGGAGGACACAGAGCAGCTTCCCTCTGGCATCGCGCTCTGGGGGGAGGGGAGACTCAGGGTCTGCGGGGCTCACAGGCCTGGCACAGAGCTCCCGCCCTCCCGGCCCGGCCCAGGGCCCAGGCGGGGAGGGGAGAGGGGAGCCCACGGTGGCGGCACATGCAGCCCCGCACCGCACGGCCGTGTGTGCCCCCCAACAAGGCCCCACCCACGTCCTCTGCACCCGGGCCTCCTGGGGGTGGCACCCTGGGCTGCTGGGTGTCCAGGCTCCGCTGTGCCCAGCCCCTCCTGGCACGGGGGCACAGGGGTGCCCTTACACCCGCAGCCGCACTGCGCAGGCCCGCGGGCCCCCAGCTCGGCCGGTCCTGGTCCTGTCCTCCTCGTGCCCCTGGGCAGGGCCACAGGGAAGCTGCTAGGACAGGGGCAGGAGCCAGGGTGGGCCGAGGGCCAGCCCTGAGTGGGCACCTTTGCTGGGAAAGGAAGAACCACAGATGGTCCCCTTGTGGCCCTCCCCAAGCTCTGGCTTTAGCCCAGCCCAGGCTCCCAGCAGGGGTCTTGGAGCCTGGTGTGTGTGTGTGTGTGTGTGTGTGTGTGTGTGTGTGTGTGTGTGTGTGTGTGTGTGTGTGTGTGTTTGGGTGGGAGTGATGCTGTGACATGGAGCCCTGGCCTGAGACCTGGGGTGACAGTGTCAGTCCTCCCTTACCTGACCACTTAAGCCCCGTGTCCTGCAGCGCGGGCAGGTCCCAGGGGTCTTCTGGGGGGTCCTCGATGAGCGCCACCGTGGAGTGGGACGGCAGCAGGTCCCCCTTGGTGGCAGAGGCCCCGCTGTCACCTGGGCAAACGTGCGACAGGGGCCGTGAGGGTGGGTGGGCTCCGCGGGGTCCCTCCCGGGAGCTCTGGGGAGGCGAGGGGACACTTACTTTTGTTGGGTTCCTTGCCTTTCTGGGTCACGGGGGCCTGGGGACCCCCTTCGATGTATGTACTGGGGTTCGCCTGGGCATTCTGCAGCTCGGGCCAAGGAGCCATGGTCTGTAGGTGGAAGCAAGGGTCAGGAGGCAGGGGGGAGAAGCGACACCCGCAGTCAGGACGGGAGGAGCCGGGGCTGGGGCCCAGGCGGAGTGAGGGGCGCCGTGGACCCCTCTGATGCGGGATCATAAGTTCCCTCTCCCACTCTTGAGCCACCGTCCCCGCCCGCTGTCACAGATCAATCCACTGCCAGAGCGTTTCCTGTCTGAGTCCTGGATTTCTTAATGTCCTCTGTCAACGCTGCTCCTCCGATGGCTATTCTGACTTCCTGGGGTGCTGGGCAGATGCACCCCTTCATCCTCACCGAGCCAGGGCGGAGCCCTCACAAGCGCCTGATGGGGCCCCCACCCTCGCCCACCTGGAGCTGTGTCCCCGTACACCTCTGCAGCTAACACATCCGGAACAGGGGGCATTTGTGGAGGCCATCAAACACCCTCTACCTCTTTCAGCTGTGACCCTGTTTCCCGGGAGCCACAGGCCGCTCTGCACCGGGCTGCAGTGCTGAGATGCCACCTCGAAGGGGAAGGTGTAGAGGCAATCGTCAGTTTCCCTGTCTGAAAAATGGACAGGATTCCTCCCTGTCTGCAGGTGGAGTTTAATGCGGTGCCTAGAGGACTTTCATCACGGCAGCCCCTGCGCTGAGCTCCCAGCCTTGGTGGGAGGACTCTGTCCTTCTGGCCCCACGGACATGCCTACACCCACTTTCCCTGAGCCTTTCCTAGGGAAGGGGGAGGAAGTGAGGTTTAAGCTGCATGCAACCCATCACCTCTGACATGCGCTGAGGAGCATGGAACACTGCCCCGGGAGGAAGCAGCAGGGCTAAAACACTCACAGAAAGAGAGTAGGTGGATTAGCAACCTGTGATATGCAAATTACACTTGTTTGGGGGGGGCCACACCCAGCCATGCTCAGGGATTACTCCTGGCTCTGCACTCAGGTATTATTCCTGTCAGTGCTTGGGGGACCCTACAGGATGCTGGGGATCCATCCTGGTCAGGTGGGCTGCATGTGAGGCAAATGCCCTGCCCCACTGGCCCCATAATATGCAAATGATGGCAGAGAGGTGTTGGTTTTCAGTACCTGATGCATTGCCCAAGAGTAATAAATAACAAGCAAATAGTCAAAGAATAAACAATAAGCAAACAAAGCCTTCCTCAGCGCTGTGTGCCTGTGGGCCCAGCAAGCACTAACTACTGGACACTCTGGAATCAGTGGGCTAGAGGGATCTAGGCAGCTCTGCCCCAGAGACCCCACAGACCCCTTTGGGAGGGGGCGCTCCAGAGCCCCGGGTCTGCCCCATCCCTCCCCCTTTCTGCTAAATGTCTGCCCACAAAATGCAAACACCCAACACTAGGGGCTGTGTCCCACCCCTCCCAGCCTCAGAGAACGCCCTGCCTGGCTCAGTGGTGAGACACAGGTGGGCGGCCGAATGGGATGCAGCTCAAGACAGACCATGACGACACTGTCATCTGTAGAGAAAATGGAAATCATGCCCAAATCCTTGAAGGTCAGATGGTTTGGGGACACAGCTAGAGTCTCAGCTACTCATATGAATAAATTGGGGGGGGGGGGCCAGGACTGATGAAACCAGCATGACGTCACTCAGCCCTGTGGCTCTGACCCTTTGTATTTCCGGGTGGCACCTACCCTCATACTGTCCCTTGGACAGGCCGCTGTCAAACCAACAGCAGCTTCCAACCTCTCTCGACCCTGCAGACGGGCACAGTCCATGGATGGGCAACGGAAGATGCTTTCACCCAGGGAACCTTCTCAACTAACCCCATGCAGCTGCAGAGCCTAATCCCAGGGAGCACCGCAAAGCCAGGGGGGTCCATGAAGGCACCGTCCAGGCGTCCAGGCCCTTCATTTTAGGGCAAGGCCCAGACACAGTGGACGATGGTCTCTTGCTCTCCCTCCAAGTGGGCTGCTGGGATGTGGTGAGGGCTCCCCAGGCCAGGTGACAGTGTACCCAGTGGTACTCAGACAGGCTGGCATGTCAGCGTCAGTCGGTCAAATACGATCACTGTGGAAATTGATATGGAGATGCCCTTGGCGATCAATGGGAATGCCACGTGATGCTGCGGTGCCTCTCCTCAGCATTTATTCGTGGGATATGGGAGCACAAGTCTGAACAAGATAGCTGCACCCCTGTGCTCACACTAAGATCAAGCGTGACGGCCCTGACACGGGGTTGGCCGAAATGCCCGTCTCTGAGATGCAGAAGGAAGTTGTGCCATATATATTCCCTGGAATCTACCCGCCAATTAAAAAAAATAAAGAAACAAAAGGTGAAATCCTGACTTTCTGGACCACGCGGATGAAACTTAAGGTGATTTATGCTCGGCGATGTGAGGAAAAGCAGGGACAGATGGTCGCCAGCTGGATCCTTCCCATACGGAAAAGGAATACCTGGTCAGACGAACTGGGAAACAATCACACTGAGTCCCAGGCCTGAAAACTATGTGGCCATATGGGAGAAGGGATTGGGGAGGGGAGTAGGGCAGGAGTGCAGGGGGTTAACACTGGAATTCAGGGCAGGAGGGGGAAAAATGATTCCGGATGATACATCTATGCACACAGAGCAGAATTAGGCGGCACCCTTAAAAGTCAATTGCGTGGAGAAGTGATAAATCCGTAAGAAAGGGAGAAATTAAAATAAAATGCTAAGTCTTGGAATAAATCCATAAGAATGGGGGCAGGGGGGAAAATAAAATGCCAAGCCTAGGCACAGGCATCTTTCAGACGAAATATGAGAAGAGGCATTGCTGTTGTCCCATTAAACAGATGAAGAAGGTGGCAAAGTCCAGAGCCTTCCCTGCAGCAGCTCTGGGCGGGTGCCTGGCTCGTGCAGTGTCTCGGGCAGGTCTGCTCCGGGCCCTGTTCCGGAGCAAAGCCCGCTGCTTTCAGGATGCTCCTGCGGGGTGCCAGCTATAGCCTGGGCCCCAGGACCTTGGCAGGGAGGTGGGCAGGGCTGGGGGGTAGGGCAGGAAAGTCTAGAGCTGTCCTGGGGGACCCCAGCTTGGGAAGGAAACTGCTGGAAGGGATGTCTCAGCCTGCTTTTCATGGAGACACTGTGGGCAGAGCACGGCCTCTGAACCTTCCTAACATGGGGTCCCTTAGTTGGTGTCCAGGGAAGGAAAAACGACCCTGAGACTCACGGTCAGTCCCACCCAGGCTGGGCACACGGTCCTCGCCCGCTTCCTCCTGGACACAGCACAGCCCTCTGAACCAGACAAAACCTGCCCGATACCTGAGAGCAGCCTCGGTGGAGAGTGGGGGCTAGACCTGATGGCAACGGGGTGGGGCAGCTTCGGGGGCTGGTTTCTGTGACTTCCCATGAGCCCCTCCAGGACTGTGGCAGCCCCAGTCCTAGTGCAAAAGCAGATGCCCTGAGGGGGAAGGCCACTGGCTGACCTGCGGCCCAAGGCAAGAATGGAGTTTCTCTGGCGCCCAGCCGGCTTGCCTGCTGCTCTGTCAGCGACCACATGACCGGAACATTCCTGCGAAGTGTGTCAGTCTTTCACAGTAGCTCGAGTGTGACTTGTGTCTGATGCCAGGCCGGAAGCTCTGGCAATTGGAAGAGGCTTCCACCCCCAGGGGGCAAAGTCATGGCCCCAGTACCAGCCAGGAAATCCAGAGGGAGAAGGAGGGGTTCCGGGATCTCCGTCTGGATTCACCTCCCATCCCACCTGTTTGCACACAAACATTCCACTTGTGTTTGAACCTCCCAAGCTGCAGCATCATTCACAGGCCCGGGCCGCAGCTAGCACTTCAAATTCATCCAGACTTCAACCCCACTCACTTCCGCATCCCTCAAGATGTTTCTTCCTCCCCAGATCACCAGCTTCTACTGGAAGCATCTCCACTAACAACCTCTGCGTATAACAGCTCTGGGCGCACGGCCTGACTTAGGAACACACCACTGTTACTCTGCGGACTCCCCCCCTCCCCCTCCGTCTTTTACTGCTTGATGCCCTCCAAACTATCCCTCTCCTTCAGTACTACTGACTATGATTTGAGGTCCTAAATCTCTCTCTCTCTCTTTTTTTTTTTTTTTTGCTTTTGGGGTCACACCCGGCGATGCACAGGGGTTACTCCTGCTTCTGCACTCAGGAATTACTCCTGGCAGTGCTCTGGGGACCACGTGAGATGCTGGGAATCGAACCTGGCTGGTCATGTGCAAGGCAAACGCCCTACCCGCTGTGCTATCGCTCCATCCCTGGTCCTAAATCTCTCTGGAGTTCTCACAAGGGCTCTTGTCCAGATAAGAAGAATTGCATAGAAGAACTGCTCCCATAGTTCTCTCCACCCAGCCCTCTGCCCCCATGGTCCTAGTTCTCCAGGCCTCCCTGGGCTGTCCCTTCCTCCTGCTCACAGCAAGTGCTGGGACCCCCTGGCACCCTGCAGGCTTCTGTGACAACACTTGAGTTCGAATGACAATGACCACCATCTAATGAGCACTGAAGAGGGGCCAGACGTCCTAGGGGTGTCTGCTGCACAGTGCCTCATTCCAGCTTGATGGAGGACATCTGCCAGCTGTCCACAGCTAAAGGGAGTTGGGCAAAATGTTGCAAGTGGTGCAGCAGGTGTGGGACAAAGCCTCTCCATTCAGCTCCCGGCCCCAGGCCCAAGCCCAAGCCCAGTGCCACAACTGGGATAGTCAGATTCCTGGCTGGAGCAGCGATTTTATTCACAGAGGTGGGGAATGAAAATATCAGGCAACTGGATGGTAGATGATTGACATTCGGTAGGGGATATTTACTTGGAGACAACTGTTTCTCAACCATATCCCAAAAGACACAGAGAGCCAGATAATGCTTAGTTATGGGGCATGGCCTGGGCATTTAAGGATATTTAGTAGCATTTCTGGCATCTCCTATGAGATGCTGGTTTGGGGCCATCAAAGATGTCCCACACCTGGCCAAAATACCCTTAGGAGCTGACAATTCCTGGTATACAGGTTAATAGATTGGACTTGACATCCCAACATCCTGGGCTCAAGCTTCAACTCTGCTGTTTGCTGTGTGACCTGGGGCTACTTCCTTTGTCTCTCTATTTCCCCTTTTGCCAACTGAGCATAACAACCCCTGCAGGGGGTTTCTGTGAAGACTGAATGCATGATGCTTTGAAAAGTTCTCAGAATAGTGCCCGGCACATTGTAAACCTTGGGCAGTCTCATCTATCGCACTAAAATAGGCATGGGCATATTATAGAATATAAGGTTTACCAACATTTAAAAAAAAATAAAGGAGACAAAGAGTGCTTTGAGTCCAACACGTTGTTTGGGGCTTTGGAAACAATGCCAGAGAATCTAACACTCGCTCTGTGCGTGGAGGAAGCTCGGAGGAAAACGGGGAAATACAGCAGCTCTCTGCACAACTTGCTCTATCGCTATTCGCTGCATTATCTCGAGCTGGTGTCTACGTCATCCCAACTAGACCTTTAGGTCTTAAGGGAAGGACACCTCTGCTCTGCCTCCCTCCCACCCCAGCTTCCCTTAGAATGTGTATGCTAATAGGCCCTGTTGGTCTGACTGGGAACATCAACCCAGAGCCCTTGTTGAAGGAAGCACAGGGTTGATCCACTCTGCTCACGGCTGGGAAGCTAACTAAGCCTGAGTGCGTGATCCTTATGGCTTGAGGCAAGCTCATTGGCTAACATCTGTTGGATGGAGCAACCCTATCAAGAAACTTGCAGCCCCACTGGAATTTCCCTGGTGGGTGTGGTCAGTCTCATACAGAGACAGGAGAAGCCGGACTCCTGAAAGGCTCTATCATGGCAAACCAAAGGTACATCCGTAATACTTGACTCAAGAAGGAAATGAAAAACAAAAAAAGAGAAACAGCCGTGTTGGCTTGGAAACTTCTATTTTTTGATGGATGGGGTGGAGCAAGACTGGGAATTTGGTCATGCTTTACAGGGCTTACTCCTGTTTATGTGCTCAAGGATCATTCCTGGTAGTGCTCAGAGGACCATATGTGGTGCCAGGGATAGAACAGGGGTCAGTCGCATGCAAGGCAAGCACCTTAACCGCTGTACTGTCTCTCTAGGCCTGGGGACATTCTTATTAGCTATAAAGTCTAACAGGAATTATTATTGGTCTACTAATAATGATTGGTCTACTAAGTGAGTTTCCATGATTGGATTTCTTGGACCAGGACCATTTTCTCTCAAGATAGATAGACTCCCCAGGGTGCAGTGAGTACAGAAATAGACACTTCTCTAGTCCAGTGTCCATGAGTATAGTGGATATACAGACATGCAGTTGCACTGAACTGGGAAAAAAGGAAAAGAAGATATGATGGCAGGGATGCGACCGCTCAAATCATCTGGATCCCATCTCTCTGTATCAGCCCGAGAGCACTTCCTCTCCAAAGCCTCACTGGCCATCAGCTCTCCTCACCCAAGTGCAAAAGCAGATTTCTAACATCTCCTTTGAAGAAGCTTTGATTTCCCATCCTAACTTCAATAACTTGGCATTTCCTCTTCATACATCCATTTCCTCTTCATACTTCCCTTCATGGGGTAGGGCATTTGCCTTGCATGTGGCTGACCTGGGTTTGATTCCTCTGCCCCTCTCGGAGAGCCCAGCAAGCTAACCATGGCGTATTTGATATGCCAAAAACAGTAACAAATCTCACAGTGGAGACATTACTGATGTCCGCTCCAACAAAGCTATGAACAACGGGAGGACTTCCCTTCATGAAGCAATTATTCCCCCTTCACACGTGCACGTACACATGTACAGTATTTCATATTCATATAACACCAAGTGCTGGGTGTTTACTGTGCCAGTTATCAGCTAGTTATAGGGATCCCCCTCCTTGCCTCCCACCACACACACCCTTAAATACAAGGGACAGGCTGGCCCAGCCCAGAGCTCTCCTAAACACTCACTTCTCTTCCGGTCCTTTCCACTGCCAGAGCCAACTGCCCCACTCAGAACTGGGCAGAGGGAAAATCTGGCAGTAGGCCATTTGGCACGGACCCCCATTACTTGGCACACTGGCCCCAAGCTCCTCGCCCTCCGGGGCAGCCAAAAGTCAGAGGTCTTATGTCATGTGGTCCCACAATCCTGGAATAATGGCAGAACCTCAAAAACTACCCCATGATCAGGTAGCTATGTGGGCACAGTCCAATGCACGAAGAGCGACCCCCTTGTCTGATGCCACCGAACCTTGCACTGAGAGAACCAGGCGGTAGGTGAGAACTCTGAAGCTCGGCATGTGACCCCAAAGGTCTCTAAGTCTCGATTTCATCACCTGAAAAATGGGCCAATTGCATCTCTCACAGTGCTGTAGGCTGAGTTCACTAATGAGTGTAGGCGAGGCTAGAACAGCCCCGAGTACAAAGCGACTCAGGACTTTGTGTAATGAATTGTGTCACCAACAGCGTTTGGCCCTGCGCTCCACTTAGCCCTCGTCCCACTGCTGAGCCCAGCAGGGCCCACAGGGACCTCATTGTGCAATGAGGCCCGTACACGTGAGGGAAGGGCACTGATGTTTATTTTGTGATGCTATGTGATCCACAGACTCATGGATCTGATAAGAGAAGGCAGTTCTTTCCAGTTCGCAGAGACACGGGCACAGAGCGGCGTGGACGATCTCCCCTCTACCTCTGCTGGGCATCAGGACCCGGCCCTGCTGGACCCTGCCTCCCAGGGAGGGGCTGTGGACACCAGCAGGGTTCTTGGAGCCTTTGGGCCCCTCCTCAGACCCAACCTAGCTGTTCCCTCTCCCCTGCCCCCTCCCAAGGCCACCCCCCCTATGTTCCAACTTCCCAACCACAGGCAGCAAAAAGAAGGACACAGCCACCTCCCAAGGCCTCAGACCCCACCCCAAGGCCCTGTGCCAGCTCCCGGGGGTCACTTCCTCCCCAGGACCCGGCCCCTCAGGGAGCCGCATGTCACTGACCCTTTCAGCTGAACCTCCTGCGCCCACAGATACACACAACACCACGAGCAAGTGCAGACCCAGGTGAAGGGCTGCGGGCAGTCCTGATGCCCAGCGGCAGGTTTGGGGGGTGGGGGGGGGGACATCTGCAGCCCCCTGCCCCCACTGCAGGGTTGGCAACCTCCAGCCAGGCCCTGCCCTGGGACCACCCTCGAACGTACAGTGCTGCCCATGGCCCCCAAAGCAGCATTTTCCCACCAGGCGGAGAGAGGACGGTGAGCCCTGCACGGAGCGGCCAGCCAGTCTCCCAGAGCAGAGCCAAGTCCACCCACTGGCTCCCACACTCGGCTTGTGTCCACTTCCTCTATGCAAAACACTGGCACCTCCGGCCAACATGAGCTCGCACTGGACAGAGGCACCCAGGCACCCAGAAAGGAACGGCTTCTGTTCACACACTGTCACCAGGGACCCATGGGCAGACAGCACCATCAGACTTTTCTTGCACTGGGGGAATGATCCCGGCAAAAACAATTCCCCAGAGGGCGATGGAAACTTGCCTTCATTTTTCCTTAAACACCCAAAGGAGAAAATAACCCCTAAGGCCAAGGTGGTGGCAGGAAGGACAAGTGCGGCACAGAAGCAGGGCGCGGGCTGGCTGGGTTTTACGCTGAAGGCTTTCTTTGAACCTTGGAACAGAATTTAAGAGCCATTTCCCCCTCTACTTGACACCCCCCCACACACACGATTCACAACCATATCCTAATCGTCTAGTTTTACTTAGTATTTCTTGTGTTTTTAAATAATTCCTCGACTTGTAACAGTATCAGTCAGACTGTCTTTGGAGGCAGGAGTAATTGGTTGAGGAGCAGGAGGCTCTTAGATACGCTTCCCTCTTTCCTCAGCCTTCTCTCCACACTGCTGTCCTTTCTGTTTTCTGGACAAGGCGAAGGACCCCCTGCTGGGATAGAGGTGCCGGCAGGAGCCCGCAAGAGGGAAGGAAGGAGGATGAAAACAGTGTCAAAAGTTTAATCCAAGTCCCCATCTCCAGAAACCGCCTTACTCGGTGGAACTCAGGCTGTTTTCGTATCAGCTTTGCTGCTAACAGCAAGGAGGCGAGTCTGCACTGCTAAACCAGCTGTGGTCGCCTTGCCAGGAGATAATACTGAGTCCATTGGCCGTTTGCAAAGAGATGATCTGTGTCATTTGCAGACTTCCTTAGCATGTCTTTCTGCTACCAGTTCCCAAACTAACAAAAGTTGCAAAGAGATGTTTATCAGCTCCGAGGCCCACTCTAGCTAGAGACTGTGCACTCTTAAATCTGCAACAATGGGACTGCTAATGAGGCACGACTGGGAACAAACGTTTGCACCAAACAGGTTCAGGAACTGCACACACCCGAGTGGGAGAGGGGGGAAAAAGAAGGAAAATAACATCCTACCAACACCCCCAACCCACCCAGCATGCAGAGTTAACAGAAAATGTGCTGGTCACTGAAATAGAAATGGGAGGGGGCGGGGTGGTCCTTCCAGGAAACCTGCATAGTTGGAGGAACTGCCATTCCCCTGTGGAAAGGAGCCGCGTCCCTGCCAGTCCCTCTCACCTGTGCCAGCTCCCCACAGAGCAGGGCTGGGGGTGACATCTACCCAGGGACCCTGCAGACAAGAGTGCCCATACCCTGGGCCCCGCCCTCTTTTTTCTAAGCTGCTGGAATCCCTCGGGCCCTGCCACCCCCGGAGCCATCTGTTTCCCCAGCTCCCCCATCTCACCCCAGCCAGGTACCCTCAGCCTCTGAGCCCCCTGAGGAAGGCCTGCATTTCCCCAGACGCGCAGCAGAGGGGCGAGCGCCGCGCGGGATGGGGACAGCCAACCGGGCCTGTATGTGGAGTCCCTTCCATAAGGGACTCCCGGAACAGGGGTGGGGGCAGCGCATCCGCAGGCAGCCGGCCAGCCTGATGGCCAGCACAGGCAGGGCCGGGCAGTCCCCTTCCCGGCGGGGCTCGCTTAGGCTGAGCACACAGCCAGAAGAGATCAAGCCTGCCCAGACCTGCTGCTGCCCACTCTGCTTAAATAACAACAGTAATAGTAATATTACTAATAAAAAACCAATAATAACAATAATAATAATAATACACTATGCCCGGGTCCTGGGAGTGTCGCGTGGGAGTTGTAATAAATAGCAGTAGCAGAAAATTAAAAAGGAGGAGGGGGGATTTAAAAAAATCTGAAAATTGGGGGGTGAAGGTTTATTAAGGTTCCTCTTGTGCAGCCCAGAGCCAGCCAAGTGCCGTGAGGTCGGCGTCAAGCTCTAGAAGCCCGGGTGGGTCGGGAGAGCATGCAAGTCCTCCGGGCGCCGGAAGGGGGGAGGCGGGAGGTACTCACCGCGCTCAGGTGCTGGCGGCCGGCGGCGGGGAGCGCGCGGGCCGCGTATATATAGCCAAGGTGTTGCGCAAAGAGGGCCGGCGGCCGCGCTCTCAGCACGCCCCTCGCGCATTCCAGGCCCGCCTGCCGCCGCCAGGGCACTGCCTACCTGCCGGCTTAAGGAGCCCGGCGTGACCTCGCCCGCCGCCGCCGCCGCCGAGGGTCCCCAGGCGCCAGCTTGGCAGCGCCAGTGCCCCCCGTGCGCCCCGTGCCCTCTGCCGCTGGGGGCGTTTGGGAGGGGGGGACTCCCTGTCCCCTGCTCTCTCCGCCCCAAGCACCTGGATCTTCTCCTTTTAGCTCCTCTGCGGCTGAGGTCAGAGACCTCAGATAAAAAGCCACCTGGAAACTTCCCAAACAAAGCCAAGCTTTTGGGAGGCCTTATCAGCCACCACGGGGCCACTGCTCCGCGGTTAAGACCCTTGGAGCCCCGGGCTGGGCTGGGCCGGGCCAGGGTGGGGAGCAAGCAGAGCACGGGGAAGGGGCCAATGACACCCTGAGAACTTTTCTGCCTCCCCCGCACCCTCTCTCCCCCGCACTTCCGCGTAGCCTAGCTTTGGTAAACCTCCGACCTCACCTCCGTCCAGCGTCCCCACCACGAGAGTCCCCTACGACCATGTGTCCCGCCGTCTGGGCCCCAGGATACAGTCAGTTCCCACCCAGCCCTGGTCCTGGCCCGCCCCTGGCCCTCGCAGCCCGGCTTTCTAGGCGCACCCGGCCAGGCTGAGCTGTCTGCCGGCTGCCCAGTGGGAAGGGTGGACGCCTGGTCAGGACGGCTGGCCGCCTGCCCAACCCAGCACTCCCTCCAGCACCCGCAGCAGGAGAAGCTGCTTCTAGGAACCCGCAGCGCCGGCTCCGGCTCCTCCGGGCACAGACTCACGCACCTGCTCTGCGGGGCCAGGCTGTCTCTCTCTGCTCTCAGTGGGCAGGGTGGCCCCGGTCAGAGGGCGCGGGCAGGGGCCCCGGCCTGAGAGAAGCATCCAGAATGCGGCAAGCAGCGGGTTTGCCCCTGGGCCGCTGATGTGTGTGTCTTGGGGGGGCGGGGGGAGGGTATGTGCCTGAAAGGGCTCAGAGGCCTCACGGGAGGACACTAGTGTAGACGCGGACAGGAAGGCAGTGGCTCTGACACGAGGGGTTGTGGGGACAAGAGACAGCGCTCCACGGCCCCTTACCACAGAGTGTCTTGGCGCCAGACCCCCATGGGTGGGGTCCCCCAGCCAAGCCGGGAGCTTGACGCTGCTGCCGCCCAGGGCCTGGCTGCAAACATGCTCTCAAGCTTACTCAGGTCACGGCCGGGAGCCTCCCCCACCTCACCTCACCAAGGACCAAATGGCCCCTTTTCTTGGGGGAGGGGAGAGCCTTGGGGACAGGGCAGGAAGCGGGAATCGCAGGAAGCTGTCATCTGGGGCCACTTACTGGCTGTCAGATGACTGCTTAGCAGCCCAGCGAGCTTGGAGTGCTTGCCCGGTGCCAGACATTTCACTGCAGACCTGCCCCTTCCTCGGGGAACAAATCCTGAGCCCTGCCGGTCATTTTACAACAAGCTCATGATTCCTTAGCGTCTCCGGACTGTTGAGCATTTGAAACAGGCCCAGACAGCGACAGGCCCTGTGCGTGTGTCTGCGTGTATGACATGATGGTCTGGGAGTCTGTGTAGAGGTACACAGGTAGACACGGGGTAGCAGGGCAGTGGGGGGTGGGGGAGGGAGGTGATTTTCCTGTTTCATCTTAGCAGTTAAGCCACTGACTGGGATTTCGCTATTGCGGGTATGGGGGGTGGGGTCACTTTCCTCCTTCATCATCACCATCATCCTTCATCCTCCCTCACGGTTATTTTGCTGTTTGGGTCAGAAAGGTAGCTCAGTCCGTTCACTCATCCTTGCACCAAGCCGTACTGAGATTGTGGGAAGCCAGAGGAAGGCTGAGGGACCTGAAGGGCCTGTGCCTTCTCTCACCACTCGGATTTCATACTCAGACTGCGCAGGATTGGAAACTGTCTCCTGACCCAGTCAACACTGGGCTAGGCTCTAGAGAGTTGAGGTCACTGGCAGCAAACTAGCCCCTTACAAGGACATAGCCTTGAGGGACTCAGAGGGCCTGGGGTTCCCTGAGCAGACCGGAGAATTCCTATGAGTTGCCCAGCCTGGCTAGGTCGGGGGTCAAGCGCAGAGAATGCAGCGGCCCTGCCCTTTCAGCCTTTCTGCTTCCAACTCCCTTCCTGCCCCAGGGCCTTAGCTCGCCCTTGCCTGCTCTTTGGAACATTCTGCCACTTCCCACATGAACACTTCCTTAGCATGCACACCTCACAGAGCCCTTCATCAAGCTGGGCCCTGCCCATCACCACTGCCTGTTTTTCTTTCCTTGAGAAACCAGTTGATGGTCTCTTGGTTCGCTCCAGAGATAAATTCTGAGGAGAGGAGATTGGGAATGAGGGATTCAAATCTAGGGTCCATGCACAGTTCCCTGAATATGTCAATTCCAATTTTTTTTTCATCCAGCGAACTGAAAGTTTTTACCACGGAAACTTGGATCATGTTGCTTAAATTCATACTTCATCATCAAATAAAACTCAAAGGGAAAAGAAATATGTGACGCCAAGGAGGAACTTACAGCTCGGGCCCCAACTGGGAACGCCATCCTGAAGGCCAAACTCGCCCGTCTGCCCTTGGTGCGGTCTCAATCCCACTGGCCTGCGGGGAGATGCCAAAGAGACAGGTGAGTAAGGCCCTGCACGCCACCCACAAGCTCTGCCAGCTGTCCTCTTGGGAACTGCCTGCACGCTTACATGCGGGGACACACACACACACACACACACACACACACACACACACACACACAGAGGTGAAAGTTACAATGGGAGTGTGGGAGATGCCATGGAAGAAAGGATGTGTGTCATCTCAGAAGACAGCACGCCAGTGAGACGGCAGAGCTTGGAACTGGTCTTCCCAGTGCCTCCAGGGGTGGAAGGCATGCTTAACATGTGCAAAGCCCTGCGTGCCACCTCCCCTGCCACATGCTGGGCCCCAGCCCCACCTCTGTGATCCTTACAAGGAAAGTACAAGATTATCCCATGCAGAAAACCAGTAGGTACATGAAAATAATGCCCAACTGCCATGGAAATGCAAAGCAAGACAAACAGTGGCCTATTTCCCAAAAGGACCCAAAAGAAAATGAGTTGGCAAGTTGTGGCCAAAGATACCTTTGTTTACTGTTGGTGGAAATACCAACTGGTTCAGCCTCACGTGAAAGATCAAGGAGATGTCTCCAAAAGAATGAAAACAGAACTACTATATGATCCAGCAACTTCACTGAGTATCTGATAAACGCAGACATACTAATTTGAAAAGCTAGATCAACAACCTGTGTTGACTACAGACCTCTTCAATGTTAATCAAGTGTCCAGTGACAGGCAAGTGGATAAAGATGTTGTGTATATACAACATAGAAATACTACTCAGCACTGGGTCTGAAATGATAGTACAGTGAATAGGGTGTTTGCCCTGTAATCTGCTGACCTGGTTCAATCTCTAGCATCCCGTAGTGCCCCCCAAGTAAGGTAAGAGTGAGCCCTGAGCTCAGAGCAAGGAGTAATCCCTAAGCATTGCTGGGCGGGACCCCCAAACAGCAACTGCAACTAAAAGAAATACTACTCAGTTCTAAGAAAAGATGAAATCTTGCCCTTTGTGAAAACATGGATGGAAGAAGAAAGGGTCAGATTAGGTGGAATAAACCAGAAGGAGAAAGAGAATACAGTGTCGTAGTGGAGTAATACAGCTTACTCACATTCTTACTCACAGAAGCCGCAAAGGAACAGGCAAAACCAAACCAAAAAGGCCCCTGGACTCTGATGAGAACTGAGAGCTGGGCAGCAGGCGGGAGGCAGAGGAGTGACTGCCAAGTGGCAAGGACACACCTGTCCAGGGCTCACTCCCAGAGAGAGGAGGGCTTCGTTCTCCCCTAGGGAACCTCTACGTCTCAACTGGGAAAAACTTATCATGAAAAACAAAATGAGGTGACCAAGCTGGCTGCCCCCACCTTGCTTGAAAGGACACAGGAGTCGTCAGAAAAAGTGCTGGAAGGGCATCCCCAAAATGTGCCCAGTGGCCGTCCCTGGCAGCGGAACGGGTGATTTCATGTTCTTTCTGCTCTATGCAGACTCTACTCCGAACTGAAAACAGCTACACAGACCAAAGTCAATGGGTGGAAATATTGGCGAGAAAGGAGCAGACAGAGCAGCGAGGTCGCGCGGGCACAGGCAGTGGCTACACACTACGTCGGATCACGTGGATTTGCCACTTTGCAGGTGAAGATACCCAACAGGCAATTTTCTGTGACCCACGGAACCCAGAAGCAGGTCTACACTATCTGGAGCCAAAACCTCCCCACTCTGACTCTTCTGGTCCCCACTGGATTTGATTCAATGAAATTCAATTCAATCCCCAACTGATCTCAATTACCAACCCACAGTGCCATCAGGTACAAACCTTGAATCCAGACGTGTGGGTGCGTGATGCGTGTGTCCAGTGGTCAAAAACTGCCTCCTTAGGCCAGGCAACGGTGACAGACGAACGGAGGAAGAGGGGACAAAGGTACTGGGCCACAGACTGGTTGGCAGTCAGTGACTGGTTCTTACTTTCCTCACAGCCTTAGTTATATAGGAATCGTGAAGGGTGGGTACACATAGGTGGGGCTGAACATTATTGTAACAATAAACACATGTAAGCCCCTCCTTCAGAGGAAGTTCTAGGAGATTAACTCAAAGACAAAAATCTCATCTGGAATCTCATCTGGGGTCTTAGCACTCTAGATTACTAGGCGATCTGCTCAAGGGCGGGTCCCATCTAAGGGTGTACTGCTTTTACCTTTCCTTAGCTAGTCATCCATTTAAACAATCATATTAAATTTACCTTTTTTTTGCTGTTTTGGGTCACACCCGACAATGCACAGGGGTTACTCCTGGCTCTGTGCTCAGGAATTACTCCTGGCAGTGCTCAGGGGTCCATATGGGATGCTGAGAATCGAACCTGGGTCGGCTGCATGCAAGGCAAACGCCCTACCCACTGTGCTCCAGCCCCCTTGAATTTACTTCTTACTAATATTTCTAGTCATTTTGTATGACCAGAGTAAGAGATATATTAAGCTTAAAGAGTAGCTCTTAAACCATGATGCCCAAAAGTAGAGAGAGTAAGAAGGAAGGTGCTTGCCATAGAGGCAGGGGATGGTGGGAGGGATTCTGGGGATACTGGTGGTGGAGAATGTACACTGGTGGAGGGATGGGTGTTCGATCTTGTATGACTGAATCTCAATCAAAAAAACTTTGTAACTGTATCTCATGGTGATTCAATAAAAATAAATAAAAGAAAACAAAAGAATGGCTTCTCCTGGGGACATCTCACTGTGTATTGCAGATGACGGTCCTCAGGCCAGCTTAGTATTTCTTAACCTCAGCAGGGTCCTTGTTCAGTTACCTCTTTGGGGGTCATTATGGAGTCTGTTCCATAACTATGTTCTTAACTTATTATAAGTTTTTTTTTTTTTTGCTTTTTGGGTCACACCCAGTGATGTTCAGGGGTTACTCCTGGATCTGCACTGAAGAATTACTCCTGGCGGTGCTCAGGGAACATATGGAATACCAGGGATCAAACCTGTGTCACTGTGTGCAAGGCAAACACCCTACCCACTGTACTATCACTTCAGCCCCAACTTATTATAAGTTTTATGGCACTTGCCTGTCCCTTTTCGATGCCAGTGTAGCTTACAGTTTGCCCTGGGCCCATCCTTGTCCCTCGATGGGACCCTCCTTTGGGGGGTGTTAGGAACTAAGAGCAACTGAGGCTCAAGTTGGGTAAATATGATGGATGCCCAGGAGTAAATATTATTTGGAGTCAATTAACTCCCATGTTACAAAAGCACAGCATCAACTGTCTTCCTGTGTCAATACAAAAAGGACATTGTGAAACCATGCGGAGGACATAAGGGGAAGAGAAAAGCAATATAGGATGATTAGTGCTTGATGGACTTGGGTGTGCCTCGGGAGCACTGTGGTGGGAGTAACTAAAAAAACCTAAACTCCCTGCGGGAGGAGCAAGGACAAACCAATGTTATCCAACACAGACCAACTCAGGACTCCCCTTCTGTGTGTCCCCAAAGCCGCTCCGGGCCAAGGGGTGTGCAGGTCCGTTTCCCAGCATGAGATGCACCTTCTCGAATCCTCCTCCACGGCTGGGCAGGAAGGCTCAGCACAGATGCTGCCATGCCAGGCAGAGCACTGGCACCACCTCTGAGTGCTGGCAGTGGCCAGACCAGTGTGGGGCCTCGTCTCAAAGAGCCCCCGAGAGTCATCACTGCAGACGCCACCGTTCCCACTTCAGGGAACAGGAGAGGGAGACGTGGGTGCAGGGCTGTGCCAGAGGGTGACATAGAGCGGGTCTTCCCGGGGAGGTGTGGCAGGATGCATGGGAGCCACCAGTGTCGGATGACATTGGTTTGTCCTTACTTCTCCCAAAGGGAGCTTAGGTTCATTGAGCCACTCCCACAACAGTGCTCCTGAGGCACACCCAATCCCATCAGGCACTAATCATCCTTGCATTGCTTTTCTCTTTCCTTTATGTCATTTGCATGGTTTATTTAGCAATGTCCTTTTTGTATAGACATAGGAAGACAGTTGATGCTGTGCTTTTGTAACATGGGAGTTAATTGATTCCAAATAATATTTACTCCTGGGCATCCATCATATTTACCCAACTTAAGCCTCAGTTTCCCTTACTTCCTAACACACCCCCCCCCCGCAAAGGAGGTTCCCAGCAAGGGACAAGGATGGACCCAGGGCAAGCTGTAACCTACCCTGGCATTGGAAAGGGATAAGCTAAGTGCCATAAGAAGTATAATAAGTTAAGAGCACGGTCAAGGAACAAACTCTGTCATGACCCAAAAAGAAGTAACTGAATAAGGATCCTGCTGGGGTTAGGAAAGACTAACCTGGCCTGAGGACTGGGATATATAATGAGATGTTCCCAGGAGAAGCTATTCTTTAAGCTTAATATATCTCTTACTGTGTTCATACAAAACAACTACAGATATTAGTAAGAAGTAAATTTGCTATGATTGTTTAAATGGATTATTAGCTAAAGAAAGGAAAAAACAATATACCCCGGATGGAATCCCGCCCTTGACCGGATTTCCAAGTAATCTAGAGTGCTAAACCCTAAGAGATTTTGTCCTTGAGTTAATCTCTTAGAACTTCCCCTGAAGGAGGGGCTTACATCTGTTTGTTGTGATGATACTGTTCACCCCCACCTGTATGTGTGCCCCCCACCCTTCACGATTCCTATATAACTATGTTGTAAGGAGAGGGGGCGGGAAGAGAGATCTAACTAAGCTGGGGAAGAAAATATGTTGTAGGAGAAACAACTACGCTGTAAGAGAGAAGTAGGGAGAACGAAGGAGAAAAGAGAGAGAAAGAAACTGCCCAACAACCAGCCTGTCTCCCCGTTCCTTCATTCATCTGTCACCACTGACCGTCCTGGGGAGGCAACTCTTGGCCACCGAACGCAGGTGTCCGGCACACACACACCTTTTAAACTCAGACATGGGTGCTTTGACTCGGAGCTAAGGGCCCGACGGGCTGCAAGGGCCCTGACGGTCCAGAGCTCCTGGAGGAGTTCCTGAGCCTCGGGACTCTGCCCATTCCCGTTACATCCCGGGCACAGTTCCTGTGACCTTCCCAGACAGCGAGCCAGGCAGGGTCAAGCCCTCTGTGCAGAGCCAGGCGAGGACAAGCTCCACTTCTCTGGTTTCAGGGAGTCGACCTCTCACAGTTTTAGGGTCCCCGTGAAAATAACACCATGTTTCCCTGCAGTAAGCCTGGCCACTGTATATATGTATATAATTTCCTGACGTCTCTGCTGCGGCCCCTTGGAAGCGTGCACTGTGCCCACGAGCCTCTCCCCGAGGGAACCAACCAGTGCTCTGGGCCCTGGCCAGCATTTCACGCCCCCCCCACCCCAGCAGAATTCCGAAGAAACCTTTGTTCAGGTAAAATGGCACCTGATTCATTCCTTAGACTTCTATTTTGTTGCCATACAATGTTAATTTTAAATGTCACCCAAGGCCAGAATGTTTGAGTTGGACCAGACTTAACAATCCCATGGCCAGCCAGTGCCCCTCAGCGCAGCAACAAGCAGCAGGATTCGGACCCAGCCCCCCTTCCCCGCCGGACCCACGTTCCCACATCGCCCGTCTCCCAGCCAGCCCTGGCACTCCTGAGCTGCAGTCGCAAACACCTCAGCCTGTGTTTACATTCGGGAAAGAAATGAGAGAAATTTATGATCTCTGAACATTCCTGTAAGAACCCGTTAAGGCCATAGAGACATTTCCCCCCAAAAGGGGCCGTGGCTGTCAGTGAATCATCACTATTACTCTTTAGCTCCTCGTTTTCTTTCAACTTATAATTTTTGTTGTTATGATTGCTTTGTTTGGGGTCCCACCTGGGAGTGCTGGGTGCTTCCTCCCGGCTCTGTGCTCAGGGGACCATACGCAATGCCAGGGATCAAACTGGGTTTGATCAAACTGGTGGAAGACAAGTAGAATCTCTTTGATACTAGTTTAAATTTTTTTTCTACATGTATTTTTTTTTAACAGGAGGCCCCGTCCCACCCACGTGAAGGTACTTTTTCCAAATTCACAGAGTACAATTGCTTTGACCCTGCACGGATGTGGGGTCCCAGCGCCCTGCCTTCCTTCTGTCTCGAGACTCCACAGCCCTTGTGGGCAACCTCATACTTTTAGCGTGGGGGAGACTGGCCGGAAGCAGGACCACACTGAACCCCAGGTGAGGGGTGGGGAGGCGCGTGCCCATCACATGGCGGCCGGGCAGGGAGTGTGGGCCGTGGGCATCTCCGGAGCAGGCGGCCACTCCTGGGAGGTGCTGGCAGTTCTACTGGGGTCAGTCGTGGGGACTTCACCGCCCCCCACCTCCAACCCCTCCCTCACTGATGGTAATGTTTCTGTTCTTGTTGGGAAAGCTGAGAAGAGACATTCCCACTTTCTTGAGCGCCCCCCCCCCACTGTCCATCTAGGATTGTACCCCCATACTCAGCACCCTGCCTGTTCCTGGCTAAGCTCTTCCTAGTCCCACCCTCACCTGCCCCAGGCCAACTTTCCTCCAAGTATCTCCTCTCTCTTCTGCATCACATATGTCTTCCCTCAATGACACCCACGTCCCAAGGTGGGTGATTTTGCCCCCTCCCTAGGAGGGGCTTGAATAATGGGGGTAACAGCTTCCAGTGCAATCGATGGGCACTTTCTCCCCATTTGCATAAATAAGTTAGATTTCCAGGGTATGGGGGGCACTGAGTCATTTTTCCTTTTTCCCTCTCAACAGGGAAAATAAACTTGGGCTCTCTGTTCTATGGAATCCTTCTGCTTTACAGGTTTTTTTATTCTTTTTTATTTGTTGACTGTTTGGGTCACACCCGGCGATGCTCAGGAGTTACTCCTGGCTTTGCACTTCAAAATTACTCCAGGCAGTGCTTAGGGGACCATATGGGATGCTGGGAATCAAACCTGGGTCAGCCATGTGCAAGGCAAATGCACTACTGCTGTACTAGCACTCAGGCTGCTTGCCGTTTTTTTTTTTTTCCTTTTCTTTCTTTACTATTTATTTATTTATTTATTTATTTATTTATTTTCTTTTTGGGTCACACCGAGATGCTCAGGGTTACTCCTGGCTTTGCACTTAGGAATTACTCCTGGTGCTTGGGGGACTATATGGGATGCCAGGGATTAAACTCGGGTTGGCCGCATGCCAGGCAAACACCCTTCCCTCTGTTCTATGGCTCTGGCCCATGCAGGTTTTCTTAATATCCCCCAAACCCTAAGTGGACTCATGACCCTCTAAAGACTGCCTTATGTTTCTTGCTCCTCCTTATTAAAACGTTCTTAGTCTCATCCATTACAACTTCTTTTTCTTCATCCTATTCTTTCTTCAATCCACTCAACCAGAGAGAGAAAGAGATTTAGACACTTTAACCAGGAAAGGGATGTTCGGGCTCTTGGCTCACCTGCCCTCTCTCAACCAGGTGGATACTGTCAGGACTTGTCTGTCACATACACCAAAACTCACTTGTACTGAGGCTTAGCTAATTAAAGGCAACTCAAGTTCTCCACTCCAGATTCAGTGAGGCATCCTATTTCTGGTTGGCCTCTGCTGACAATGAGGAGAATCAGACATATCTTGGATGTGGTACTAGATTGGGAGAGCTTGTAAACAAAGGCTAAGGGGACAGCGCTGGCAATGAGATGGCCCAAGGAGATGGTAATAGAACTCCGATCACTCTATGCATGGGGACACACACACACACACATACACACACACACACACACACACACACATAACCGTTATAAGATTTAACGATATCGTATAACTTACTTCTCCCTCTGGAAGAAACTGTCAAGCTACAGAGAGTTTCCTGCCCACATGGGAGAGCCTCGAAAGCTTCCCATGGTGTATTCATATGCCAAAGCCAGTAACAAGCTGGGTCTCATTCCCCTGACCCTGAAAGAGCCTCCAATGTGGCATCCATTGGGAAGGCCGAGTAGAGAGAGGCTTCTAAAATCTCAGGGATAGGATGAATGGAGACGTTACTGAGACTGCTCGAGAAATTCGACGATCAATGGGATGATTATATATATATATATATAGACTTGTTACTGTTTTTTGGTCTTTTTTTTATGATTTTATTGAATCACCATGAGATAGTTATAAGCTTTCATGTTTGGGTTACAATCACACAGTGATCAAACACCCATCCCTCCACCAGTGCACATTCCCCACTGCCAATATTCCTGGTATACACCCCCCTTTCCCACCCTCCCCCTGCCTCCATGGCAGACAATATTCCCCATATTCTCTCTCTACTTTGGGGCATTATGGCTTGCAACACAGACACTGAGAGGTCATCATGTTTGGTCCATTATCTACTTTTGGTATGCATCTCCCATCCTGACTGATTCCTCCAGCCATAATTTTCTTAGTGATCCCTTCTCTATTTCATCTGCCTTCTCTCCTCCACTCATGAAGCAGGCTTCCAGCTATGGGGCAATCTTCCTGGCCCTTGTATCTACTGGCCTTGGGTGTCAGCCTCATGTGATGTTATTCTATACTCCACAAATGAGTGCAGTCCTATATCTGTCCCTCTCTTTCTGACTCATTTCACTTGGCATGATACTCTCCATGTCTATCCATTTATAAGCAAATTTCATGACTTCATCTTTCCTAACAGCTGCACAATATCCCACTGTATAGATGTACCAAAGTTTCTTGAACCAGTCATCTGTTTTAGGGCACTCGGGTTGTTTCCAGATTTTGGCTATTATGAATAGTGCTGCAATGAATATATAGGTACAGATGTCATTTCTACTGTGCTTTTTTTGCCTCCTTGGGATATATTCCAAGAAGCGGTATTGCGGGGTCACATGGAAGCTCAATTTCTAGGTTTTGAAGGACTGTCCATATTTTTTTCCAGAAAGGCCGGACCAGTCGGCATTCCCACCATTGTTGTTACTGTTTTTGGCATGTTGGATACGCCATGGGTAACTTGCCAGGCTCTGCCGTGCGGGCAGGATACTCTCAGTAGCTTGCCGGGCTCTCCAAGAGGGACGGAGGAATCGAACCCAGGTTGAGCGCGTGCAAGGCAAATGATCTACCTGCTGCGCTATCGCTCCAGCCCTATATATCTGCACTCAATTCACCTATTTCTTCTCTCATTACTTTGTAAGAATATTTCCCCATCACTAGAGCTATGGAAGTTGCCAGTGCCTGTTGCCACTTCTGCTGAGACTTCCTGCCCAAGCAGGGAATGGCCATGTCCCTCCCCCACCCCCCGGGTGCCCTTCATCTTGCAAAGGGCACTGATGATAGGGTGCCCTGCTGTATCATTAGGATCTTGGGGGTATATGCCTTCCTATGACCAGTGTTTTCAGACCCCCTGGGGAGCACTACCCACCTGTCCTATCCAAAGTCCCCAAAAGCCAGAGGTAAAAGTAGGGCATCCTACCTCCCCTTACGCTAGGCACACGGCAGGCATACCCTTCCCACGTGACCCAACCCGAGCCCGTGCTGAGCAGAGAGCAGGTACACCACGCTCTAAAAATTGCCACATTTGCCAAAAGCAGAATAGCACAGGACAGCTCAGGGTGAAGCCTTTCTGGGTTTGGGTTTTTCTCATTTAATCTTCACAAGCACCCCACAAGGCTGACCCTCACATCATTATCTGTGCTTTTCAGATTACCTAAACACTAACAAGCAGCCACACATGTTCAGCCAGGGACACCGAAACCCCCCGTCAGTAAACTCCACATACAGACACAATGTCCCATCACCATGTTCTTTCCTCTCCTGCTGACAAGATCCAGGCCAGGGTGGCAACATCGGCTTCCGTTCGCATGAGGATTCGAATCCAGATTATCTACTGCTCCATGTAACCCATATAACCGACAGATGTGGGCCTGATTCCTCAGGGGACGAAGCTCTTTAACTTGGTGTCCCCGAATGGGCTACATGGTGACAGGCAAGAACACCTCCATTACCCTGAGCATGGAGACTTACCTCCTGGCTCTACTTGCGACACACGGAATCTGATGGCACTGGCTGACAAAGCCCCCTGGGGTGGGTCATCGTCAGCACTCTCTGCTATCTTCCCAGAGATTAGTATAGTCCACCCAAGGCCTGAGCAACCAAGCTGATCCCGGGGAGGTGCTGAGTCCTCCAGAGCCTCTCAGGCTCTTCACACCTGGAGAGGATCCACTCGGGAAGAGCCACAGACTGCAGCTCCCGGGAAGGAAGGGCAACGGGTCAGCTGAGGCAACTCTGTCCTCGCCCCCTCACCAGGCCACGCCTGCGCCAGCTTCCTTCCGAAACCTGCCCGTGGCATCTCCTCTCATTCCCTCCTCGGGACACCGGGCCTCAGGACGTGTTCCTTCACTGCCCTCAGGCCCTGGAGACCTGTCTGGGCTGGTTCTCTGATCCACGCTTGGCTTCTATGGGACACCAGGGCTCGCACCGTCACCGTCCCCGCCAGGTGGGGAGAGGGCCATCAAAGACGGGACTAGAAACGCACTTCCGCAACTCTCCTGGAACAAGGCCAGAATGCAGAACCCAGGAGACAACGAGAGGAAAGGAGTGAGAGGAGTGAAGCGAATGACATGGACAAGTGCCCGAAGGCAGCAAAGCGCACGGACATATCAAAGTTACGGAAGCTGTGTTTAGGGTGGGGCAGGGAAGAGGGCTCAAAGAGGGAGAGCCCCCGACAGTGCTCAGGGCTTACTCTGGGCTCTGCACTCAGGGATCACTCCTGGTGGGGCTTGGGGGTCCAAATCTAGTCCCCGGTGTGCCCCAACCCTCTCAAAACAGCATTTGTAAGGATCCTGGCTGTAGCACTGTAGCACTGTCCTCCCGTTGTTCATCGATTTGCTTGAGTGGGCACCAGTAACGTCTCCATTGTGAGACTTGTTGTTGCTGTTTTTGGCATATCGAATCCGCCACGGGTAGTTTGCCAGGCTCTGCGGTGCGGAGCTTGCCGGGCTCTCCGAGAGGGGCAGAAGAATTGAATCCAGGTCAGCCGAGTGTAAGGCAAACACCCTACCCGCTGTGCTATCGCTCCAGTGGCACAATCGGTTAGCGCACGGTACTTATAAGGATACTAGCTACAGCATGAAAATGTGCATGCTACAATATACTAAAGGGTGCTAAGTCAAAACCAAAGCAGTTGGTAAGTGAAGGAGAGGAAGGAGGGGTCCTGGGGAAGGGCCCGGTAGCTGAAAGCACCAACCTTGTAAGCATGAGGCTGTGAGTTCAATCCTGGTGCCAGCCGCATGTGCCGGGGCTGCTCCAGCAGCTCTGCCCTCTGACAGTCTCATAATGTTCAATTTCCCACTCACAAGTGTGCAAACACGGCAGCACAACAAAAAATGTACGAGCACTGTGGCGAGGAGTGCAGTTCCAGGACTGCAGCAAGCCCTGGGGAGTGCTGCAATCAGAATGTGTGTGAGCACCACTAAATGAGTCTTACCCCTAGCAAGCGGGTATGCAAGTACCACAGCCAAAGTGGGTGCCGTCTCATGGGCACTCACACCCAGGGTGTTAGCATACGAGCACCAAAAGCAACAACTGCAACAAGGGCAAGGGAAGGAGGAAATTGTTTTCTTTTTAGGTCACACCTGGCTATGCTCAGGGGTTACCCCTGGCTCTGCACTCAGGAATTACTCCTGGGATGCTGGGGATCGAACCTGGGTCAGCCGCGTGCAAGGCAAACACCCTAGCCACTGAGCTATTGCTCCAGCCCCAGGAAAGTTTTTTTTAAAGAAAGGAGGAAGCCAGCACTGCACAGTACAAAGGTTCAGATGATCATCTGAGCACAGTTGGTCCTGGTTCGATCCCTGGCACCCCATATGATCTGCTAAGTCCCACCAGAAATGATTCCTAAGCACAGAGCCAAGAGTAAGGCTCAAGAACCACTGGGTGTAGCCCAAACTCCACACCCTTAAAAAATAAGTGCAGGGGGCGCTGGAGTGATAGCACAGCAGGTAGGGAATTTGCCCTGCACGCAGCCGACCCGTGTTCGATTCCCAGCATCCCATATGGTTCCCCAAGCACTGCCAAGAGTAATTCCTGAGTGCAGAGCCAGAATAACCCCTGTGCATTGCTGTGTGTGACCCAAAAAGAAAATAAAATAGGTTTGGGGGGGAACTAGGAAAGCATAATGCTCTGAGATGCATCCATATTTCATGAGAATTTGGGGCCAGAGGCTTGGTCTAGCAGATAAGATGCTCACATTGCATTGTTCCCTGAGCACAGATTTATAAAAACAACGGTGTAAAAATTGTAGGGATAAAATTTTCCCAGAAAGTTTTTGTTTTGATCCAATATATTAAAAGAATACAACTCGCCGTCTTTATATGGTAAATTCTGTTCATCACAGAAGGAAACACGAAGGCAACAAAAACAAAGGGCAATGGGAGAGGGAAAGGGGTCCGGATGCAGAGGCAGAAATCTGCAGAGAACAAGTTGAGCAAGGCAAGAGAGCTGGACCAGCTGGATGTCCAACACAGCCATGGGGCCTTGGGACCAGGAGACAGTGAGGACCCAGGAGGGAGTGAAGCCAAGAGGCAAGGAGGGCAGGAGAACTGATGCACCTCATTCATCAATAAACAGGGCATTTTCCAAACCTACAGCCCTCCAGCAAACGCACATACACACACAGATATACGCAGACACACACCAGGAGCAGGCAGCAGCTGTCAACTTGTACACATCCTGACATATCCATCCTTATTGAAAGAGTGATAGCATTTGGGGTTCTTCGTGACTGCTCTTTTGTTCATCTTCCCTGGTGACAAAGCGACCACTCTTCTGGTTCGAAGAGTGAAAGGCATGACATTTAGTTTGGCAGGAAGCAGAGGAGACACAAAATGACTTCAAGAATCAGCACAATGAAAATTTCCCATTTGGGCTTCTCGCTAGGAGGGTCCCTATTTCCTACCTGTCTGACTGAAACTAAGGCGGGGTGAAGGCAAGTGGAGGAGGGGGTGGGAAAAATGCCACCTTTCAAGTTCTTTTCCCAAGAAGCCAGCCCTGCCACTGGCACTGGGTAGATTACTAAGACGAGTCGCTGCCCTTTGCCTACAATGTGCCATGCTACGAGCTGTCCATTCGCCATGACCATGTGAAAAGTCAGCACAGCTGAGCCCTCTTGCAGGAGCTCCAATGGCAGGACCTGCTTTGAGGAGCATTTAACTGTTTCATCCTTATTAGTGCCTGAGAATGGAGAGGCTCTTAGTAACTCCCTTCGGGGAAGAGGAGATGGGTCTAGGTGGGCACTATCCACCAATGCATAATGGAGCAAGCACAGCTCAAAGAAAGGAAGGAACTTCTCTGAGAGCCACCGGCTGATAAGAAACATAAGACATATTTCTGAAAGTCAGTGCTGAGAAGAAAATAACGAAGGGGCTCAGCGGGTAGGGCGTTTGCTTTGCATGCGGCCGACCCAAGTTCGATTCCGAGCATCCCATATGGTCCCCCGAGCACCGCCAGGAGTAATACCTGAGTGCACGAGCCAGGGGTAACCCCTATGCAACTCCAGGTGTGAACCAAAAAGCAAAAAAAAAAAAAAAAAAAAAAGAAACATGATGAAGTATTTGCAAATAGGTCTGTCTGATGGACATAGAATCCGAGCCATCCTAAGACCAAGAAGGAAGACAAACACCCGAACCTGGCAATCTCTCTCATAAGTAGTATATAAAGATATAAAGCAAGAGAGTACAAAGGGCTGGTGACAAGGAACCCTTAGACTCTGGGAACAGAGATGAGTTACCAAGCAGGGTGGGGAGGTCCTAAGGGGGTCCTAAGGGCAGTGGTGGAGGGATGTAAGTACATCAGAAATGGGTATGCTTGGGGCTGGAGCGATAGCACAGTGGGTAGGGTGTTTGCCTTGCACGCGGCCGACCCGGGTTCGAATCCCAGCATCCCATATGGTCCCCTGAGCACGGCCAGGGGTGATTCCTGAGTGCAGAGCCAGGAGTAACCCCTGTGCATCGCCAGGTGTGACCGAAAAAGCAAAAAAAAAAAAAATGAAATGGGTATGCTGTGGCAACAGTGTATCCCTAAAACATAAATACTTAGGCTCTTTAAATATACATTCTCTCTCTCTTTTTAAATTCTTTTAAATTTTATTGAATCACCGTGATAAATATACATTCTCTCAATACAACTGGGCCAAGCCGACGTATTTTGATGGGCCAATATGCCCCTTCACTATACTAAACATTTTGTTGTTGTTGTTCTGTTTTTGAGGAGCAATATCTGGCAGTGCTCAAAACTTATTCCTGGTTCTGTGGAGCTCAGGGGACCATAAGTGAAGCCAGAGATCAAACAAAAGTTACCCTTGGGCAAGTCAAGTGCCTTAACCCCTATCCTATCTCTTTGGCCCCTGCTTATTTTCTTATCAGCACTGAGTTTCAGAGATATATCTTGCCTTCTCCCTGACCTCCCCAAATATGACCATTAATGTTTGCTCCGGGAAACCCATGTTAGTGCAAGGCAATGACTATTCAAATCCATCCATCTTGACCTCTTGCCTGAGTTCTCTCAGACAGAATATCTTGCAGCTGAACCCAGAGCTCTCGATGACCCACCCAGATCACACCAGGAAGGACCCAGAGGGAGAGGAGCAAAGAGGCCAACATGCCACCCATCTCCAGGGAGATGCCCGCGCACACAGGGACAAGGTGACGAGGGCACAGGCTGAGCTGACTAGGTGTGAGGAGAAGACCAGGTCCCTGAACACCCCATGGCACAAAGGCCAGAGCTGCCGTCAGGTCACTCTTGCCCGCCATGCTCAATTCAAGAGTCCTTTTCCCACTCGCCTCCTGCTTTCTCAGTCACAGGGTCTCCTGAGTAATTCTTTATCCAGCAGACTAGAGTCTGTCTTTGGGCTGAGGGAGACCTGTACTATGACCTCAATAATTTAAAAAAATTTTTTTTAATTTTCTTGGGAAGAATTCCATTAAGCTCACTGCCTTCAGGCTTTGACAGTAAAGTCATTTAAATATCAGAACAACAAAAGAAGCAAGAGCCCACAAAATCACATCCAATTTAAAAACATATCACTATTGAAAGGAACAGCTAGGAAAATAATATGGGCCCCAGTGACTAGAAAAGGTAGCATCATACTGTTTATTTAATTTTTTTTCCCCTGTCCCTCATTCCCAAGGAAGCAACTCTAACAGAGTTAGGTTGGGTTTAGAGCTTTGAGCCAATGGGTACTTTTCAAAAGTTCAGCAAAAAGAAAATATTTGATCATTCATTTCCCCTGGATGGGAAAATTAAGCAAAATTAATCACTGGGGCAAGTTAGTATTAAGTAGAGCTAAGGAAGCTCTGAGTACCACTAGGAGTGATCCCTGAGCACAGAGCCAGGAACAAGTCCTGAGCACCACTGGGGGAAGACAAAAACAAAACAGAAGAGCTAATAAGTAAACCAAACTGAGCAGATCTGCATTTGGTAGAGGGCACTTGGGCCACACCTGAAGGGCTTAGTGGCTACTCCTGGCTCTGTGCTCAACTGTCACAGCTGTCAGTGCTCCAGAGTCATATGCAGTTGTCAGGGGTTGAACCAGAACTGGCTACTGCTTGTTTGTTTGTTTTGGTGGGGGGTACAGTTTGGGCTATGCCCAGCAATGGTCAGGGGTTACTCCTGGCTCTGCACTTAGATATTACTCTTGGCAATGCCCAGAGGACTATCTGGGGTGATAGGAATAGAACTTGGGTAGGCTTCATGCAAAGCAAGCGCCTTACTCACTGTACAACCTGTCTGTCCCACACATTAATATTTTTATGATCAATTTAGAAACATTCTTATTTAAATTTCTTGAAAAAATTGTTTTGCAGGGGCTGGAGCGATAGCACAGCGGGTAGGGTGTTTGCCTTGCATGCGGCCAACCTGGGTTCGATTCCCAGCATCCCACATGGTCCCCTGAGCACCACCAGGAGTAATTCCTGAGTGCATGATCCAGGAGTAACCCCTGTGCATCACCTGGTGTGACCCAAAAAGAAAAAAAAATTGTTTTGCAGTACCAGAGATTGTACTCAGGGTCGCAGACATTCAGGGCAGTTGTTTTACCACTGAGTCACAAGACTATTCCCAGCAAAATGTTTCTCAAATCCAGAAGAATAACTTAACATATTTGCATTTTATTACTGATTTTAAATTAAAATATGTAATTGAATAACTGATTTAAATTTGTGAATCTAAATTAAAACATTATTTAGTTTGTAAACCACCTTGGAGCACTTTAGAGAACTTAAAATCCATCTTGGTAAAGTTTAAAATTTAATTTGCTCGATTTATAAAAATTATTAGGTCTCATAAGGGGGTTGTTATATTTAACAAATGCAATAACTGAGAGAAACCAAATCAATTGAAAGCATAAAGCTTGAAATACAAATAAAGTGCTTTTAAGTTGATCATTTAAATTTGGGAGACTCATTTATACACTGAATTTAAGAAGATGAAAAGTTTTTTAAAAAATTAAAATTAGATGGGGCTAGAGTGATAGCACAGCGGGTAGGGCATTTGCCTTGCACACAGCCAACCGAGGTTCGATTCCCAGCATCCCATATGGTCCCCTGAGCACCGCCACGAATGAATCCTGAGTGCAGAGCCACGAGTAACCCCTGTGCATCACCAGGTGTGACCCAAAAAGCAAAAAAAAAAAAAAATTAAAATAGGAACAAATTTAAAGTGACATTTAAAAAGCTCTTGCCCGCACGCCTGGCTGTCTTCCCCAGGGCCCCTCGGAGGGGATGGGCTCCAGCTTCCCTCCCCACCCTGAGCAGAGCTCCCGGCAGCCAAAGACCAGCAGAACCTAGCTACAGCCATGCTGGAGGCCCCTCTCCACACGTTCGGACAGGCCTCACGCATGAACATACCGGCAGAGGAACCCAGGTGTGTGTAATCCCATCAACGGCCAACATCCAGAGAGACTTAAAAGCAAGCTCCCAGAAGCTCGCGGCCATGTGATATCATGTAGCCTGCTTCTCCCTCTGGGAGAAACTGGCAAGCTTCTGAGAGTTTCCTGCCCACATGGGACAGCCTTGCAAGCTTCCCATGGTGTATTCATATGCTAAAGCCAGTAACAAGCTGGATCTCATTCCCCTGACGCTGAAAGAGCCCCCAGTGCGACATGACATCGTTGGGAGGGCCATGTCAAGAGAGACTTCTTTACTGAGCCCACCTGAGAAATCGGTAATTAATGGGGATTTTCGTGATTTTTTTCGTGATTTGTGATTTCGTGACTCGATTAGAGCTTTAAAAAGCTCTAATCGTTCCTGAATAATCCCTTCCATGTACAAAAGCCAATCTTTCTCTCTCTTTCTCTCTCTCTCTCTCTACACACACACACACACACACATCATCATCATCATCATCATCATCATCATTATCATCGAATCATCGAATTTCTCAAGTGGTCTCAGTAACGTCTCCATTCGTCCTAGCCCTGAGATTTTAGAAGCCTCTCTTTGCTGAATGCCAGTTTTGCTGAGTCTGCGGCTATGTGCATCCTTCTGGCCATCAATGCAGAGCTCTTTTCATATCTATGAGGATCCTTGACCAAGAGACTGGGACCTACTGCTGTCTCAAGTCTGCAGAGGCCTAAGGGGACTATTAAAATAGGAATCTAATCGGACCCGAGAGAACAGTCGTCAGGGTGCTTGCCTTGCGGTCAACCTGGGTTCCATTCCCAGGACTCCATATAGTGTCCCAAGCACCACCAGGAGTGATCTCTGAGCACCGAGCTAGGAGTAAGCCCTGATCATATCCGGGTGTGTTCCAAAAACAACCAAAAAAATAGGACTCTAACCAATAGCAAAATGGCACCAGCATCCCTTAGCTACAGATTAACAGCCACAGAGAAGCCACTGTTCCCAAAAAGAGGCTGCACCCCTGTCCTCTCAATAACATGCTGGTGAATTCCAGGAAAGTTCCCTGGAATCACATTGACCCTGACCTCTATGGCCAGCACCGACATTAGCCCAAGCCACGGTGAGAATTTTGCCTGAGATAAAGAAGGGAGGCAGTAGTGGATGGCAGGGGGAGGGAAGTCATCCAGGTACCACAGAAGCATCTTTCTTCATGTCCTCCCGGACTTCCAAGAACCTCCAGGCCAGCTCCAACCCGGTCTTCATTCCGCTGTTAGATAATAATGTTCTCCTGCCTCTCACCCCGGCTCCCAGTGACGCCTGGGGTCTGCAGCCTCTCCAGCAAACAGGCTCCTCCCACCACACCCTTTTTAAAAAAATTAAATAGCTGTGATTTCCTGCCCCTACAGCAGAGCCTGGCAAGCTACCTGTGGCATATTCGATATGCCAAAAACAGTAACAACAAGTCCCACAATGGACATTACTGGTGATCGCTCGAGCAAATCAATGAAC
The DNA here is from genome assembly GCF_027595985.1 of Sorex araneus. Classification (NCBI taxonomy): domain Eukaryota; kingdom Metazoa; phylum Chordata; class Mammalia; order Eulipotyphla; family Soricidae; genus Sorex; species Sorex araneus. The sequence continues at coordinate 160,782,543 of NC_073306.1, read as the reverse complement.
AATGGGACGAGTACAACTGTGATTTACAAAGTTATTGATAATTGTGTTTTAGACACATAATATTTCAGCCCCCAAACCACCAACAGTGTCAACTTCCCTCCACCAGGTTTCTCACATTCCCTCCCCAGCCCAGACCCTACCCCATCCCCTCCGCCTGTTAACTGGACAGGCAGATTACACAGTTTCAGTGGTTGCAGCTTAGATCTCATGGTTTCAGTTTTGAGTAGTCTGTGTTCCAGACATACAGCTCTACCCCTCACCCCTCACCCGTAGAACCCGTACAACTGAAGCCCTGATGGAAACTGGGCTTCTAAAAGCTTTTTCCCAGCAGAGTGGGAAAACTCTCTCCCACCAAATCCCAACACAAAACCCTCTTGTTTCCCTGATGGTCTCCCTCTGCCTGTCCCCTGTTATCCATCCCTCTTTCCCCCCTTCTCTCTCTCCTCACCCTCCTCTACTTTCTCTCTCCTTCTCCACACCCCCTTTCTGTTTTGGAGTATATTATACTCCACACTTCATATGTGGAGTATAAAATAGAAAATCCTGAACACACCTGATAGTGTTCAGGATTTGCTCCTCGCTTTACACTCAGGGATCACTTGGGATCACTCCTGATAGATTGGGGGCACCATATAGGGTACTCAGGGATCAAACCAGGGTTGGCTGAGTGCAAGGTAAACTCCCTATCTGCTGTATCATCACTTTAGCCTGTTACTCTCGTGGAAAGAAAATCACCTCTTGTGGCTCACCCCTGCATTGAGGGTGCTCCTCTCTCTACCCCCGCCTGCCTACCTGCCTGCCCAAAGCTAAGGAAGAGCAGGACAAGCCCTTGGGTCTAAGGGGCTGACTCTCCCCTCTGAGGCAGCTTCCCCCATCTGAGGCTGCATCATGCTTTCTGATGTCCTGTCATACTCTCACAGCATGGCTCCTTTCCTTACTGAAATTTTGTTATTTCATTCAGGATTGGCTCTATGTGTGTGTGTTTGTGTGTGAAAGAGAGAGAGAATATGTATATTAATTTTAGTTATATTAAAATATTTAAAGTAAGGCGTAATTTTTTTCTTTTGACTGTGTACTGTTTCAGTAGCCCTCTAAATTCTGTGTCTGATATTCCCCAAAGAAGACATACAAATTGCTAATAAGTATATGAAAAGTACTCATTATCACTTATGATTAATAAATTGCAAATGAAAACAATAATGAGATATCATCTCATACTAGTGGAAAAGGCATACCTCAGAAAGTCTGGAAATAACAAGTGTTAACAAGAATGTGGTGAGAAAGGAACTCTCACTCACTGTTGGGAATGTCATTTAACTCAACTCCTAAGGAAAGCGAAATGGAGTTTCTCAAAAAAGTAAGAATAGAATTTCTACTTCTTGCCATCAATCCTAGTCCCAAACATAAAAAAACAAATATAAAGGATATAGTCCACCTATACTCATTGCCACACTTAGTATGATGGTTAAGAAATGGACTCAACCCAAATGCCCAATTAGAGATGAATAGAACAGAAGTTGTGCTGTATATATACACAATTGAATATTATGCAGCTATAAGGAAGGTGAAATTGTGTATCTGCCATGACACAGACAGAACTAGAGGGCATCATGCTAAGTGAATCGGTCAGAAGGAAAGGGACAGACACACAATGACCTTGGTCATATGTGGAGTATAAAGATACACAGTAAGATAGCAAAAAATGAACAAATGCAAAATAAAACCCTGGAGAATTGGTCCACAGAAATCAGTTTACTTAGGGACAGGAAATATGTGGGAGGGAGAAGTCAGATAGGAGGGGCCTTTGAGACATTGGTGGGGGAAATGGGCACTCTGGTGGAGGCTGTAGTGGAACAACATATGCATTTAACTATTATTCACAGTACTGTAAACCACAGTGCCTCAACAGAGATGCAGGTGGGGGATGATGTCTCTCATGAAATTGTGTCTCTCATGCTATAGCTACTGGGCCACAAAGAGGGCATATGGTCATATTTCTGCTCTAGATAGCCTTGCCCTTGAGGCGCTCTTGGTCAAGTCAGACAGCAAACAGGTGAAGCCAAAAATTATTTGTGCAAAATCACTCAGACTCTGTGAAAATCATACTGGTTAACAGAAGCAAGGAGAAGGAGGGCAGAGAAGGACATGCAAATAGTGAGAGGTATTGGAACTTGGTAGTGGGTAAAGCAAAGCATATATATATATATATATATATACACACACATACATATATATATACACACATACATATACGTATATACGTATATATACACACACAGAGAGATATGAAGTTGTGCTTGAGAAATGTTATAGTTTTGCAAGCCAAAGTCAAATTAATATTATTTGTAAATAAATAAAAATTAAAAGCATCAAAAATCTTTGAATTATCAACTAAAAAAGAATTAGTGGTACTGACTGAGCCAAAAACTTGGGGCCAGAGTGACACATAGTACAGTGGGGAGGGCACTTGCCTTGGCCCTTGGCCAACCCAGGTTAAATTCCCAGCACCCTGAGTGGTCCCCTGAACCTGCCAGGAGTGATCTCTGAGAATGTAGCCAAGAGTAAGCCTGTCCACCACCAGGTATAGCCCAAAATACAGAAGGAAAAGAACCTCTTGGGATCTCATATGTGATCCTCCAACCAGCTGTTGACAGGAATTTGAACCACTACCTCCGTCACACTGACGGGGACCACTCATAAAAAGGACTTGTGTGGAATACCAGAGGTGGAGTGAGAGGAGGATTCTGATTCAATGTTGGATATTTTCCCTCTGAGATGATCTGCCCTTGCTTGTAGGGCATCTATAAGTTTCCAACATGACTCAGACTCAGAGGATAAAAACTCCAGCTAACAGTTTATCACACAGAAAATTCTGTGTTCATTCCCAACTGGATCAAAAGTTACCAATCACCAAGTCACTATCAGCAGCTCTTCTGCTGATGGAGTAAATGGGCTGCCTGGGGAACTTGGGGTGAAGGGGGGATTCTTCTACATATCATCTTTGCACTTGGAATTTTGACTCATCTGAAAGAGAACCATGACTGATGCAAACATAAATGCTAAGATTAAAACTTTACAGGAGAAAAAGAGAAGACTTACAGGTCATCTTCAGGAGAGTCCTGGAGCAGATTATCCTCTTAAACTCAATTTGTGGCAGCCAAATTTTGGTGGGTCCCACCCACTGGGTCTTCCCTGGCTGGTGAGCTGAGCCCGGCTCTCTGGGGTTAATTCACCCCTTAGGTGCACATTCCGAATGTCCAGATAGAAGATTTTCGACTTTGCTGCAGCAACCCTGGGTTTGAAAGGTCTGCCTCCGCTCCCCAAGGGCTCCAGCCTCCAGAGCCAGCTTCAGAGCACAGCTCCCCTAATAAAACGCTCAAGAACTGCAGGTGGCTTGACCACACTCTCGGGTCACAGGAGGGCAAAAAAGACGAGCACAGCCAATCGCTCACACTCAGGATTAACTGGAATCCAAGGTGACACCAAACCCACAAGCCTTTCTGAGGAAGCTCACTTCTGCCCTTCTGGTCGGGTGAGAACCTCAGAATAAAGCATTGTTCTAAAAACAAAAACCCTCAAATCCAGGAGATGGTTCTCTGGAATGAGACAGGCTCAGGCCAAGAGTCCAGGCACCCAAGAGGAAATCGGGGGCAGTGGGGCGGGCTTAAGCTCTCTGAACTTCTGCATCTGGGGGAGTGGCATAGACACAGCCCCCAGCCCCCCCCCTACCCCTGCTCCTCCTGAGCACCGACACCCTGATTCTGGCTTGTGCTATGCCTCAGTGTTTTCTGGATCAGGGGCTCAGTCCCGAAGTGCTGAACACCAGCTAATACACAGCACTGCCCAAGGTGGGGAATCGGGTCTTGGTTCTCTCCCCACTTCTTCCTGCTGAACACACAGCCCCCAATTCTCCCCCCTCTCCACCTGCTGCAGCATCTCCAGAGCTGTTCCGACTTTCACTTGGGCCTCTGGCCCCAGAGTGTCAAGTGTCCTGTTGTCATCTCTGTCCTGCTGAGCGGTGATGGCCACTGGAGTTGATAACGGCGGTCCCCGTCCACTCGTCCAGTTCCCCCCTCTCCCCCGGGATGGGTTGGAGGATCTCCGTGCTTTAAATCGCTGGCGAGAGGCAGCTGGGCACAGGTCAGGGCTTCTAAAGCCACCCACCGGGCTTCAGACCCTGGAAGAACCTAACCCAGTCCTGCCACGTGCTTTGCTGTCCTGATCCTCATTGGTGGAGTGTTCTGGTCATCTCTGCCCCCTGCCTCAACGGATTGGACTAGAGGCGACACCTGACCTGAGCTGAACCAATCAGCTTCTTGCCCGCAAAGTTGACATTGTCCGCTGAGCCTCAGATCTGGGGCCGTTTTCTGCTGAGGATGCTGAGGACCCAGGCACCCTTCAGGGAGGGAGGAGAGAAAGAGAGAACACGAGGCAGAACTGGAGAGCGGGCTCAAGCTGGGCCTTGGAGGCGCTCCGTGAGTATTCCCGAGCCCCTGATCAGCTTAGGTCCAAGTGCTAAACTTCCTCCGTCCAGTGTGTTACCATCCCAAACATGTCCTCGATTCCTTTAGTCCAGGGGTGTCTTCCCACTGGGAGTCACCTCCAGGGATGTGCTCCTCCCTGCCCGGAACCAGATCCTTCAGCCCTCCCGGGGGACTTCCCCCGCTGCTGGGTTGACCTGGGAGAATACACACACCGTGGCCCTCCCCGTGGGGACTGAGTGAAGTGATAAGTAGCTGGGTTGGGGACTGTCAGCCCAGGACACTGTCTTGCTCTGCGGAGTCTTCTGCTTCGCCCCTCCAGGCTGACTTGGACCCCCTGATCTATCTGGACCAAGCAGAAACGCCAGGGATTCTCATCAATCTTCCTTACACTTCGCTTTAAATTCATCTTTTTTTTTTTTTTACTTTTTGTCCTACAAAACCAGTATTGGCTTCTCTGGTTTGGACATAAAAGGTCTTGGCTGATGTTGACAGTGGGATCATTCATGGGTCTGGGTTGCGAGGAGCCCCTAGGGGTGTTCCCTGCAAGAACCTTAGTTCTTAAGAGCGAGGGGTGAATAGAAGCAAGTATTTTACATCCTTCAGCCTATTTCAGTCTCTTTCATCCTGAAAATGATACTAGCTCTTTCCGTGCAGAGAAATTGAAAGGCTAAATTAGCAAGAGCATTCATAAAGACCAGTGTTAGTGTTCATAGTGATTCTAAACTGTTTCAATCCCTTCATCTGGTAACTCATTCAACCCTCATCATAATTCTATTTTTTTGTTGTTATTGTTGTTTTGAGGCCATACTTGTTCTCAGCAATTACTCCTGGTGGGCTGGGGGACCATATTGGATGCTAGGAATCGAACCTTGGTTGACTGTGTGCAAGGCAAACACCCTAAACATGCTGTACTATTACTTCAGCCCCAACCTTTGCCATAACACTTTAATACTTCAAAGAAACACTTCTTGCCTCTTTTGTCCCTCCGGTCTTTAAGATAAATAAACAAATAAACCCCACTGCCCTTTCTTATATACTCTCCACAACTTTCCCTTCATTGACTTCCACTATTTTATTTTTGTTAGATTTTGTCCACTCGTCAAGTTTATTCCCTTTATCGCACACTGCATGATATCTTTTCCTTTCTGCTTTTTTTTTCCACTTCGTGTAATCTCCAAGCCTCATTTTTTAGGAAGCTAAGCTAAGTAATTTCCCCAAAACCCCAGAGCTAAAGAGGTCCGAGCTGCCTCATATATGTGTTGCTATTCAATAATTGCTCTCATTTGTGCTATTCAGAAGAGTGAGCAAGTCATGAAGAGTGTTTAGACTTCAGGCAACATTCCACATGAGAAGAGGAAAGGAGATAGAGGTCACTACCAGAACAATAGCTAATTGTGGCCCCTGAAAGTGTGAGATAAAGGATCTCTTCTTTTCCTTTATGCTATAATCTACTCGTATTTCATCACTTCCATCACTTCAGCAGTCCCCTTTGAACAGTGAGCACACCCAAGCCTACAGGCCACTTCTGCCTCAATGGCCCAGAGACTACCTAAACACAGTTTGGCTTAAATGATGCACTAGGGCAACAGAGATAGTGCAACACATGAGGTCAGTTGCCCTGCACAGGTCAATTTGGGTTTGATCCAGGGCATCCCATGTGGTCCCCAGAGCAGCACCAGGAGTGATCCTTGAGCACAGTCATTAAACCCTGATCATAGCTGGATGTGGCCACAAAACAAAACAGAACAAAGTACATCTTACCCCAAATCGGCTTCCTACTCTAGTGGATGATATCACCATTCTGGAAGCGTCCTAACCCAGCTGCCTGAGGGAGGAGGTCACATTCCTTCTTCCCTTGCTCCTACCCCAAATTTACTCACTAACGCCCGTCTGTTCCTTCCTAGTTAGTCCTCCTCTAAAGTGGGCCCTCCGCCAATCACCCTTGCACCATCTGTCACACAACTGTTGGTAGCACACACACCCCTTCTAGCCCAACTGCTCATTGCCCCAAAGTGATACTTGAAGACACATCCTGGCACCATCGCTTTGCCTCATTTTCAGTGGCTTCCTCTTGACCCCAGGATAAAGTTCAAATTCCTTTGTACCATTTATGAGACTCTACAATCTAACCTGTACCTGTCACCCCAGTTCTTACACTTTAAGAATTTTCCTTTTACTCCCTGTTTCAGATGTGCTACAATGTTCCCCTGGGTTTTTCACTGTTAGTTTATTCACTCCTTCCTTCAACAAATGTTTTCTGAGCCCAAACTTATTGTGCATCAGGTTTGGGAAGTGCAGAAAGACAAACGTGATTCTGCTCCTTTGAGGCCTATCCCAGTTCTTCTTTCACCTTTAAGATCTCAGCTAACATATCAGTCCTCAAGGAAATGCTCTCTCTCTCCCCTGAACCAGACTAAATCTCTTGCTGTGTTTCCCTAGATTGCCTTGTCTTTTCTGCTATAACACACACTACACTTTTCTGTTGTTTAAGTGCTCTTTTATATGTACACAATAGATACTTGGTACAAACTTGGCACATAATAGATATTCAACAAAGTTGGTGAATGAATGGATACCTGATAGTTTCAGATATATTCACCAGGTCCACCTATTTCTGATGGTCTTATACACTGATGCTTTTCTTTAAACAGGACCTTGTCATATTTTACTTTTTCCCCCTATAGCTCCCAGTGGATGCTCAGTGTTTGACTGGATGGGCAATGAGAATTAGGGCAGTTGAAGCTAAAAGGTATCTTTAGGAAAATGAGGCGTGCATGGAGGGACTCCTGGAATTTATAATGGGGTGGCTGGATTATTTTCCAAGAGATAATGGAGTTCCTGGGTTCTCGTGCTTGCTGCAGAGTAGAGCCTGTGGAGAGGCTTAGAAATATGGATGCATGGGATTCTTCTCAACACAGAGGAAGTCATTTGAGCCTTGGAACATTTTTTAGAAGCTTTCCAGATGATTCAAATGTGCAGCCAGGAATGGATAGGGGTGAGGCCTCCTGGTATTTATATGGCCTTGCTCAGATCTAGATATGCAGATATGTAAATAATCTGTTAGAGATTTTTACTATTGGATTAGACTGAGACTTATGACTAATCAGAAACCAGGAGGATAAAATAAAGAACTCAAGACCAATGAATCATCCCTCCTAAAGATATATCTATTGAGGGAGTGAATATATGAAAGAAATATTCAAATGAGTGAACAAATGAGTCTATAATTGACCCAAATAAGTCCTTCATACCATATTTTTTGGGAGTTTTTAATTTTATTTTATGTGCTTTTTGGATCACACCCGGCGATGCACAGGGGTTGCTCCTGGCTCTGCACTCAGGAATTACTCCTGGTGGGGGACCATATGGTATGCTGGGGATTGAACCTGGGTCAGCCATGTGAAATGCAAGTAGCCTCCTGCTGTACTATAGTTCCAGCCCCTAAAAATAGTTTTTTAATGGAAAGGAAAATCAAGCCAGTAATATTGATAGGCAACTATGAAAAATAAATTCACCCAAGAATTTTGTAATACTAAATAGCAGCTTATGATATCATAGCCCATCCCCTAGGGTCTGCAGAGTCATCCACTCATGCCCACATTCACTCACTTAACAGTGCTTCAGCTTCTACTTTGTATCCAGAACCTATTCTAGATGCTAAGATAGAACTGCATTTTATCTACTCAAATTCACATATTGAAATCCTGGTTCTAGTACCTCAGCACGTGAATGCATTTATAGACTGCGGTTAACAAAGGTAATTAAGTGTACATGATGTTGTTTGGGTTGCTCCAAAGCGAATGAGTTGATATCCTTAAAAGACAAAGACATCTGAACATGAGTAGACAAAGCAGGACAAATGGTAATGAGAGACAGAATGGTCACTGACACATCTCTGGAGAAACCAACCATGCCAACATAATCATCTCAGACTTACAGCCTTCAAAAGTGAGATAAAACATGTTTCTGTTATGCGAGTCACCCACTCTGTGGGGCTTTGTTTAGAAGGACCAAGAGAAAGCCTTGACCTCAGAAGAGTAATGGATGGCTCATTACGGAAAAGACCAAGTTCTTATTCTGTATAATGTTCCAAGGGCTGATTGATTCCCTTTTTCCAAATCTAGTTGTTGTTGTCATTGGTGGTGGTGGTGGTGTTATTATTATTATTAGGGGGGTTGGGCCACACCCAGTAATTCTCAGGGGTCACTTTTGACACTGCTCTCAGGAATCACTCCTGGTGGTTCTCAGGAGACCATATGGGATACTGGGGATTGAACCCAGATTGGCTGTGTGCAAGGCAAGTGCCTACACACTATACTATCTCTCCAGCCTCACTACTACTATTTTTTTAAAACTAAGTCACTGTCATTGTTATCCCGTTGTTTGTTCACTGATTTGCTAAAGCAGGCACCAGTAACATCTTCATTGTGAGACTTGTTATTGTTTTTGGCATAATACGCCAAGGTAGCTTGCCAGGGTCTGCTGTGTGGGCAGGATACTCTCGGTAGCTTGCCGGACTCTCCAAGAGGGACAGAGGAATCGAACCCAGGTTGGCCACATGCAAGGCAAAACCCCTACCCACTGTGCTATCGCTCAAGTTACTGTTGTACTTAATAAAACCCACATTTTGTGAAAGAGTTTTTTGAGTCTCAGTGGCATTTTGTCCTTGCATAGATTGTGTTCCAGAGAAGGTCTTAGTCTGCTGCTAATATGTCATCACATTTCTTTGATGCTCACTAGCTCCTTTGTCAAAACATGGGAAGGAGGCCTCGGGCTTGAACCTTCTCCAAGCAGAAATAAGTAACTGGAATCAAATAGCATAGCTACTTGATATTTCCCATTGTGTGTATTTTCAGAGTTTCTTGCATTTAATAGCAAGTAATCATGATTTTCTACTGTGGCATTTCTTTTCAAATAAACATTTAGGTAAAAAAAAAAAAGCAAAGTATAGAGCCAGAGAGTTGTACAGGAGGTAAGATGCTTGCCTACATGCAGCTGACCCAGAATGGAGCTGACCCAGCACCACATATGGTCTTGAAATCCACCGGGGATCAGGAGTGGACCCTGGGCACTACCAGGTGCGACACAACTCATTTCTCCCCAAAGTGATTAGACCTCAAGAACAAATATTTAATAAAGAATGTCAGTGTACTTTGGTTTAAGGCCAAAACAATGAGAATACAGATAACTAGGGATTGGAAACAACTGAATAAGGAGATTTGATAGAAATTCTCATTTTGATCATTTTACTCATATACTTAACTTTTTCCACTTGCCTCATACTTACTGAGCATCTTTCAGGCTTTGTGCTTAGAATACCTTTCTTTTTTTGAGAGAGAACGGCTGGGGTGGTGGTTGGGCCATGCTCAGCAGTGCTTAGGGCTTATTCCTGGTTCTTCTCTGGGGAATCACTCAGGGTGCCAGAGTTCAAGCTTATGTCAACCATGTGCAAGGAAAGTGTCCTGCCTGCTGTACTATCTCACCAGCCCACTCCACACACTTTTCTCATAAAACATCTAGCTGCAGAAACCCATGAGAAAACACCTCTGTCTCGTTCATTGCTGTATTCAGAGCACCTTGCATTCAAATGCTTTCCCCTGAATCACACATGTACATTCTGAAGTCAATATTCAATATGTTAAAGGACCGATATTCAGACCCAAAGTGCAGGCCACTGAGAATTAGGTGGACTGTTGAATCAGTTGCTGGTCTTCTCTGCTTTCCTGTGCTATTTTCCTTTTCATGTTGCTGCTGCTGTTCGGGTGTTTCTTGTTCAGTATGGTTATGGCTTTGTCTTGAGTCATTAAGGGACCTACCCTATAATCTGGTATGGATCCTTCTTCCTATCTATCCTTTATTCTTAGACACCTGACTCTCCAATCAGGAATCTTTGAAGAAATCAGCATGAAGGCTACATCCTTCTCAAGAGAACCTGGTTGACCTCTGCAAACAAACTCATGTTCCTTCAATTGCCCCTTTCCATCCACCTCCAGGGAACAGGTTTTTCCCAGCCCTGTAATGAAAAGTTTTCAACTTGTGATGGGTTTGATGTTGAATTCCCAGCTCTATGAATGACTAGCAATGACATATCTATGCATCATTTTCCTTACCTAAATTTTTTTAAAAAAGGAAATAAGGACTGGAGCAATGTTTAACACTTGCCCAGATTCGCCCCCCGCATCCTATATGGTCTTCACGGGCACCAACAGGAGTCATTCCTGAGGACAGAGCCACGACTAAGTCCCGAGCTTTGGCAGGTGTAGCCTAACCTGATCCTACCCCTCCCCCGCCACACAAAATCTTCAGGAAATACAACTATATGAAAGAAAGATTTAATGAACATACGTAAGCTCTTAGAAAAGTACCTCTCATCTATCCAGGTGAATTCAACCAGTTTTAATCTGATGGGTGGTAGTTGTTATTTCTGTAGAATGATTGGCCTGGATTGAAAAACAAAAATGCCTCTTCTTCAATCTTTGAACTCACTTTGTCAGGCACTTAGGATCTAGGCACATTCCAAATTGGGTAATGAGTTTCAAAACCAGATCATGGGATTCTGGGGAAATAACAGACCTTCCTGTGGTCACTTTCTCTTTGGCAGATAAATAAGGGGAGACAAAGTTGCCAAAGGATGAACTCACGTCCCAGAGAAGAATTGTGTTGGTTAAACATTGCTCCCTGGTACCTGCTCTGCGTTATCAGGTCAGTTGCTCAGCTGTGGATGTCACCCAAAGCCTTTTCTTGGCATGCGAGTTCCCATATAATCAAGCCTGACCTACCTTTCCAGCTTTGCCTCCCATCACTCCCCTTCTAGAAACTTCTACACTAGACAGACTGGTTTACTCACTTGCCTTGATATGTCCCACAGGCTCTTGTTTCTGAGTACTGGTCACTGAGCCTTGGTCACCTACTTATACATGCACTTCGATCTACTTTGAGAAATGACAACACTCCTAAGCTTCAAATTCCAGCACACCTCCTCTCTCAAGTCTAACATGGCCCTGTGTCTGAGACGGAATCCTTCCTTAGGACTCCTGGAGCCTATGGAACTAATTCAGAGAAGCCCCCAGAATTAAGACCATTAGCTTATGGATGTCTACCTTCCTAGAGAGATGACGTAAATGACATATACACACAGATTGTCCATTGGTTTTGATTCTCTGCAAAACCCTAATATACTTCCCAATTTTATCTAATTTCCTGTATAAGCTTCCAGATGACTTAGAATATTTTTATTTCTATGGGTTCCGGTTTAAAAAAAAATCATTATTTTTTTGTGTCCTCTTGAGATAACCAACATTAGTTGTGTTGCTTGCAGCCAAAAATCCCCTAAGTTATCCTCTAGGAACTTAGGGGTGGGAAAAAAAATGAATTAAGTAAATAAATGCCACCAAAGAAATTTCAACACATATACATAACCAAGAGATCCCCTGCTGCTTAATCATTATATAGAGAGATATGTATGTATGTATATATATATATATATGTGCATACATATCTTTACACATATCTATAGCTACATTTGGCAGTGCTCAAGGGACCACGCCATGCCAGAGATCAAACTTAGGCCTTCAGCTTGTGAACCCTGTGCCCATTCCATCAAGCCAAATCTCCAGACCTATTTATATTTTATATTTATAGCCTTCAAGTTAAGCTGCCCAGCTCAATGAAAATTGGAAATGAATAATAATAGAATGGTTATTGGAGGTCTTGGATAATAGAAATAAAAACATTGAGAGACTACACACAACGTTGAAAGAAATATCGTAAAAGGCCAAACCCAGGCTGGGCTGAGCCTTGTAGAGGCATACCTGCCTTCTAGAGGTCCTGGTCTGGTACCCCACCCCACCCCAAGTCTCCCGAAGGCAGAACTGAAACTTCATCTCAGTGGTTTCCACAGAGAGAGACAAAAGGGAACCGATGCCCTCAATAGAACTGGATTACAGTTCTTCATAATAACTAGTGCTCGTCGCAGTGCTCCTGGGCATTCCAGAGTAGATTTGATTTTCTGACTCCAGAAGGTGTGAAACAAAATAATTCATTTTAGATGAATTTTTTTAAGTTTGAGGCACTGTCATATAATTATGCCCAGAACAGTCACACATCATCCAATAAGTATTTGCACCTGCTACAGCCAGCGAGTGAGCAGTTCGTGTGCACCGAGCGGTGACCTAGAGAGAGGGCGGCCCTGGTCCACTGGGGCTCAGTGTCCAGGCATGGAGCAGCCCCTCAGCAAGGAACACCTTCAATGAACACATGATATGAGGTACTACGAAGTGCTCTGCTCCAACGGAAGATAGAGCAGAATGACGTGGTGGGCAGGGGCGGGGAATGGATGACCAGGGTGGCAGGACAGGCCTGACTACGAAGAAATATTTGAGGTCACTCTCCGCCCTACCCCATTCCCACAGTTGCTTTCTCCCCTCTGGCTCCCAGAGTTTCCCCTTGTTAGCTGGAAGCCTCCTTGATCAGGGGGCCGGAGACCCGCTTCCCCAACCTGGGAGAAGAAAATAGAACAGCCGCATTCCCTCCCCACGGATGCAGGAGCACATTCTGCAGTTCATCTCCAGACTGGCCAAGTAGGACCCAGGACACGTCAGCAAGAGTGCATGGCTTGTGGTGAGGGCCTCTTCCCCCTGCTTTAGGGATCACCCAAGAGATGGAGGCCCAATAGTGACTATCATTCAATCAGAAGATGCAAAGCTGTTTTAACCCTGATGGTCTCTACCCAGTGATTTAGATATCACCCACTGCAGAGGTTGTGCATGGCCTGACACTTTGCCACAAAGCCATGTGACAATCCAGGACGAAGGAGGAAATAAAGGAGAGAAGAAAAAGATAAGAGGAGAGGAGATGGGGAGGAGAGGGAAGAGAGGAGAGAAGAGAGGAGGCGTGGGGGGAGGGGAGGAGAAAAGGAGAGGAGGGGAGGGGAGGGGAGGGGAGGGGAGGAAAGGGGAGGGAAGGGGGAGAGGAGAGGAGAGGGGAGGGGGAGAGGAGAGGGGAGGGGGGAGGGGGAGAGGAGAGGGGGGGAGGGGAGGGGAGGGGAGAAGAGGAAAGGAAAAGAAAAAGGAAGAGGAAGAGAAGGGGAGGGAAGAACCAGCATCTGTGCCACCTGGCTCCAAAGTCCAGCCTTGACCCTGCTCAAGCCCTCTGGCTGCAAGAACTCCCAGGAGCTCATATCTTTGTCCAACTGGCAACTTTCCTTAAAGGCTAATTAAATAATTTACACCTGCTTCCAACAAAGCCATTGGTGTAAATTCCAATTTTGCTTCACATGCTTCAGGAATGTGAGCAAACCCGTCTTGAAGGTTCAAGATGCTTGAACCTAAGTCAATTTGGTGGTTCTTCAATCCCCAGAGCATGATTGGTTGAGTCTGGAAACATTCCTAACCCAGTGCAGCCGTGGACAGTGCCTGGCTGGCTGCTCGAGGCACACGCACATGTGGGCTCCTGTTGAAGCAACCCTGGCCCCAGGAGATGGCTCCGTGGCAGAGCATCCGCCTTGCAGGCATGAGGCCAAGAGTTCAACCCCCAGGCACAGCCCCACGCCACCAAGAGTGAACCCTGGCATCACAACCAAGGATGTGATTCCAACACCTAAAACATTTTTTAAAAGAAAGAAAGCAGGATCAGAGAGACAGATCAAAAGGCTGGAGCAGGAGAGTCAGGTTTGATCCATGGCAACCACAGGGTCTCCTAAACTCTGCTGGGAGTAAGCCCTGAGCTACAAGCTCCTGAGCACCTCCAGTGTGGCTTTGAGCCAGAAAGAGAAGAAGGAAGGAAGGAAGGAAGGAAGGAAGGAAGGAAGGAAGGAAGGAAGGAAGGAAGGAAGGAAGGAAGGAGGGAGGGAGGGAGGGAGGGAGGGAGGGAGGGAGGGAGGGAGGGAGGGAGGGAGGAAGGAAGATGGAGGGAGGGAGGAAGGAAGATGGAGGGAGGAAAAATAGAAGAAAGGAGATGGGGAGGAGAAGGGGAAAGAGGAGAGAAGAAGAGGAGGGGAGAGGGGAGGGGAGGGGGAAAGAGGAGAGAAGAAGAGGAGGGGAGAGGGGAGGGGAGGAAAAAAGGAGAGGAGGAGAGGTTGAGGGGAGGATAGGAAAGGAAAGGCGAGAAGAGAGGTGAGGTGAGAAGGGGAGGGGACAGGAGGGGAGAAGAGGAGAGGACAGGAGAGAAGAGGAGAGGAGGAGGGAGGGGAGGAGAAGAGAGGGGAACAGGAGGGGAGGAGATAAGGAGGGGAACAGACAGGGGGAGGGGAGGGGGGAAAGAGAAGGGAGGAGAGGAGAGGAGAGGAGAGGAGGGGAGGGGAGGGGAGGGGAGGGGAGGGGAGGGGAGGGAAGGGGAAAGGGGTATTGGATGGGAGGAGAGGGGAGGGGAGAAGGGGTGATGGACTTTCTCACATTCCAAGTCTCTTAGGTCATCTCAGACCCTTTGGTGCTGGGGGAGGTGGCCCTGGACCCCAGAGTTGTGAGAGCAGCTGAGGTGCGTGAGACAGAGATGGCCAGAGCTCGCCCCTGGCCTCAGAGGGTGGCCTCTACAAGTACTCCAGTTCCACTCCAGGCCTTCATCGCCTCATGGAACAGATCGGGACAAACGGCTCAGTCCTGCTGCTGCCGGACCCAGGGCAGCACCCCTTCCCATAAGGAACCCCCAAGAAAAGGCCAAGCAGCGGGGAAAGGAGGTGTCCCCAGACTGTCCCCACAGTCACACTCAGAGAGGACGAGAGGGAGGGGAGGCAATGCTGTTTCTCCCAGCCCTGCCTGGGGTGTTTCAAAGGAAGCTCTTGGCTTTCACTAGCTAAGCTCTAGCAAAGGGGGCCTCGAGCTACACCCGCCCCCAGGGATGTGCTCGGGCATATATGAATAGCTGAATAGTTCCTGTCCATCGCTGCCAGGGTGGAACTAAGGGGTGTATTAACTGTGAAATGAGAAACGGACCCAGCGCAGCTCCACGCTAATTACCGCTCATGGTGGCTGGGCCTCCAAATTCCTCCCGCACCCCAAATCGGAATCTGATTAGCAACTGTTTTGAGTGGGTCCCCAGTGCTTTCCCAGTGAGGGACATATTATGGGTCTCCACTAATCTTTTCCTCCTATTAATCATTTCGAGGACTCATGTTGTGCACACAAGATGATTATTAAGCAATTAACCCATTAAGGAGATTAAAAAAAATCTGATTGAACTAAAGATTCATCTTTCCACAACATACCTTTGAGTTAAAGTAGCTGAATTTATCAATTACAACCTGTCCAAAGTATCAATAGGTTGCTAAATAGGTGGTTAGAAGACATGAAAATCATAGGCATTTAATTTCTATATTTATTTTTTGGTTTGGGAGCCACACCCAGCAGTGATTGGGTGCTTCTTCCCAGTCTGGGCTCAGGGTCATTCCCCCAGCTGCTCATTGGACTGTGTGGTGCTAGGCTCAAACCAAGAGGCTCCTGCACATAAAACAGAAGCTCTGCCCATTGAGCCATCTCTTGGGCCCCTCATTGCCATTAAAAACAACAAACATTGTTGTTAGGAGGCTTATTCTCTTATTTTTGCATACATATACATGAGACATACAAACACACATACATATTGGTTTGGGGACCAGACCTGGTGGTTTTCCGGGCTAACTCCTGACTCTGTGCTTAGGGATCACTCCTGGCGGTGCTTGGGGGATCCTACTGGGATTGGCTGCATGTAAAGTGAGCACCTGAGCTCTTGTACCATTTCTCTGGCTCTGGGTTTCACTGAGGTAGCTGAGGTGGGTGTCTGCTCTTTGAAATGGGGATGCTTCCTCTAAAAGGACCCAAGGCCTCCCCAACACCCCAAACCGGAACCTTCTTGTTTGATGTGGTTTGGTTAGTTATTTTGCTGTTACCATTCATTCCTTTGAAACAATTGTTGAGCATTCCTAGACTCCCTCCAATAACTTACCAAGTCATATCCCCTAGGAAGGCGCTACTACTGAATCCAGGGGGAGACCTCTGGTTGTGCCTTTGTGACTCTTCCCTTCGCTCTTCCGTGCCCCCAGAGGGGGAAATAAAACATCAGACACCGCCACTGCTTTCAGGATGACCAGCTTAGCTCTGCCCAAGGCCTAGGCTCACAGGGTTTCTGTCGTTGGTTAGAATCAGGATTATCGTTTCCCTGCTCAGTGGCCTACTGCTGAACAAGTATCCATGGTCTACCAGCAATACTCTCCAAGGACGGCCTCAGCCACTCCCTGCTGCTCTCAGTCTGTCTGGAGTCCTTCACACATTCCATGAAGTCTAAGTGATACCGCCCCACTGGATCAGAACCTTCATCTGCACATCCATCAGTGATCTCCCAACATCCTTCACCAGCATGGCTATGAAGTGAAGTGAATTCAAACACAAGCCACGAGGAACACAGTGTTTAGGACATGGTTTATTCTTTGTCCTTCTTGCTCTTCCTGGTTGTCAGAGGAGCTTTATGATCATACCATCATCCTTGCCACCATCATCATCCTCGCCAACACCATCCCTATTTTACAGTGAGAAAACTGAGGGTTAAAGAATCAGTTCAAGGGAGCTAGAGCAATAGTATAGTGGGGATGGCATTTGTCTTACATGTGGCCAACCCCAGTTCTATCTCCAGCATCCCAGGTGGTCTTCTGAGCTTGCCAGCAGTGGTCCCTGAGCACAGAGCCAGGAATAAGCCCTGAGAACCTCCAGGTGTGGCTGAAAAGTCAAAAATAAATAAATCTGTCCAAGCTCACCCATAAGTGGTGAGGCCATCAAAATTCATCTTGCGATGGTCTGAGTCCAATGTCAAAGACATTCACAATAAGTTCAACTGTTTTTTCCTGGGACAACTATGGCCCACTCTGACATCTTTCTAACTCTAACGTGTCCTTGGCAGTGTGGGCCTGGAGCCTGTAGGCATGTACCAGCTGCACCCTAGCAGTGGCCACTGAGTTGCACCTTGAGTCTTCCCACTTCCCACCAAATCTGTCGTGGAGAACAGGGAAGTTCATTGATCAGAGCAGGAGCAAAGGTGGAAGGTGAGACTGGAAGGCCAGGCCCAGTCAGGGAGGATGTGATTGAGAAAGATGCTGGATTGGCATTTTCTACTCATGTCACTCCCTCTGCATCTTTTGGCAACTGCTGCCGAGTAGAGCACTCCCCTCCCTGTGTCCACGAGGTTCCACCAACCTGGACAGTGGGGAGAGACCATCCTTTTGCTGCTCCCACTGCTTCTCCTGGACAATGCTATTCTGTGAGGTTTGATCATTTCATAGTTCCTTACCAGATAGCTGGAAGCGTCCTAATCATAAAAGACAGGGGTGCCCTTCATCCTGTGGCATGGTTCTCCAGGGTCTTCCTAAGAGCTCAGTCTTCTGAATAAACACTACCAAGTCTCCTCGGGTCTATACTAGCTGCAGAGCTGCAGTGGATGCAGTCTCTAAACCCTAACACCGTGTTCGAGCAGTGCAAACTTGACCGTGACTTAGGAAACATGTCTCATTATCAACTGTTGTATTTCTTAAGAGCATAGAGAAAAATAGAGCACAGTTTTATGTGATTCTTTCTACCAGTCGTGTTCTGGCAAATATTTTAGTAATATTGCCATTATTATGCTACTTTCATTGATTTCTCACTGGTTTACAATATTTTGGATTTCAAGGGCTTAGCTTCATGTAAGCTGGGTTTGTCGATTGTCTGTTCTTATTTAACATGTGTGTTTAAGATTTGCCAATCCTGATGCTCTATTATGGTCTCTGAATGGTGGGATAGCATTTTATGTACACATAAAAATTGTGCAGGATTCCATAATAGTTTATTTGGCTATTGACAACGGATGTAATGGAAATTTCTAGGCTCACTGAAGGTGGACACTCTGCTAATGTCTTTAGAATGGACCAGTTAGATGAACGTGTAAACCACTCCATTTGATGGGACGAATATTTGCACCTCAGTGAGGGGTACTGCCTTTTTTACACCTGGAAACAGTGACCAAGATGATTGCAGGTCTAGAGCAGGATAATGACAGTCCCATTCTGATGTCCTCAGAGCCACTGTTGAAGCTCTTTGTGACAGCACCCCGAGATCAACACTGCAGATAGCAGGAAAAGAAGTTGAAGCAGGGGGCTGACTTTGGAGGGCCTAGCATATATGCCCCCATATGTCTGTTTGAATCAATGACCAATTGATAGGTCATTGGCCAATCATGGAGAAATTGTGACACCATTGCCAGGAATTCTGGATGACATATGGGTGCAAAACTTTCAGTTTATTCGTCACCAGAGCTGAAAATTAGTTACTTTGTCAACCAAAGTTACTGAATTATAAAAAAAGCCAACTTTGGGAGTTTGTAGTTCCTTGTGAATCTACTTGTTTATTTGATTTGCTTGGGCCAGCTTGAGCTGGGTTTTCTGTCACTTTCCGGGTAGTGAGTCTTGATCAACTCTATGTCATTGGGTAGTTGTGAGGGTTAATCAGGATGATGTGGAAAATACCCACTACAGGCCAGATTTTCTCTCCTTCTTGCCCTTCTGATATAACGACTCTTCATTTAGTTCAGTCCTCCTTTTCAGAATTTTATGTAATCATCCTTCATTTCTAGAGACATCTGGAAACTCTGATATAGGAGAGACTTTAAAAATTAGATGTTCTTAGCTTAGAAAGTCATGCTTGCCAGCATAAGAATTTTCTTAAAATACTTCAAACATTCTCTTCTGGGAGAGAATTAGACATCCACTTAAAAAACAGAACTGGGCAACTGGGCCGAAGTCAGCAGATGACTCTGCTTCATCATGAGAACTTTTCAGAAATGAGCTCTGAATCTTTCCTGTAAGGTTTTGAGCCATCTTGAAGTAGATCTTTGTGCTGAGAGTGAACAGCCACTTGTGGTTTTGCAAAGGGAACTGCAACTTCCAGTTACAGGGATGTCTACCTCTGCTGTTCATTTGTGAGCATGCTGGGATCCTAAATAAAGCGCCCATTATAAAGACTATTTCTTCCCCAAGTAGATGGAGATCTCCACTTTTTTCCAGTTAGAAAGGATTTTGAGTAACTTAAAAATACAAATTTTTAGGAATATAGTAGTGATACCCATATTTATATTTCTGTTACATAAACTACCATATGTGAATTTAGAAAAGATGTTCTTTCATTCTCACATTGAGTGAAATAGTATTCATACCACTCCCATGCACTTTGACATTCTTTTCTTTTTTTTTTTTAATTAGAACTATCTAATGTTGGATTTGTTCAATAATGTTTAACTTTTAGAGCTGTGCCCTTATGACTATTTTTAAAAAGCCCAACAACCCCAATATTCATTGTAGGCCTAAAATTTTCTAGTATTGGAGAGAGAGGAGTACAATGCATAGGACATTTGCCTTACACTCAGCTGATCCCAATTTGATCCCTGGTATCACATACAGTCCCCCAACCACTCCCAGGGCACAAAACCAGAGTAAGACCTGAGCACAGTGAGGGTCCCAATTTCCCAAAGAAATGATAAAAATATCTAGCTATTAATCTCTATGGTCCTACTATAAGTGATTTATAAAAAAGTGAATTTTCTTAGAAACTCAACTATTATAATATGGTTGGATTGGGAGTGGGGGTTGGAGAGACTCAGAAGTTAAGTCGAAGATCTTCTGAATAGGAGAAGAGAGAAAGCTCTCTCTATATAAACAATGTGATCCAGATTATGATAAATATTCAGATATATGGACAAAAAAACATGAGAAAGCGCACACCTGAATATTAGCAATAGCTATCTCTAAATTATGGTATCATTTTTTTCATACCTTTCTGTAATTCTACATTTTTTACAGCTGGCATAAACAGCTTTTACAGTGATGTCTAAGTGGTAGTTGTAAAATATAAATCCATCTTCCAGATTCCAGGAAGCTTACAAGATACACCAATAACCCGGATCACAAACTTCAACATTCTTATATAATACAAATGACAGAATTGGATCAATTATAAGATTAGGGAGTGGTGAGAACTGTGTCAAACTGGAGAACATTTGCCTGATCAAAACTTGGCCACTGTGACAATGATAGTTGAAAATGGTCACTCTGGACAAGAATTGAGTACAGAAAATAGGTAAAGGGGATACACACGATAACCATTCTGTACCTGTACAAACCATAATGCCCCAAAGGAGGGTGGGGGTGGGGAGGGAGAAGTGCCTGCCGTAGAGGCAGAATGGAATAGGGGGGTGGAGGGAAGGTTCCTGGGGACATTGGTGGTGGGAAATGTACACTAGTGAAGGGACAGGTGTTGGAACATTCTATGACAGGAACCCAATCATGAACAACATTGTATTGTATTGAATCTCACAGTGATTCAATTTAAAAAAAAAACCCACTTGGCAAACAATTATTGCCATGTAGACCCAGTGCCATTGAATGTTCTGAGAATGGATATTCATATAAAATTCTTTCCAGCCCCTTTAAGAAAACTAACAAGCAGGCCTAAGAGATTGTGCAGAATATCAGGCTCTTGCCTTGCACTTCCTTGCCACCACGTATGATCTCACAAGTGAACCCTGAGAACAGAGCTAGGAATAAACACAGCCAAGGTATGCCACCCGCCACCCCCACCTCCCCAAAAAGGAAGGAAGGGAACATTGTGAGAAAGAAACTTGGAGCAAAGTTTGAAAGAGTTTGAAAAAGTTTGAAACAAAGAAAACTCACGTTCCCGGTTTCCCTTTCCTGGGAACCTTCACCTAAGGTCTGTTCTCCCCACACTCGGACTTTCTTCTGCAGATTTGAACTGCTTTTCAGTCTCGCACCCTCTCTGTTATCCCAGGGCAGCATTAGCACCCAAGACTCTGTCCCCTAAAGATTGCTCAGTGGAACACACATCTTGCGAAATGATCTGTGAACAGAAAAGGGAAGGGTTCCACGGATAAACGTGTTTGAGAAACACAGCTTCGGTGTTTTCCACCCAGAGATTCCGTGTTCATTAGCACTTGGAGGGCTCTGAGAAGTCCTGCAGTTGACTGAACTAATCAGCATCGTTTAGTCATTTCGCAAACCCCCTCAACCAAGGGCTCCCGTGGACGCATAACTCTTATTAACGTGTCACTAGCACAGGTGTACTGAACCATGAACCACAGTTTGGCTAACATCAATTTACAGATCTTCCTGGCAAAAAGAAACTAAGAAATAAGTGGATGAGGAAACTCTTGGAATGTTTCAGAAGAATAAGCAGAGAGTGAGTGAAAGTAGAATTGCCTGGGGATTATGACCACTCAGGGTACCTCGTACAATTCAAGATCATCCTCAAAGTCAAACTTTTGGGGTTCAAAGGCCAGGTCTGGCCCTTTGAGTTATTATCTCCACTTCTGTGTGCTTGGGTCAGAGAGTTAGCACAGTGGTTAAGGCACGGAGATAGTACAGCAGGTAGGATACTGCTGTACTGTTAATTGACTCTGAATAATTTTTTTTATAGACAGAGGAAGACAGTTAATGCTATGCTTTTGTAACTTGGGAGTTAATTGACTCCGAATAATATTCACTCCTGGGTATCTGTTTCCTCGACTTAAGACTCAGTTGCCATTAGTTCCTAGCACCCCAAAAGCAGAGTTCCAACGAGGGACTGGTTGGACCCAGGGCAAATTGTAACCTATCATGGCATCAAAATGAACCAGGCCAAGCACCATAACACTTAACTATGAGTTAAGAGCACAGTTCTGGACAAATTCTGTCGTGATCCAAAGAGTAACAACTGGATTAGGACCCTACCAGGGTTAGGAAAGACTCATCTAACCTGAGCACTGTAGCCTGAGATCTATAGCATGATGCTCCCAGGAGAGCCACCCTACAAGTTTAATATATCTCTTACTGTGGCCATGCAAAATTACTAAAAAGATTATTTAGAAGTAAATCTAAGATGGTTGTTTGGACTAAGGAAAGGAGAAACACACCCCCAGGTGGTATTTTGCCCTTGAGTGGGCCTCATGGCTGCAGGAAGGAAGGGCTTTCCTATGTTGGTTGTGCCACCTGACCTGGAAGCAGTTGCTACCCCCAAGGCTGGGAGGTTGGCACGAGACCACGTCTGCAAGATGGCTACGAAATGGAGTGTGAGGAAACTAGCATGGGGGACAGGAGGAGACGTGAGTGAGGGGCAGCGTGAGACTGGAATGGGGAGCCGTGTGAGACTGGAACAGGCACGTGGGGAGAATGGGATAAACGGCAACTGATCACCAGCCGGCCCGGCTGCCCTGTTCCCTCCTTCATGCGTCCATTGGCAGCGACAGGCCAGGGTGGGGAAGCAGGTCATGGCCATTGACACCTGCACGTGGCGGGCAAGAGACACCACCGCCACCGCCACCACCGCCTTCACTCATTTACTTTGTGATTACACAATCCAGGATGTGCTAACTGTGAGCACATACTGGGCTCTCACTGCGGCAGGGACTGTGCCGGGCAGACGCTCTCCTGGCCACCTCTGGGACAGGAAGTTATTAGGCTCTTTTCCTTGGTTAAAGAGCCAGCGGTGGGGAGGGAGAAGACCCCACCCATTGTTCAGACTGACCAGGCCACCGTCATCTCCGCGGCCTTCTGCATGCTCAGGGACCTGTCCTCTCATTTTAGAGCAGGAACAAATCTAGACGGTGAGCCAGGAAATCCACTCTGTGCATGGATACCAACTCTAGAGGGCTCAATACATCACAACTGGGGTCCAAGGGAGAAAGACCGAAAGGGGAGGGAGAGCGAGACCGGGGAGAGCATGAGATGCAGATTTTAAATTGGTTATGAAGGGGATTGGATTAGCCCACCCCGAAATATGCCTCTGGGGTGTTAGGGTTATTTTAAGCTGACAGCAGCTGAAAATCAGCAGAAGCAAGAGCAGCTTTGGATCCTCCCCTTCCTATCTTAAAGCAGGACAGGAATATCCCTTGGCAAATGTGTCCTCGCTGTCCCCTTTTATCCTGGGAAAGTGTGACGTTGAACGGCTGGATTCAGCCCCAACTTGACTCCACATAAGCAACTGGATTGAAAGAACCACGTCGACTCCGTCAGCTCCTTCCCACAATTTACCACCTCTTCAAGGCCAAAACCCTTTCTCTCGGACCCATCCCTTCTCTACACACTTGTCACTGTTTGTTCAAATGAGACATAACGTCAGCGCTCAGCTCTAAGCCACTTTCACGTCTGGGGAACCCTACGGACAGGTAAAAATTCAAATATTAACTACTAGTAAAATGTTTTTGCTTTTTCTCCTGCCTATCAGTCTTGCATCCAGCTGGTTTGCAGAGTCCCAACCCAATCAACCTCAAGAAGAGGGAAAGTCCTTCCTGTGGCCACAACGCCCTGAACAGCCCTGCTGTTGGGGGATGCTGTGGCTCAGTGGTCTTGTCCCTGCTGTGAAGGAAGTGCCTGGCACTGCCCTTAAGCTGTGGGTGTGGTCCAGCAACCCAGCCACTGGGACCCCAGCACCACATAAGGGGATGACCCCCCCATCCCCACAATCCGGAATTGCAAAACTGACATGGCTGAGCAGTGAGGGAAAGAGGTGACCTAGAGGTGATATAGTGACAGTGGGGATGGCCAGGCCTTTTGGTGGTGGTGGAGCATCACCGTGTACTTCTTTCCTTTCTTTCTTTCCTTCCTTCTTTGCTTCTTTCTTTCCTTCCTTCCTTTCTTTCCTTCCTTCTTCTTTCTTTCTTTCTTTCTTTCTTTCTTTCTTTCTTTCTTTCTTTCTTTCTTTCTTTCTTTCTTTCTTTCTTTCTTTCTTTCTTTCTTTCTTTCCTTCTTTTGACTTTTTTGAGGTCACATTTGGAGATCATAGGGGCTACCCCTAGCTTTGCAGTCAGGAATTACTCCTTGTGGTGCTCAGAGGACCATATGGGATGCTGGGACTCGAACCCAGGTCAGTTGCATGCAAAACAAACACCCTACCCGCTATACTATCACTCCAGCCTTCACCTTGTACTTCAAACCATGTAAATCAATGCTATTGTAACCATGATATTTAAACTGCAGTAAAAATTAAACAAAAAATGAGCCTCTCCTGCTCCCACGCCCAAGACAAAAACAGCAAAAGGGAGGGAAGTGAGGGAAGGTGGGGAGAGAAATCCATCCATATGGTCAAGTAGTTAGCTGGCCCTTTAAGCTCATAGCTCAGGTACCAGGTTGGGGCTGGAAATGGTCTTCATGTGGGGGTGCCGTGGAGCCAGAAGCATCTGCTCTCCCAGGATCCATCTGAGACGCTGTCTGTCCCTCACCCATTTCCTGCCAAGTGTCCAGTCCTATGGGTCTTAACCTCCTTGAAACCTTTACAGTAGCCCCACCTCTCTCTCTCCCTCTCTCCTTCTCCTTCCTCTCCTTCCCTCCCTCCTTCCTTTGCTTTCTCTCTCTACCTCTCCCCTTCCCTGTCTACCTCTCTCCCCCTCCTCCCTCCTTCCTTCTTTCTTTCCTCCTTCCTCGCTCCATCTCTCCCTCCTTCACTTTTTCTCTCTCTACCTCTCTCCATCTCTCTCCCTCTCTTGCTCTTTTGAACTCTCTTTCTCTCTCCCTCCCTCTCCCTCCCTCTCCCTCCCTCTCTCTCCCTCTCTCTCCCTCTCCCTCCATCTCCCTCCATCTCCCTCCCTCTCCGTCCCTCTCTCTCTCCCTCTCTCCCTCTCTTCCTCCCTCCCTCTCTCTCTCCCTCTCCCTCTCTCCCTCTCCCTCCCTCCCTCCCTCTCTCCCTCCCTCTCTCTCTTCCTCTCTCTCTTCCTCTCCCTCCCTCCCTCTCTCTCCCTCCCTCTCTCCCTCCCTCTCTCTCTCCCTCCTTCCCTCCCTCTCTCTCTCTCTCTCTCTCTCTCTCTCTCTCTCTCTCTCTCGGCCATCCCCCTAAGCAGGTTCACCATCATCTCACACAGCGGCTTCCCCAGGCTTCCTCTTGCCTCACCACCTCCAGGCTTGCCCCAAGAAAACGGTTCACTCTTGGGGCTGGAGCGATAGCACAGCGGGTAAGGCGTTTGCCTTGCACACGGCCGACTCGGGTTCGATTCCCAGCATCCCATATGGTCCCCAAGCACTGCCAGGAGTAATTCCTGAGTGCAGAGCCAGGAGTAACCCCTGTGCACAGCTGGGTGTGACCCCCCCAAAAAAAGCCAAAAAAAAAAAGCGGTTCACTCTCCCCAACTTGATGGACTCCAGGCACACAGACGCCTTCCTTGGCCTCTGCTCAGTTCCCTAATTGCAGGACCCACGCCCCATAACCTGCAGTCCACATTCTCTCTTGTCTGGGCACATGCTGGTCCCTCTGCCCAAAACACTCGCTTCCTCCACTTTTATCTCATCTCAGAGCTTCATCCACAGCCCTTTCCGGCCCCCCAACTCCCGCCCCTCAACCTCCTCCCAGAGACCTCAGAGCACTGTGGACTCACACTGCTCGAAGCATTGTAGCTGTGTTCACTGATCCGGCCCCTCCAATGCAGGGGTGCATTTTAACATCCTCCTCCCATGCCTGGCACAAACTGTTTCTCGAATGAAAAACTGAATGAGCGGCCAACTTAGACTAAGTCGCACCCTTGCATTTTAGATGGTTGTTCCCCTGGCTTCAGCCCACATGGCATTCCATTAGATGGCACCTACTGAAGCCCACGGTGTGTGACGTGGGCATGTGGAAGCCAAGTCCCACAAGGCCCACTTTCTTAGAATATCTGACGTCTCTACCAATGCTTATATCCAGCTCTGGAGCTCAGGTTACGTGGTTCCAGGGAGAGGAGGGGGCGGAAATGGTTTCATGTTCAAATTCTAGGTTTCTGGCTTCCCTCGCTGACCTTGTGCTTGGGCAGACAGAGCCGGTGCCAAGAGAGGAGAAACCGGTTTGCAGCTTCCCCTGCAGCGCATTCATGGAAAGCCGACTCTGCAGCCAGGAAGACAAGGAGGGCCCTGTCGGTCCATCCCGAGCACTTTCCATAAAGAGACTCGAAACCGGATTCCTCTGCAGGGACCTCCCTCACAACGCGCAGCCCAGGAGGCTGGAAAGGGGCGTCTGGGTTGCTCTGCACAGTCTGGGGCCGGGTAGGCTCAGGACCTTCCCAGAGGCTGTGTGGTGAGATGCTGCCTCCTCTCCAAGAGGCCGCCCCACCCAGCAGAAGATGGAGGTGAAGGCCAAGCAGGTGGCTTTGGGTTTCCTGGTGACCCGTCCCAGGTCTCTCACATCACCAGCGAGCCACAACCCCAGCCCCGGACAAGTTTTGCTTTTGTTTTCATTGAGATGTCACTAGACAGCAAGGCCAGCTGGAGGTGTTGTACGGCACCTGTACAGTACATCTCCAGGTCCCCGCTAGTCATATTGGGGGTAGGGCGTGGGAGGCACATTCAGCGGGGCTCAGAATTACTCCCAGTTCAGGGCTCAGGGGTTGTTCTTGGTGGTGCCCCAGGAATCATGTGGTGCCATGATCAGCCCTGGGGTTATCGCAGGTGATTCATGCACCCCCGTCCTCCACTGGCCCGTCTCCCTGGCCCAGTGCCCTTGTTATCTTGGTGAGTCGCCTGAAGAAAGCACATGAGCCTGCAGAGTAGGGACACTGTTTAGCATAAGCGACCTGATGACTTTGGTCCCTGCATCTTCCCAGAGACAGAGCCAGCATATCAGAACCCAGATTAGAAAGGACTGGGAGGGCAGACACAGCCTTTCTCCCTCCCTCCAGAACATTCTCCACAAGAATGAGCTAGATCTCCTTCACCTTGGTTAGGGAACAAAGCTGTACTCTCCCCACATAAGTGACCTGCATCAACGGAAGCCAAAGGTCTGAAAGATGGGCAAGTCCTCCAGAAAGATCTCATGGCTGTTTCTCAAGCTTCACTCCTTCATTCAACTGAATAATCATATGGCAGCTCTCAGGGCTTACTCCTGGCTCAGTGCTCAATCCTGGTGGGACTTGAGCAGCCATATGTGGTGTTGCGAATTGAATCTACATCAGCCATACACAAGGTAAGTGCCTTACCTGCTGTACTATCTCAGCAACCCCCAGCTGAATAATCACTTCATGAACTTCTCTTTTATTAAACTCAGGATCACATTCAGAACTGTGTTTATTACAATCAGCACCAATTGAAATGTGAAGTTCAAAGATAAAGAATGAGTATCTTTGTAGAAAAAGTACAAACCGTGTACATTATATGAGATAGATATGCTAACATTCTTTTAAATGTAATCACTTATTTGGAATTCAAATTTAACTGAACATTTCATGTTATTGTTTGCTGAATCTGGCAACCCTAAATGAGGGTGTAGTTTAGGATTAGAAAAGAACATGTGCTTTACACAGAGAGAGAGAGAGAGAGAGAGAGAGAGAGAGAGAGAGAGACAGACAGACAGACAGAGAGAGACAGAGAGAGACAGAGAGACAGAGAGAGACAGAGAGAAAGGAAGAGAGGGAGGGAGGGAGGGAGGGAGGGAGGGAGGGAGGGAGAAAGAGATTGAGGGAGGACAAGAGGAGAGAGAGGAGAGAGAGAGAGAGCGAGCATGTGCACACTAATATAAAGAGATAAATTCAGAGACTGGAGGAGGTACGTGGGGGCCTCAGGAGGCGTCTCCACTCTGGGGCAGTACTATGACCTGCAGTGCACATGATAAAAGGGGGTCCCCAAGTTCAGCTGCCGTTAGCATCCGCAGAGTGGCTCTGAGGACATCTCAGTGTAGCAGTGTGGCCAAATGAGTTAAATCTGAATCCTGGTGCCGGCATGCTGGCTGGGGTCTTTCATAAAGCTGTGCTAGAAGATTCCATTGCATAGTCGAGACTGAGCCCCACTGACCTGTGAGTGCGTCGCCATGTGGTTCACATGGCCGCTATCGTCTCCCTTCAGAGGGGATCTGCCAACCCACATCCCTTCTGGGAGGTCCTGACCCTGTCAACGACATCTGTTAGCTGTCAGCAGGCAAGTTGCAGGTCTAGCTTGGTCACCAGGAAGCTCGAAGGCCTCTCGCTGGCAGGGCGCTAAAGGCCCGTGGTCTGCTTGGCAGGACCATTAAGAACCCGCAAACTGCGGCCGCTCAGCAGGATGTGCCCGAATCTCTGTCCAGTGAGTCCAGGATGATGGCGACCACTGGAATTACAGTCCACAGGCGAGTCTACCCTTCCCCCCCCCCGTGCTTTATGTCCAGTGACTGAGGCCGGACACATAGGTGACAGGCGCCCACCTTGGTCAGCTCCAGCTCTGAGGTTAAGAAATGGGATGCACATTCCTAGCACATCCCGAATCCCGAGTCTCCTCCAGCGCTTTCCAAGACTGTGGAGCATGGAGCACCCCGTGGGGAATCGTCTAATTAGAAGGAGGAAAGAGTGATCCATGATGCGCAGATCAAAGGCCACTCTCCGTGAGAGGTCATTATAGCCATGTGAGTTTCTCCATCTGTAAAACGGGTTTAATGAGGCTGCTTGTTTACACAGCTCCAGATGAAAAGACTCACCAGGGGGCAGGAGACAGTCCTGAGTGTGTGCGTATGTGCGCGCGCGCATGTGTCTGTGTGTCTGTGTGTCTATGTGTTTGTGTCTGTGTGTCTCTGTGTGTCTCTGTGTGTCTGTGTGTCTGTGTGTTTGTGTCTGTGTGTGTCTGTGTGTCTGTGTGTGTCTGTGTGTCTGTGTGTCTGCGTGTCTGTGTGTCTGTCTCTCTGTCGTCTGTCTGTGTCTGTGTCTGTATGTCTGTGTGTGACTGTGTGGGTGCCTGTGTATTTGCATTGGCTGGGAGCCTGGTGTTGGTGTATCTTTCTGTGTGTATTCATGTATTCATTATGGGGTGGACCGACCAGGTCAGGTACAAATCACATGTCTTTAGTTGCAGTTCCAAGAATGCGTTAAGCTAAGCTCAAATTAGTCGCCGCTGAGGTGTGGTTGCTCTGCTGCTTCAGCCAGTGGCCGGTGGGGCCCCGCTGGGATGCAGATTCCTCATCTGGGAAAGCAGAAAGCAGAGGGGACCCCAGTGATTGCCCTAGCACCCCCAACCCCTCACCAAAACGGCTGCATGAGTGCTTATTTTCACTAGTTCTTCCCAAAATTTCATTGAAAGGGAAACATATGTGGCATACAAATGCTTCTGGAACAAGGCTTGGGGCCGAGGGTGAAAACATAAGGGCAGAGGCCCCTGCACGATGTCAGAACAGCACCCCAGGGCTCGAGAGAGCGCGCGCGCCCACCTGGCAGGAGTGCAAGAGGCCTGCTTGATTCCCGGCACCGTAGGGAATCAAGTAGAGACGCGGAAGAAGCCCCTGAGCACTGCCAGGTGTGGTCTCAAACTCCAAAACCCAAAACATAATTCAGCATACCAGTAAAGGCACAAAGTTTTGAGATGGGGCAGGCCGGGGGCGCTTAGCTGTGGAAGGCTGAGCCTGTCTCTGCCCTTTTCTAGAGAGGCAAATGTCGAGTCTGGTAGCAGATGCTCCAACAGGATGCTGTGAGGAGCAAATGGGGCGCACCTGGAAGGCACCAGGAGCCCCTGAACAGGCTTCCACTCCTGCCAGGAGCCACCGCCCTCTGGCCACACCTGTCAAGCGCAGTGTGTGACCCTTTCCACCACATATTTCCTAGGGAAATCTCATTGATCCCCTATTCTAGCTCTGTATGTAGATGCCGTGTGTATATGTGTGTGTGTGTGTGTGTGTGTGTGTGTGTGTGTTGCTAGGGATGGAAACCAGGTCTCATGCATGTTAAGTACAAGCTCTATTGCTGACCCACATCCCCAAAGCTTCCTTGGGATGAGGGGTTGAGCCATGTGGAGAGTCACTCCTGGCAGCGTTTTGGGGACCTACCTTGTGCCAGGGAGGGAACTGGTGGCTGCCACATATAAGGCAAGCATCTTATCCCCTCACTATCTCTCTGCCACCTCCCCCGCCAAAACTTTTACCTCTCTGGTAGATGCATTTTACTGAAGAGGACAATAGGACCTGGGTAGAAGGAGACGATCCAGGCTGGGGCCACGGGAGACTCCATGGCTGGGTCCCCAAGCCCAGAGTGTCCCCTCACTCCCCACCCTGACAGGCTGATTCCTACAGAGATGTGGGCCAGCCCGGCACCTCATCCTGGCCTTCTTCACCGTAGTCTGCCTGGTGGGACAGGCCCCGCAGTGACAAGCCTGGGGTCCAGGGGTCCTGGGAGTTAGGAATAGGTTTCAAGATTTGCTAAACCTTGTCCACTAGACCCCGTCAGCATTTCCCCAAAGGTAGGGTGTGGATCCCTGTTCCAGACCCTCCTGGTTTTGCAAAACTCCCCCTGACAAGATTCTGCAAGTCTCTCTGGCCCCCATGAAGCCCCTCAGATGGCATCAGCTGAGTTCAGCCTGTCCCCTACCTACCCCCAAACCTTCTCTTGCAAAGGCTCTGGTCTGCCTCTCTGCTTGTAAGGAAAGGAGTGATTCTGGGGGTGTGAGGGCCCCCCAACTCCCCACCCCGTCCCTTCCCCATTTCTTATCTGGTCCTTTGAAGAAAATAACTAAGCAGTGCTTAGGAGGCCTGGGGGTCACTCCTGGTGATACTCTCCCCTGGGTCAGGTAGTCCTATGGGAGGGTCCAAGGCTGTGGTGCTCCTTGGCAGTGCTCATGGCCCTTTTGGGCTCCACCCCACAGCGCTGTATGTCTTTTTCATGGTAACCCAGGCTCAAACTTAGGTACCTCTGCATGGAAAGCATGCACCCCTGATGACTCAACTATCTCCCCGTCCTCTGGATTTTATTCTTTACCGCTTCTCCCCGCCTCCCACCCCCATCTTCCTGTAAGTGCCCTCGCTTATTGTCAAACGCTGATACCATCTTGTATTTCTCCAAGACCCCTTCCTGCAAACTATTCGAGGGGTTGGGTAGCCGGTAACGACTGGCTCCTTTTCCAACGTGCCTCTCCACCCTGAGCTCCCCCCACCCCCTGTCGCCCACCCCCCACACATTCATTTTCTCAGTGGTTATGGGATTAGGAATCCAGGTGGATGTATCTGAGGAGATCTTCAAAGTTTGGGCCAGGAAAACCAAGGAACTCCTGGGGTCAGCTCCCATCATGGTCCGCTCCCACCCAATCCCCCAGCCAAGAGGAAGAGAATGAGGAACAAGGAAGGACCAGAGGAACAGGAGACTCCCAAGGAAAGTGTAGGCCGTAGGCACTGAGAGGAATCTGTCAGGAGGCATTGTTGTAAAGAGGAAAAACACACTGGCCTATCTCCAGCCGGCGATCTGCTGTACAGTTCCTCTCTAGGAGAGAATGTGAACCAGGGAATACGGGTATGAACCCAGGAGCTTCCAACGGAATGAGCAGGAAGAAGTAGAATGAAGTAAGCAACAACCTGGACATTGGGCTCAACGTAGACCTATTGGCAGCTGCATGGCATCAGCAAGTGGCTTAACCTCTCTGATCCTCTGTGTGTTCATTTTGTAGACTGGTGACAATCCCACACAGGCCGCACCTGTTCAGAGTGTCGATCACAGAAGAGCACAGGGGTTGCTGGCTCAGCCCAGTTAGGTGGCCCTCACTGCGTGTCCAGGCACATGGCCTAGAAACCACTATTCCAGACGGTTCCGGGAGGAACAGGACTTCTTGTTCACTGACCAAAGACAATGGCAAGTTCTGCTCTTGGGCAGAAAATAAAAAGGGAAAATGCGTGACTCTGAACAACAGCTGTACATTGAAGACCTGACAATGGCACTAAGGAATAAACACCAGCTTAGAATGTTGGCATCTTCAGAGCCATTCTCACGGCTGGCTCCAAAGCTCTCGGGCCATCTCGCTCTCTTCCTGTGAATCTCTGGGAAAACAGCTCTGCTGCTTCACGGAAACCCTATCAAGCATGTCGGTGCAGTGACAAGGCCCCAGGAAAAGCATGGGGTGAGCCCATGAACCCTCACAACCCTCTGAGGCAGTTTCTGGGACACTTCGGATACTGGTGCTTGGAGAGCATCATGCCCAGTGGCACAGACGAATTGATCCAGGTGTGAGCCGGCCCTGCCCGGCTGTTTCCCCACCCTTCCACCAGGTAGGCGAAGGTCTAGAGAACAGAGACAGGAGGAGGAGTCTAAAAATCTTAAGGACTGGGCCTGGGGTGAAAGCACAGCGGGTAGGGCATTTGCCTTGCAAGCGGCCGACCCGGCTTCAAATCCCAGCATCCCATATGGTCCCCTGAGCCTCTCCAGGAGTAATTTTTGAGTGCAAAGCCAGGAGTAACCCCTATGCACTGCCAGGTATGACCCAAAAAGCAAATAATAAGTAAAAATATAAACCTTAAGGATTGGACCACCCCCGCTCTCCCTGAATCCCCCGTCACTGAGATGAACACTAGGTGTGGCCAGACGGGAAAGGACTTCCAGTTTGAAGCTGGGGTCTATGAGCAAGGCACCAGCAAGGCACAGGGTGCCAACTGTCGCTGCTGCTGCTAAGTCTTTTGTCACCAGATCCTCGAGAGCTCCACACTCCCAAGGCCAGGAGAAAGTTGAACTGGACAGGCTGCTCAGGGTTAGTATTAAGCTCCCAGAGCAAAGTTGCCCTGGGACTATTTGTCCAGAAAGGGGCCCCACGGCCACACACCTGCCTCGTCTGTGTCCCCAGGGTTCCTGGGAACTGGATGGCAAGGGGGGCACAGCTGACTGGCTGCGGAGTGGGGAAGAGGCAAAAGGCAGCAGATGCTGGCAGGATCTTGAAGCACAAAAAGGATGATTCACAAAGGGGATGGGGCCCAGAAGGAAAAGGGGAAAGTGTGTGGGAGAACGGGGGGATTCTTCCGGTGCCCACAGCGGGGTGTCAGGTCTACACACACACACACACACACACACACACACACACACACACACACACACACACACACACAAGGTAGGTCAAGAACTTCTCAGGCCACACCGATAAGGGGAAGAAGCTTGTGCCAGTGTCAGGGCAGGAGGAAAACTGCAGAGAGCAAAGGAAGAAAAGAAGCAGGGGCCGGAGTTCAAGTATAGAAATAAATGATCTATTATTTTCTATCCACAAGGCAACCCCCCTTACTTTAACTAGGAACTCTCCTGCTCTGCTGGAGCATAAATTCAGAGTTTCTTAGTACAGTGGAGAGGGGCAAAGAGGCCAAGACACATAAAATTCCGGGTCATTTACCAAACACTGTTGTGTCCCAAACACGCATACGGAGAATGGAGGCTGGCGGGGAGAGTAAAAGCCCTGAAGATGGTGTAAACAGAGTAAATGTCATTTTACATTCATTTGGAGAGACTCCCACGTGGTACAGAGGGGGCGAGGGGCCACTCCCACTAATACTCTGCCCAGCAGGCCAGCAGGCCAGTGCAAGGAGCTGGGGACATGATGTCCTCAGGCACAGTGGTGCTGGGAGACCAGGCCACTCCAGCGGTGGTGCTGGGGGTCCCCTAGGGTCATCTTTAGCAATGCTTGGAGCCCCCAGGGCCACACTCCAGAGACCTGGTGATACTAGGCTTGGAACTCAGCTTGGGTGGCTGCAAAGCACATATCTTAAACTTCATTCTGTCTCTCCAGCCCCCAGTGGAAATTTAATTGCGGGCGTGGGGGGAGAGGCAAGGTTCAAAACCACATCTGGGGCTGGAGCAATAGCACAGAGGATGAGGAGAAGGCACCTGCTTTGCACATGGCCAACCCAGTTCAATCCTCAGCACCTCTATGGTCCCCTCAGCCTCCCAAGAGTAATCCCTGAGCTCAGAGCCAGAAGTAAGCCCTGACCACTGCCGGATGTGGCTTAAAAGCTGAAAGGAGGGGAAGCCCACAAAATCTTGGGGTGTTCTAAACCAACAGAGAGATGCAAAGTCAGGAAGAGGTGTCAACGAAGCCTGTGAAACCTTTATGCCCTGGAAGCAAATATCTGTCCCTAGAACAATCCTCAGGGCTACCAGCCACAGCAAAGCACGTAGTTGCAGGAAGATTGCAGGTGCAAATTCCCTGTGCCTGACTCCCTTGAGTCTGACCTTGTGTGTGGCCCTTCACTGCGCCAAGGCCCCACTCACTGAGTTGTAAACTTGGGTTCACAGAGTTGCAAGGCATAAAAGACATTCAAATATTTATTGAGCGCCTATTACGTGCCAAGCCCAATTCTAGGCAGTGGGGATAGAGAAGGGTCAAAACTAAGGTTTGGCTTCTTAGAGCTCATAATCAAGAAGCCCAATCGATGAGCAATAAACTCATAAAGACAGAGTGGACAGGCGGAGTGGTGGAAAGAAGAAGCTACTTTATATTGGCTTGTCAGGGAAAGGTCATGGTAAGGCACCAGTGAACTTGCTCACATCTGGGGGAAGAAGGTTCATGGGGAGAAGGCACCAGGGAGTAGGTTCCCAGGGCAGGAGAGTTCATGAAAAGGAGAGCAACTGGGGCCACGTGGGCCAGGCAGGGTGAAAGGCAAGATAGAGTTGGAGCAGAAAGATGCAGGAAGAAAGGACTGGATTTTATCATCAGTAAGCTGGGAAGCCAAGAAAAGGCAGTGATTGACTTATATTTAGAAAGAACCACATTGTGGCAAAGAGAGAATGGAGCAGGCAAACCCAAGAGAGACCAATGAGAGGGTATTGAAATAATGGATGCAGAAGGTGATGGGCATAACATTTTAGTGAGACTGACAATATTGAGCTCTTAGGATTGGAGAGAGAGCTCAAAAGGCTGAGTGCATGCTCTGTATGCAGGAAGCCTGGGTTCTATCTCTGACACCAAACGGTCCCCTTAGCATTATCAGGAGTGACCCCCAAGCAGGGTCAGGAGTAATCACTGAGCACTGCCAGGTATAGCCCCCAGAGAGAGAGAGAGAGAGAGAGAGAGAGAGAGAGAGAGAGAGAGAGAGAGAGAGAGAGAGAGAGAGAGAGAGAGAGGTGTCTGTGTGTGTGTGTGTAATGGAACAGAGTTGAGCAGCCAAGCATCATTTAATGATGTGTAAGTAAATGAAGACACCTATATTACATGGTGGTCCAAATGAGCAACACCAAATAGTCTAGTCCCTATGACCTAAGATAGTGTAACTGCACTCTTACATTTATAAAAAAAATCCCCTAATGCCATGTTGATCAGAATGTATCTCCATCATCAGTAAGTGGCAAATGAGTATTTTGAAGATAAGATTTGTTGGAGGATCTGATATGGCAGCTGAGGTGGATGAGTCAAGGATGGCTTCCAAGTGTTTTGAGTGAGCAACTGAAAAAGTATGGAGTCCTCACTTACTGAATTTGAAAAACAAAACCACAGGATAAGTTTGCAGAAGTTTGGGGTAAGCAACATTTGAGAAATCTATTGGACATCCAAGTGGAGATACAGTTGGATATACACACCTGACTTTTAGGAAACTTCTAATTCATTTCAATTTTAGATAATGTAATTTATTTCTAACATTTCATGGTAACGATACAGATGTTCATTGCTATAAAACATCTGTTGATACTATCTGAAGTTGCTCCTAAAGGTCCAAATCTACCCTTCACCAAGGACAGTTGTATATGGGGCGTATCCTTCAGGCTTGGATAAACTCAGAGGGGGATTGGTAAAGTCAGAGCAATGAAAAGCTCAAGATTCCAGCATGCAAAGGCTAAGAGATGAGGAGAAGCGAAGGAGCTACAAGTGGCTTCTAGAATGAATGAATGGCCATGGCTGGGTTCTAATTAAATTGTGTTTACAACAACAACAAAAGGTAGTTGGCCTGGTTTTGGCAGTAGGCTGGAATTTGCCAACCCTGAATCAAAGCTAATGACCCCATGGAGTTCTGAGGTGTGGAAAAAGACCTGAAGTCATAATTTTCTGAGCAAATGGACAAAGTGTTGCAATGGAGGAGCCGGAGCAAAAGCACAACAGGGAGGGCATTTGCTGTAAGCGCAGCCAGTCTGGATTTGATTCCCAGCATCCCATATGATCCTCTGAGCACCGCCAGGAGTACAGAGCCAGGAGTAACCCCTGAGCATCACCAGGTGTGACCCAAAAAGCCAAAAATTAAGTGTTGCAAGGGAGCATGATCAACAGAATCAAATGTTGATGACAGGTTGAGCCGGAGGAAGAAGGAGCACTGGCCGTGGGCTGTAGAAGTGCATCATCCCCAATGACCTGAACAAGAGCATTGTTCCTGGACCAGTGAAGCTGAAAGCTGGTGGAAACGGGAGCAAGAGGATGAGCAGGAGCATCAACCACACTTTTTGTAGGTCAAAAAGATCAATTTTTTTCCATAAAAGGATCAAGCTGTTACAACCCCGAGACCCAAGTCTCCCAAGCACTTGGAGCCTCCAAGCCACTAGAGGAGGAGACCAAGCCTGTCTGAATTGTTTTAAGTAACTCAGGAGAACTGTTTGGATTCACAAGAACAGCTGAATCTATAGTCAAGTGAGGAATCACTAATTTTTAGCTTGAATTAGTGACCCTTTAGCATCATCTAGGCAGGTCATTGCATTCCAGACCCCAAGCCCAGTTGTATTTCAGACCCTAAGACTAGGTTTGCAACCCTTGACCTGGGTCTTTATTTTTATTTATGTATTTACTTATTAGCTTTTCAGGTCACACCCGGTGATGCTCAGGGGTTACTCCCTGCTCTGTGCTCAGGAATCACTCCTGATGGTTCTCAGGGGACCATATGGGACCCTGGGAATCAAACCCAGGTCGGCCACATGCAAGGCAAACGCCCTACCTGCTGTGCTATAGCTCCAGGTCTTTAGAGACTCCAACTCCAGGTGTATCCCAGACCGCAGGCCCAAATCCTCACCATTTATTTCCTCTTCTTCAGATGAAAATCCCTTGAGACTGATATCTCATAGTTACCCCATCCTTGGTAAAAAATATTCTGTTAAACTCAGATAGTAGCCTGAATAGTCCTGCTTCTACACAGCTAAGTGAATTTTCATTAACTGAGGTGAGTTATTGGCATGAGTGTCCATTCAGAAAAAAAAAGCACAGAAGTCTATGCCACCCTTGGTTTCCCACACAACTCCATATAAATTACCTCATTGATCTCCAAAGCTCAGGGTTGGGGATTTAGAATTATTATTTCTTTTTCATCTCGACACCCAGGCTGTAGGAGGGCAATCAATAGTCTATCCCGGTGTTTATGATGTGGCACTGAAAGGGTTGGCAGTGGATTTCCTAAAGCAGCTCTCAGCACTGAAACCGGCCCTAGAGTAGGAAGATAAGCAGGGAACGTTTGGCCTCACTTATAGCACCGGGCGTATCCCTGGGACCACCCACCATCAGAATTCAATGTTTACAGACTGGCTTGGGAATTCTGTTTTGTGCCTTATAGCTCTGTTTATTTCTGCCTAACCCCTTACAAACCACAGCCCACTGGACCCAAGTGGACCCCAACTCTGGGAGAGTCCATCTGTCAGCTGACCTGAAGCCTCAGTCTAAGCCTCACGCGTGGCGTGACAACATGAGTTGAGCCAATGCCAGACTCTTCTGGTGAAACATCCCCCCCGTCGTGCATAAGGAATTGGAGAGAAGCACACAGGGAGGCCCTTCACACAATTGGTGCACCCACAAAGTGAAGATCCCTGGATTTCTGGAGGTAGTCGGTCCCTGGCACCATATTAGAGAGAAGTGATGGGATGATTCTCAGGACACTGGACCCCGGGGCAGCCACGGGTGATCCCTTTCTGGTTTGATTCTATCCCTACTTTCATTCCACCATTATCCAGAGAGCTTCTGTCTTCCATTTGGGGAGGGGGTTGGGGCAAAAAATGCAGGAAATCCTGTTTCTCACAGCCAAGAAACATCTCTTTAAGGTATCTCAGAGGGTTGCTTCACTAATCCAGAAAGGGAAGACTTAAGGTCCAGACGGGATTTGTCCAGGGAGGTATGTGCTAGAAAGAATCCAGCTTTCTACTCTGCTGTGCTCTCACTCATTGGAGCTTGGCGGGAAGTGGGTTGCCTCTGCCTACAATCTCCAAGTTCCTGCTACTGGTTAGTGAGCAGAGACAGTTGGTGACTAAGCTCTGGCTAAGCGATAGACCAAAAACCCAATTCATAAGCAAAATAAACAATGTGGTGTGGATCCATTAGGTACGATGCTTCTTACCCCCTAGATTAAGCAAGGAAATTGAGGGGTAGAGTGGATGACTTGCCCAAGGTCATCCAGCTAGGAAGCCGGAGACTGAGATATGGCAATGCCGGTTAGAGCAGCATCTCTCAACCTTTTCCTGACTGCAGTGCCTCATTTTGTGGTGCAGCCCCCATTGCACTTAAGCAATTTTCACCAAAATTCCATGTGGCTCCCATGAACTATCCTGGGTGCCCACAAATGGCCCCCCCGTGAGAAATGCTGGGTTAGAGGTCAGGAATACCACCTACTTCCTGATGGCAGTACCAGGGACCTGTGCCCACCGATGACCAGTTAAGCAGGCTTCAAGGAAGGCTGTATTTCCACAGCTTTAATTTTGTCCAGCAGAGGCACAGAAAAAAACTGAACCACCTCTCTCTTCCCTGTGCTGCCCTCTCAAAACAGTGCCTTCCCTTCCCCCGTTGGCTTCCTGCCTTAAAGGACGTCCTTCCTGTCCACTTCCAGTCCAGCACTTCTTTGTGTCCTTTCCCTGCCAAGACTCCCAGCCTCACTGGGTCTCTGGGTTAGACTCGTGGCTTTGTCATCCACCTGTCCCATAACTTTGTACACATTTTCTTAACCCTCTGAGCTTCTGCTTTATGATCTACTGAGTAAGGAGTGGGTAGCTTGAACCCCAAAACCACATGAGTGTGCTGGCTTCACAGGGGGGTCTCGGAGAACTGGTGGTGGACGTTCTCTTCTCCCACCACCAGAAACCTTTGGACTTTTTTCCCTTGTGTCTCCCTTTATTCATGGATGATGCCTTTTCTGAAATATCTGTAAGGCACATGTTTTGCTGCAAACCTGTTCACCTATCAGCAATAACTGTTATCAAGCAATTCATTCCCTGGGAGTGTAAACATGTGCCTGAGGTTCCAATTGACAGACTGATAATAAGAAGGCCCAGAGGTTTTCATTTCTGTGAAGCCTTGAACAAAGCAGTTTCCTGGAAACCCAAGGGCCAGGAAACACTGCTGGAGGCTACTTCCATCTGGAGGTCACGCCCCTGGAAGAGGCCAAGAGGACTTGGACCCGAAAAAGCAGAGCCTGAATGAAACATCCGAGACTGCCAGTTTCTCTCCAAGGATGAAAGGTCTCTGAATAATAGAAGGGACAAATAGTAAAAATGGGTGAGTGGAAACCAGATGTTATGAGTCCTGTGCAAAATCTTGGTGGCCAAAAGGAACAAAGTTGGAAGCTCCATCTTTACTCTTTGCCCACACAATAAAAGTCAATGAGTCTGAGTTCTTGGAACTCGCTTGCTGATTGGACAGAAAAACATTCAGTTCTTCCTTTTTCTGCCAACTTCAGTTCTTCAGAGCAGCAGTGGACTCACGAGGGAGTCTTCCACTTCTGTTCCTAAGACCCTCAGAATGTCTAAGCAAATGTTTTGATTCACATGCCATGTCAAGGATTCTTTTGTTTGAACTTACCCAAGACCAAATATCTCAATTAAACCTGAAAAGAAGTGGAGATGCTTGGGGAAGATGTTCAAGAGAAAACCTAAGTGTCCGGGTTCTTCTCAGCGTCTCTTGAGGGTCAACTCCGAACTGGAAAGCAAACATATCTGCATTCTGTAATGTGCATTTCTTATGCAATTTTTCCAGACTTCCAACATTTAAGAAAAGTTGCTAGAGATAAGCTCAATAGTTCCTATTTACAATAACTTAATATTACGAAGCTTTTGACTACAAAGTAAAGAGCGTGACTTTTGAGTCAACACTCTAGAACTTGAAAAAGACGAGAGTTGGCTTGAGAGCAGTTCCCTTCAGAGAAGTGTTCTGATTTCTAAATCAGAGCCCAATATACAGCCTGAAATTTCTCCTGAATAGATGCCCTCAAGGCCAGTTGCAAGACACAGGTAAAAATCTACTTTTGGTGCCAAATATACATGGCGTATCTATCTGTATTAGTCTCCAGCTTCAGCCACAAATGCTTCAACATCAAAATCCACCTTCAAAAGAGTCCAACTTGTCCTTCCCTAGTGTGCAGTGACATTTTTAAAAAATGTACTGTGGTCCCTGAAGCACACTCTCCTCAAGGATACCCAAAAATGATCCTAAAAGAATTCCTAAAAAGTGAGCAAGAAAGGGATGGTTTGCAAGCAAACCCTTGTAAGGAGGTGGCTTTCGAGACCACATACCTCATTAGTAGGCACCGAATCAAAAACACAAGACCCAGAAAAAGATGTGCAGGGGCACTGGGATGAGGGTGACCAGTCTGAGGTTGAGCACCTCTACGTGTGTGAGGGTTAATGTGTGCACATACACATGTGTGAGTTGTGCACCTGTGTGTGAGTGTGTGTGCATGTATATTTGCACATATAGGTGTGTGTGTGTGTGTGTGTGTGTGTGTCCTAGAAGCCCCTCACTCCTTGTCAAGGCCTGACCCTGCATCGTGGTATTTTACCACATATAAAACAGCTTGATCGATACTTTCAGCATAGCCCTGGGGTAGTCAGAGCTTGGGAGATGAGGGGGAAGGGGACTTAAATTTACACTCACACATAAGTGGGGCTCTTAATAATGATCACAGAATAGAGGAAGGAAGCCACTGGGCAGACTTGTGCTGCATTCCACGTGTCCCTCAGTCAAGGAGAAGCTCAACAATGTGAATAAAATGAGCTGGACTTGAGACACGGTGCTAAGAAATCTATTTACACTCAGAAAAACATTCTCCCTGTCATAAGGCCATTGTTCACCCTACAAGCAATGTTCCAAAACACAGATTACACTGAGTCACAGGTGCAATGCCATTGAGCCATCTCTAGTATGGACCCTGCGAAAGGGTTTTACCTGGAGCTGGTCCTCGTATATTATCTCAGTACTGACCTATCTACAGTTCTGGAGAGTACTCAGCCCAGAAGTCCCATGAAAGAGCCCTCCCAGCTGGTCACCGTGAGAAGAAATGGGAAATAGGTTTTGCCAGAGTCAGAGGAAATAAAGTATGGGGATAGTATCAGACAGAGAGGAATTTTTGGTCACTGTGGTGGTGGAGAGGTGTGGCAACAATACTCCAGGATCATAGATAGCAGCAGCATTGTAAACATACTACCTGAATGCCTACAACCACAAATGTATGTGAATAATATATCTATCTACACACACACGTACGCACACAGATGTGGGTGTATTTGGTTTGGGGGTCACAGCCAGTGGTGCTCAGGGCTTACTTCTTTACACCTGGCTCTGTGCTCAGGAGTCACACCTGGTGGTGCTCAGAGATCAAACTGGTATTGGCCAGTTAAGTGCCTTAATCCCTGTACTATCTCTCTGGACTCCAAACAATATTTTTTAAAATTCAAAGAGCTGAACTGAGGAGGCCGGAGAGATAGTACAGCAGGGAGGGCAGGTACCTTGCATGCAGCAGACCTGGACTCGATCCCTGACACCCCCAAGCTCTGCCAGGGTTGATCCCTGAGCTCAGAGCCAGGAGTAGTCCCTGAGCATCACTGTATGTGGCCTCCTTCCCCCAATAAAAGAGCTGAACTGATCCAAAGCAGACCTACCCACCTCACATGATGCTGTAGGAGTAGGTCACTAGAGAAGGGGTAACACCATTGGGGGCTGGTGTAGAAGAGTATCTTCCTTCCTTCCTTCCTTCCTTCCTTCCTTCCTTCCTTCCTTCCTTCCTTCCTTCCTTCCTTCCTTCCTTCCTTCCTACCTTCTTTTCTTTCTTCCATTTTATTTATTTAGTTACTAGTTTGGGGGTCACACCCAGCAATGCTCAGGGCTTACTCCCAGCTCTGCACTCAAGAATTACTCCTGGTCATGCTTAGGGGAGCATCTGGGATGCCAGGGACTGAACCTGGGTCAGCCACATGCAAGACAAATGCCCTACCCACTGTACTATTGCTCTGGCCCTGGGTATAGAGGGGTTTCTGCAGGGAGAGCCGTCAACCCTCAGTGCATGGACTCAGAGAACTCAGCGACAGCCACTGCAGCCTGGAGATAATCATACACAGAGGTCAACCCGTGCCTCCAGTGAGTCTTTTTATTCCACCTTTGTTGACTTTCTAAACATTAAAATTCTTGATTCCTCCCGCCCTCTGGCACGGCTCTGTAGGGGCAGCCTCTGTCTTCATCTTAGGGTCTCTGGCAGCAGGTATCTGTGGGA
The DNA here is from genome assembly GCF_027595985.1 of Sorex araneus. Lineage (NCBI taxonomy): Eukaryota > Metazoa > Chordata > Mammalia > Eulipotyphla > Soricidae > Sorex > Sorex araneus. The sequence goes on along the minus strand of NC_073306.1, from coordinate 160,740,002 downwards.
CAAGACACTGGCATCTTGGGAAACCGCTGCCAGTACTGCTGAGCAAAAGTCGGGAGTCACTTCTTTTTCTTATAAACGAACAAGCTGGGATTCAGGGAGGACTCTGGTTGCATGCTCAAGGTAAAGTTCTCATGGAGAGGGACTTCCTGTCCGGGCTGAATGGTCTGGACAGCATCACACTATGGAGGCAGGTGGAAATATTGTCTGGAGTCAGCCATCCCCACATCACTGTTTGCTTTCCATGAGCACATGACCCATCTTCTCATGACCATTCAACAAAAAGGCTAAAGCTGATCAAGTGCTACTTTTGTGCCAAGCAGGGTTGTGGGAGCTTACCCATAATGATGCACGAACCCCACTTAGATAAATGGGGCACAGGAAGCCTAAGTCTTTTGTGCAAGCCACACAGCTAGTGAGTAGAAAAATCTGGCTTTGAACACTTTCTATCATCAGGAAACAATCTGTTTTTAACTGCAGAGCCATATTTTACTGTTTTTTTTTTTATCAATTTGAAGGTCTAGAAACACTTCACATTTCCTTAAATCATGTATCGCTCTGAGCATAGGTCTATGTTCGCAGCAGGAGGTTCATAACAATTGTATTAATTGGTAACCACGAATGGGTGATGTAGGGGAGGAGAAAGGATTGCGTATAAGGGCATAATGGATGGTCAGAGGACAGAGAAACCCCAGGATCATTCAGAACCATAGCAGGGAGAGTGCCCTTTAAGAAAGGACGTTGGTTATCCACATGCAACATGTCTTCTCCCCCAGAGCTCTGCATTTAGGGGCTGGAAGGAAGGAAGGGAGGGCTGGAAGCCCCCAGATCTGAAGAGCAGCTCTGCCTGTTTCCCCTGATGCCTTTGAGGGATTAAGTCAGCTTTTCTGACTCTCCCAGCATTCACTCCTCAAATATTGACCTACCAAACCTCATGCCAGGCGCTGGGGACAAGCAAATAGCCTGCCCTAATGAAGTTTAGGTTCTGGTGGGAGGGTCGGAAGCCTCATGGGAAGAGACAATACGTGTGAAAAGTTGACTCTGTGAAGCCATCTTTAACATGGAGTCTCGGAGTCGTTACTAAGCAATTGCGTTACCTGGCTCCTTTGAACTGGGCCAAGACCTTTAGCCTGGGCAATGGCAATTGTCTGAGGAATCCATTAAGCAAACAATCGTTTGCAAAGTCATCGAGATGGTGAGAACTGATGATTATGAACTTTTAGGCAGAGGATAGAATCAGTCCATTCTCCTTCCTTATTTCTAGAGGCTCCATAGTAGCCAGTTACGAATAGATAGTAACCAGCCAAGAATGTTAAGACTGGTCAGCTCTGGTGGGGGGGCGGTGGTGGGGGTTGGACTGGCTTTGTACTCGGCGGTGACTTCTGGTCATGCCGTCCTGATCTCAAACTAAGCTGGGCCTGGTGCAAGGCAAGCCCATGTAAATATCATGGAGCAGGATGGCAATCCCTCTATTCTCTTGGCTCTAGTCTTAAAGTGCTTCACATACATAGTCTCACAAGTCCTGACAACCTAGAAAGTTTACCATTGTGCTCTTGTTGTGCATTTAAAAACTGATGTGAGGGGCTGGAGCAATAGCACAGCGGGTAGGGTGTTTGCCTTGCACAAGGCCGACCCGGGTTCGATTCCCAGCATCCCATATGGTCCCCTGAGCACCTCCAGGGGTGATTCCTGAGTGCAGAGCCAGGAGTAACCCCTGTGCACCGCTGGGTGTGACCCAAAAAGCAAAAAAAAAAAAAACTGAGGTGAGGATATGAGAGATAGTACAGTGACCAGGACACACTTTGCATGGGTGGAACCTTGGTTCCATCCCTAGTTCTGTGTGCCCCACCCCAATACCCCTGGGTATGGGGGTCCAAGGGCACTTCTAGGTATGGCCCTGGTGGTCCCCAGCTCCTGGGGCCCAAGCAGCCCTTCATCCTTTGGCCCTAGCATTGAACTGACTGGTTCCTGGCTGACATGGCCGCCAGGTCCACTGAGCACTGCTGAGGAAGCCCCTCCCCAGAAAAACAGAGGTAAATAAAGGTGAAGTGTCCTATCTGGCCTCACAAGGTTTCAGACAGGCTCTGATCCAGTATCCTACCTGCCTTCACTTCCCTCTTCAAAGTCAGGGCTCAGCTCTCTCGACTCCCTGCAACTATCCTCCAGCACCCTTGAAACCAGAGAGTGCCACTTGACTTTGTTGCCAAAGACTGTCACAAAGACTGCTGAGGACTTCCCCAAAGAAACTAAGTGGCAAGAGCAATCAGAGTACATCCTAGTGGGTATTCTTGGCAGCCTTGGGTGGAAATTCTAAGACCCAACAAGGAAATTCACCTTCTCTAGTTCCCAGAATGAACAGAAAGGCCCAATGCTTATGCTCGCGTTCTTGTGGCTCTTCCCTAGCAAATAATACATAAACTTTTTTCACTCAAAGAATTGAAAGCCATGAAAGCAGCAATATAGATATTAAGAACGTGGTTCTGGAGTCAGCCAGCCAGACCTGGGTATGAAACCGCCCAACTTTCCCTCTCTGGGGCTGAAGCAGAAACTCATTCTTTAAGGCTGAGTGTTGTTGTTGTTGCTGTTGTTGCTTCATTGGGGGGGGGCACCCCCAGTGGTGCTCAGAGCTTACTTCTAGCTCTGTGCTCAGGAGTCACTCCTGGAGGTACACAGAGGACTACATGGGCTTTTTAAAGACTGTTTTTAAGTGGGTTTTGCTTTACAACACAATTGAGAGGCACCTACAGAGATCCCACATGCCCCTGCCTCCGGGATGCATAGCCCCTTATCAGTCTCACCACTGACTCTTTAATTTAGTGGGTGGGTGGGGAGGGAGGGCACAGCTGGCAGTCAGTACTCAATACTCTTAGCTCCATGTTCAAGGACTGGTCTTGCGGGGGGGGGGGGGGGGTTGCGCAGGGGATCAGATATGGTCTGGGGACTGAACCAGACCAGCTATGTGCAAAGAAATGCATTTCCCATTTGACTTCCTCTCTGGCTCCCATTTCTACTTTATAACCAGGGATGACAATCACATTGATACATTGTAATGACCCAAAGTCCAGAGGTGAAGGGTCCATCTTGGAGTTACACACGTTGTGGGTTTGGACAGATATATAATGCATGTATTCACCCCTGGGTTCATTGCAGAAGAGGCCTGTGTTCAAAAGCCCTCCGTCCTCTGCCTGCTCATCTCTCTCCCTCCTCCCCACTTCCCAGCATGACTGGTCGTACTCTACCCATTCTGACCTTTTTCCAAACGCCACATGGAAAGAATCACACAGTGCAGCTCATGGGCAAAACCACACCTTTCCATAGGGATGTATGGTTCCTCTGTGTTTCTTCATGACTAAGTAGCTCATTTTTTTTAGCTCTCTAATAATAATTCGCTGTCTGGATGGACCACAGTTTTTATCCATTTGCCTATAAAAGGGCATCTTAGTTGCCTGCAAGTCTGGGAAATTATATCACTGTAGCACTACCATCCCATTGTTCATCGGTTTGCTTGAGTGGGCACCAGTAACGTCTCCATTGTGATTCTCGTTTTTGGCATATCAGATACACCACGGGTAGCTTGCCAGGCTCTGCCATGCGCGTGGGATACTGTCGGTAGCTTGCTGGGGAAATTATAAATAAAGCTAAATAAAGTTTAAAAAGTTTATTTAATTATGAGTAAATAAATATCCACACAGAAACCTGAACATAAATGTGCATATGTATACATACATATGTGTGTACATATAGTATATATGTATATATGTGTGTATATAGTATGCATATATATGTGTGTGTACATATACACTTAAACCAGATATCTGCAGCTTTCTGTATGGATCAAGCTTTTATCTGTTTGGGTAAATATCATGGAGCAGGATGGCTGGCTGGTGATGTCACGCCCACTGTCTGGGAAACTGCCCGACTGTCACTCAGAGTGGCTGTGCCCTTTCGTTCTCCTAGGCAGAATTGAGTTTCTCCAGCTCTTCAGCCTGCCAGCATTCGGCATCATCGTTGCTTTGGATTTGGACCATTTTAATAAGTGAAGACTCAGCTTTTGCACTGTGAAATAGAAATACATGCCCGTGGTGCCCCGAGGAAAGAGCTGTGCGGTGAGCACCGTGTGCCCTGCGTGCAGCATGCTTGCTGGCACGGGCCAGCTACTTAGTAAACTCTTATGATTGTGGTTCAGTCTCCCTTACCCCATAAACATTTTACCTTACTCAATCTAAGAGTCATGGAAGAGACACATAATTATCCCTAAATAAGGACAAATAAAATCCCCTTAACTGAAGCATTGAGGAGCTAACCACAGGCTATTGTGCAGTTCTCAGAAAAAGGCTGCAAAGGGCTGAGCATGTGAGTAGCAAGTTGAGTCTGTCGCTGTGTCTGGGCCTCAGACGAGGAGCCCTGAGGTGTGTGGACCCCTGGACGTGACAGGTCACAGGAGCCGAGATGAAAGCACAGAGGCGGTCTGCTCATTCCCTGTCAGAAACCCCTCTTTGGGACTTCGTCCCATGACAAGTTCCTCACCAGCCAGGGAATTTCTTTCTCTCCTCTTGTCAATAAGCTTTTTCTATCTATCTCTTTTACAAGAACGAACTCCTCTTTGTTTAGAAATCACACCATTTGGCTTGTTTGTTTTTGTGAAAGAACTAACAAAGCCTCTTGTTCCTGATGTTTGAACAAGATGGGGAGGAAGTTCTGGCTGGATACACCAGCCTCTGACCTCCCCCCTCCCTGGGCCTCCACTTGGCTGAGACCTGTCTGGCAGGAGGGCTTTCCAGACGAGTGCTGAAGAGCGAAATGTTTCTGGGTGTCACAGGAGTAAGAACAGGGGAAACCCTTCCCTACCTCTTGAAGTCATTAGAGGGAGGGAGGTTTGATGGGGTTTTGTGTGGGGTATTTTAACCCACACCAAGTAATACTCAGGGACTATTCCTGGCTCTGCACTCAAGACTTAGCCCTGGCGGTGCTCATCTGCTTGCAAGACAAGCTCCTTACCACCTGTACTGTCTCTGAAAACCACACTTTTTAAATGTGAAGCATAACGAAGAGTCTAATTTAAGAGAGAAAAATCCCCTGTTTCACAGAGGCTGGAAATCCAATACCAAGACCACAGCCTTATGAAGCGGTGGTTTAAGGCCTTGTGGACCCCTTGGCTTCTCATTTCACAGTCACCTGAACTCGATACAAGGATCGTTTTCTATCAAAAAAAGCCACATTCTGATGACAACCCCAAGTTGACCTCTTGTCTTAAAATGCACAGAATATAAAGTTAGAGGCCGGGGCTGGAGCACTAGCACAGCGGGTAGGGCGTTTGCCTTGCACGCAGCTGACCCGGGTTCGATTCCCAGCATCCCATATGGTCCCCTGAGCACCGCCAGGAGTGATTCCTGAGTGCATGAGCCAGGAGTAACCCCTGTGCATCGCCGGGTGTGACCCAAAAAGCAAAAAAAAAAAAAAAAAGTTAGAGGCCGGAGCAATAGTACAGTGGGTATTTGCCTTGCACGTGGCCAACCCAGGTTTGATCCCTGGTATTCCACATGGTCCCCTGAGCACTTCCAGGAGTAATTTCAGAGTTCAGAGCCAGGAATAACCCCTGAGCATTGCTGGATGTGACTGCAAACAAAAACAAACAAACATAAAAACATGCCAGCCACAGTCAGTGCAGAGTTCAGGGTCTTCCCACACATTTGCAGAGCCACCACCACCTCTTTTCATCGTGCAAAACCAAAACTCTGTCCTCATCAAACAAAAGCTCCCCCTTCTCCTCTTCCTCCAGTTTCTGGCCACTACCATCTACTGCTTGTCTCAATGAATCCCAGACCATGAATCAGACTACTCCTGTGAGTAGAACCATAGAGTCTTTGTCCTGTAAGGACTGGCCTTGTCACGTAACTGAAGGTCTTCCGTGTTCATTCATGAAGCATGGGTCAGCATTTCCTTCCTCTGAAGGAACGCTCATCCATTGTCTACACAGTCGCCTGCTACTTAATGGCAGGGATGTGTTCTGAGAACTGCACCCTTAGACAACTCTCCACTGTAATTACACAAAACTACATGCTACAGCCTGCCATGCACATCAGTTGCATGATATACCGTAATGAGGTCACCATGGTTTGGGGGTTGTTTGTTGTTGTTTTGGGTCACACCTGCCAGAGCTCCCAGCTCTGTGTTTAGGGATCACTCTCAGTGATGCTGGAGAATGATGCAGTGCTGGGGATTGAACCCAGGCATTCTGCATGCAAAAATGCAGCCCTTTGAGTTCTTTCTTCAGCTCTTTTTTTGCTGAAGCATCACCATGGGCTACGCTTTCTGTGCTAACCCAAAGAGTCTTCTGTCATGCACTAGTATATATTTTATCCATTCATCTGCCAGTAGATACTTGGGTGGTTTTATGTTTTGGCTATTGTCAACATGTTAGGAACATGCATGTACAAATATCTCTTCTTACTCCTTGATTTTAGTTCTTTTGATCCATATCCAGAAATTGAATTGCTGGATAAGAGGTTGGAAGGGGCGTCTACACCATTGTTCAGAAGAGCTGCACCATTTCACATTCCCCCTGGCAGTGGGTGTCTCCACAGCCTGAGCAGTGGTGGAAACCACACTAACAGATAAGTTCTTGAGGAAGTTGGGCATGACAGGACTAAGAATTTATTTTAAAGGGAAGCTGGAGAGACAGCGCAGTGGGTAGGCACTTGCTTTGCACTCAGCTGACCCGTGTTCGATCCCCACCATCCCATATGGTTCCCCACACATTGCCAGGAGTGATTTCTGAGTTTCTCCTAAGCATTGCAGTGTGACCCAAAAACAAACCAAGAAAGAATCAGAGAGAGAGAGAGAGAGAGAGAAAAGAAGTGGGATGATATTACAAGTGGGAATGGTTGACAATTCCACAAGGAGGTCAGGGTTCCACCCCCACAAGAGACAACAGTAAGACTCGAGGCCATAGCAGAGCTGGCCTTCTGTGGTCCAGAAGAAGAACTCATACCAAGAGCTTACGCCAAAGAGCTATGTACAAATTTCCTAAAGAAAGGAACAAATTAGTACGGCAGAATACTAAAGAAAGAATTTAGAGCTGAGGGTGTGAGACATGAGGAGTTGCATGTTAACACTGAGTAGGACAGGCCAGAGAGATAGCACAGTAGGTATGGACAGACCTGGGTTCAATCCTCAGACCATTTCAGTTGACTCGAATCAATCGCATATGGTGCCCTGAACCCTGCTAGGAATGATCCCTGAGCACAGAGATAGGAGTTAGTCATGTGCAAAGGCACGTATTTCACACACACACATACACCACACACACACACACATACACACACACCAAAAAAGCAAAAACAAAACAATAGAGCTAAATCAGTGCCTGCCATGGAAACACAAAGACTAATCTTGAAGCCATTCTTCTGTCTACTACAGAAACTGGCACAAAGAATAGCACAACTTCCGAGATAAGACAGTAGCCATTTGTGGCAGGCATGCAAAGTTAAAGGTCTCTCCTTTGTGCTGGAGCCTATCAAAAACACCTTGCACGGTGGAGGGATAGTATAGGGGTGAGGTACTTGCCTTGCACATGGATGACCCTGGTTCAATTCCCAGTTGATTCCTGAGTGCTTACGTGATTTCCCCAAGTGCTGCCAAGCAAGACTGATTCCTCAGCACAGAGCCAGGAGTAAGCCTGAGCCTTGCCGGTGTGGCCCAAACACCAACAACCAAACCCAAAACAAATAGAACAAAACCACCTTCCAGGTGCCTCCTGCCTCTGGAGAAAGGGCACAATCTCTCTTCCCCAGCTCCTCTGCCGGGAAGGTCGGAGCCGCACCAGAAGCCGCAGACAGACCAAAGCGTGCAGGGAAACTGGACAGCCAGCACCAAAAATGGTGACATTATTATCTCTGTAGACACATGCAGGCATACAGACTTCCAGAGGACCATAAGGCATATAATCTAGCATATTTGCAAATGCGTGTAAAGTGCTAAGCAAAGCTTAATGATATTATGTGCATCCAGACATGCTTATATATCTTACATGCTTATATATGCTTCTACATCTCCTCCACTGGGGGAGATATTTCAGGATAAAAGGAAAACTAAAGAATAAAGACAAATGCCAGGGCCAGAGACATTTCTGGAGGTAAGGCCTTGCATGCAGCCACCCTGGCTCTAATCCCCAGCCCTGTGCATATGGTCCCCACAGCATCCCCCAGGCTCACTCCTGAACCCAGAGCCGTAACAGCTCTGAGCACTGTTAGGTGTGGCCCCAATCCCACCCCCACCCTTCTACAGAAGAAAAGACAAAATGCTTGCCTAGCCCTTCCAAGTGTCCTGGACTCTGTGCCTAATTGTTTTTATTTATTTTGGAGTTTACATGGAATATATGCAAATTCCTTCCTCACCCCTGTGCATCACCAGGTGTGACCCAAAAAGCAAAAAATAAATAAAGTGGTTTACAAAGCTGTTCACGATGACTTGTTACAGGCATTCAGTATTCCAACACCAGCCCCACCACAATTATATCCTCCCTCCACCATTGTCTTCAATTTTCCCAGCCCTCGCCCTAAGACTGGCCCCATACCAGGCCCTGATCTGGGAGCTTAATTCTGTTAGATTAATTGCTTTTAACCCAAACATCTTTATAAGGGGCCATGGGAGCAGCAAGGTCATGGCCTGTCTCCATCTGGGTTAGATTCACCAACTGCCAGTCACACTGTGCTTAGGAGCCAGGGGGTGTTACAGGGCCCCTCACTACAGAATTTAGGGGGGAGACTTGTCCTAACATCTACAAGGCACCCTCATAGGGCTTGCCCGAAGTAAACACAAGTTAGTTCAGTGACACTTATGCAGAGAAGGGCAGAAATGCAGCCAGGACACTGAAAGCGGGCAGATTTAGGGGAGGACTACAGGGCTCAAGTCCTCTTCTCTCGCTTATCTGCAGATGTGAACACCATAAACACCAAGAGGGGAACGACACGGTGAAACTTCACCAGTGCCATCCGTGACTTCTTAGGGAAAAGAAATATGAACAGGTTTTGAAGAGCAGTTCCTTTTCAGATATTGTTGGGAGAGGCAAAGGAACGTGTGATTTAAAACACACACATACACACACAGACACACACACACACACAAACATACACAGCTGACTTGTCACTGAAAGCATGAAAGGCCTTACTCTAATAAAGCTAGGGCGTGGTTGATGGGCTGGAGGGAGGCAGAGCTGGCCTTTGAATTGACGTGAGGAGTCTGTGAAGAAGATGAAACGGGTCTTTGTCCTAACTGCACACACTGGCACCACACTGTCTATTAAAATCCTGGAACCAAACACCCACACAGTATGTGAATGTCCCCGTGTACAAACTATGCCTCAACGCACCTGACTCTAAATAAGCAAACGCAACATTCTCTTTGCTAACATCATGTCCTTAGTTTTCCTACAAACTTAAAAGCAGATTCTGCCCACCCAGAGGTTTGTCAACGAACAGATGCAAAAGAGACCACCAGGCAGCAAGAGCACAGCCTTCAAGCCTAGGACGGGAGCTCGTTTTGCACAGGGTGTGCCACGAGGCGAGCTTCCAGAGCGGAGCCTGGCCATGCTGCTTCCTTCTCAAAGGCTATGGGTTGATGGTCTTGGCAGCACGGCTGGCGGGATGGAGCCTCTTCTTGCTGCAAACTTCTGTTCCACCAGTTCCCATTAGGTCACCCTCCCCATCACTCTTTCTGCCGCTCGTGTTTTTCAAGTGGATGTAAAATTAAGGAGCCCTGTCAGGAAGCCACTGGGGAGGGTCTTTAGGCTTTCAGTGTGGAAATGAACTTCTTGCCTTTGATTTTTTTTGTTGTCGTTGCTTTTGGGGTCACACACAGGGTTACTCCTGGCTCTGCACTCAGGAATTACCCCTGGCAGTGCTCAGGGGACCATATCAGGGGATGCTGGGAATCGAACCGGGGTCAGCTGTGTGCAAGGCAAACACCCTACCCACTGTGCTATTTCTCCAGCCCCACTTTTTCCCCTTTTTTCTTCAATATTCAATAACTCTGTATTTCAATAGAATTCAAGAATTCCATAAGGTCTATCATAACAATGAAATATTGATCTCTAGATCAATTGAATTGACTTATTGGGCAATAAATGCAATATTGAAATGGATATGTAATACAGAGGCCACCAGTTTTCTAAGGGCAGCACACTCAGTTTTGGAGATTAAAGAGCAGAATCCTAATAATATTAATTGAATTCAGCCATGAAGTCATAGCATTTAGAGCAGGAGGACTTTGGAGATTATGTCACGGAAGCTGTGTGAGCGTGTATGTAAGTGTGTGTAATGTGTCTTCGGACCACACCCGGTCCACACCAAGTGCTTAAGGGCTATATCTGGGTCTGTGCTCAGGAGTTATCCCTGGTATTTTTCTTCCAGGGACCCTATGTGATGCTAGGGACCAAAGCAGGATTTGGTGCATGCAAGGCCAGTGTATTAAACTCTGTACTATCTCTCCAACCCACCACTAGAGCCTTGATTTCAAAAATAGAAACTGAGACTATGGTTTGAACGTGTCCTTCTCTCTCCAAATTTATCTGTTACCCACTTAACCTTCCCACAATGTGATAATTGGAAACTGAGCCTTTGAGAAGTGATTAAGACTTAATTGGGAGAGGGGTGTGGAAACTTGAGGATACATCCTTATAAGTGTGATTAGAGCCATTGAATGAGACCCATGAATAGGTCTTTTCAGTTTCTTTTTAAAAATTGAAAATTAAAAATAAAAAATTGGAGCTGGAGCGATAGTACAGTGGGTAGAGTGTTTGCATCCCATACGGTTTCCCAAGCACCACCAATTGTAATTCCTGAATGCAGAGCCAGGAGTAACCCCTGAGCATTGCTGAGTGTGACCCAAAAAGAAAAAAAAATGAAGTTTATAATGGACCTTGAATGGGTCTCAAGTCCTATGTAAGAAGAGGCAGGATAGAGGATCTCTCTCTCTCTCTCTCTCTCTCTCTCTCTCTCTCTCTCTCTCTCTCTCTCTCTCTCTCTCTCTCTCTCTGTATGGGAGAATCCAAAGAGGAAAAGAGACGCCTATAAACCCAGCAAGGGGCCTTGGCTCCAAACCCACCCATGCTGGTGCCCTGACCTCAGGTTTCCAGCCTTCCAAACAGAGAGAAATAAATGTCTATGCTCAAGCCACCCATGCGTAGTATTCCATTACCGCAGCTCAGAAGGACCGAGACCCTGAGGTCTAGAGCAAGGTGGCAGCTCCTTCAAGGTTGAGCAGCCAGGTAGCTGACAAGTTCAGAGTAGAAGCTTCTCAGGAAATATCACAGACACCCTGAGACGCGATGCCTCTAAGGACAAGAGTTTTGGCCATAGGACCCAGCAATTCTACTTTTGGGTATCAATCCCAGGACTAAAAAAGCACTTCTTCAAAAGGACATACGCACGCCATTATTCAGTACAATAGATAAGTATGGAATCAACCTGGGCGTCCTTAACAGATGAGTGGATTGTGAAGATACTGTATATGTACACAATGGAATACTATGCAGCTGTAAGGAACAATGAAATCATGCAATCTGCTACAACTTGGAGGAACATGTTAAGCAAAGTGAGAGAACAAAGTGAGAAAAAGTGAGAGAACAGCCACCAAACATAAAAGGAGGCAGGCTCCGGGGAACCTGGGGACATTGGTAGAAGGAAGTTGACACTACTGGAGGAATTGGTGCTACAATATTATAAGCCTGAAACACAACTGTGAATAACTCTGTAAATCACAATGTCTTGATTTTAAAACTTTTAATAAATCAAGACAAGAGCTTTGGAGACAGATAAAGATCTGAGCTCAGCCTCTCAACCTTACGGCAGGAGCACCCCAGTGAGACACAGAGTCCAGATAGGTCGAGTCCCTGACGTGGAGCAGATAACCCTGATCAGCCATGGAGGAGCCAAGGCAGGTGTGGCCCAGCCTAAGGGACACGGTTCCCAGACAGATTCCCAAGAGGGGTGGGGTCTGGAGGAACAGGAATCTCTCTGAGAGACCTTGTCACCATCACCATCACAGTTCTACTTGGAACCAGTCAGCCAAAAAAACGAAGGAGAGGTGTTGAGAGGACCCTGTGCAGAAACAGGCCTACGGGCCCGAGAGGGAGCTTAGTCTACAAGCAGTGCTCTACACAGTGGCAGCTTAGGTTTGATTCCTGGCAGGGCATGGTCCCATGAGCACCATGGGAAGTGACCACAGCCCCCCTCAAGCATCACAAGATGTGGCCCCAAAACCCAAAAGGACAGGGCAGGACACTGCCACAAACACTCATCAGAGAGAGGCCAGGGGTTCTGAAGGCAAACTTTGCTGAGTATTTAAAAACATATCCAGGGCTGGAGCGATAGCACAGCGGGTAGGGCGTTTGCCTTGCATGTGGCCGACCCGAGTTCGATTCCCAGCATCCCATATGGTCCCCTGAGCACCGCCAGGAGTAATTCCTGAGTGCATGAGCCAGGAGTAACCCAAAAAGCAAAAAAACTCACTAACTAACTAACTAAATAAATAAATAAAAACATATCCAGCATAGACTGTACATTTGTGAAAGCTACCTAGAAATTGTATACGAAATGCTAAAATCCCAGCTATGTGAGGTTAGCAGGTTTCTCTAGCAATTCACACGGCTCCACAATAAATCTTTTTAAATTGCAATTTTTTAGGGGTCTGTTAGAATAAAGAGATGAGTACAAGCATCTGTTTAAATAAGTAATTTCGTGTTCTCTGAACAAATACTCAAAAGTGGAATTACTGGATCTTAGGGCATTTTTATTTTTATTTTTATTTTGGGGGGGAATCTCCACATTGATCTTCATAAATGATGCAGCAATTTACATTACAGGCCTACAGCTATTCCTTTTTGTCCAAATCTTCACCAACACAAGCTGATTTTCTAAAAAGATACACACATTCATGTTTGGGCTTTAGGGCTACAGGGTAAGATACAACAATCTTCACACACTTTCCTCTAAGGAAACTTTTTTGGACCATTTTTAGTGGATTATTCATAACAAGTAACACAAAATTAATTATTTCGGACCTGCTTTTGGGGTAAGCTTGTATAGTGGTGGGAAAATTTGGAACAATGGTGGTGGGAAGTTGCAACGGTGGCAAGATTGGTGTTGGAATATTGATTGTAATAAATTGCACTGTCGTCCGGTTGTTCATCGATTTGCTTGAGCGGGCACCAGTAATGTCTTCATTGTGAGACTTGTTACTGTTTTTTTGGCATATTGAATGAGCCACAGGTAGCTTGCCAGGCTCTGCTGTGTGGGCGGGATACTCTCGGTAGCTTGCCGGGCTCTCCGAGAGGGATGGAGGCATCAAACCCGGGTCGGCCACGTGCAAGGCAAACACCCTACCTGCTGTGCTATCACTCCAGCCCTGTAATAAATTATTGTGAACAAATTTATAAAAATAAAATTAAATTAAAAGAATATAAATAAAAGATACCTGCACCTCTGTGTTCATTACAGCACTAGTCACAGTAGCTAAGATATGGGAACAACTCATTGGCAAACTGACTGGGTAAAAAAAATGTGGTATTTCTGGCAAAGCAAGTGAAAACAGAGATAAACAAATGGGACTACCTTAAACTAAGAAGCTTCTGCACCGCAAAAGATACAGTGACCAGAATACAAAGACAATCTACAAATGGGAAAGGATATTCACCCAATACCCATCTGATAAGGGACTGATATCAAGGGTATATAAGTCACTGGTTGAACTCTACAAGAAGAAAACATCCAACCCCATTAGAAAATGAGGTAAAGAAATGAACAGAAACTTTCCTAAGGAAGAGATACAAATGGCCAAAAAGCACATGAAAAAGTGCTCTGCATCACTAATCATCAAGGAGATGCAGATCAAAACAACCATGAGATACCACCTCACACCACAGAGACTAGCACACATCCAAAAGAACAAAAGCAACTGCTGTTGGAGAGGGTGTGGGGAGAAAGGGACCCCTCTACACTGCTGGTGGGAATGCCGACTGGTTCAGCCCTTTTAGAAAATAATATGGATACTACTCAAAAAATTAGAAATTGAGCTCCCATTTGACCCAGCAGTACCACTGCTGGGAATATAACCCGGAGAAGCAAAAAAGTATAGTTGAAATGACATCTGCACTTATATGTTCATCGCAGCACTGTTTACAATAGCCAGAATCTGGAAAAAACCCGAGTGCCCAAGAACAGATGACTGGTTGAAGAAACTTTGGTACATTTATACAATGGAATACTATGCAACTGTTAGAAAAAATGAAGTCATAAACTTTGTATATAAGTGGATCAACAGGGAAAGTATCATGCTAAGTGAAATGAGTCAGAAAGAGAGAGACAGACACAGAAAGATTGCACTCATCTGTGGAATATAAAATAACAGAGTAGGAGATGAACACCCAAGAATAGTAGAAATAAGTACCAGTAGGTTGGCACATGCTGGGGGAAAAGGCACCTCAGATAGAGAAGGGAACACCAAGTAAAATGTGGTTGGAGATCCCGTGAGGGAAGGGAGATGCGTGCTGAAAGTAGACCAGAGACTGAACACAATAGCCACTCAATACCCCTATTGCAAACCACAACACCCAAAAGGAGACAGAGAACAAAAGGGAATACCCTGCCACAGAGGCGGGGTGGGGTGGGGGAATGGAATTGGGGGGTGGGAGGGATACTGGGTTCATTGGTGGTGGAGAATGGACACTGGTGGAGGGATGGGTTCTTGAACATTGTATGAGGGAAACACAAGCACGAAAATGTATGAATCTGTAATTGTACCCTCACAATGATTCATTAATTAAAATATAAATAAATTTTTTAAAAAGAAAAATGTGGTATTTATATTATAATATTTATAACATGTTATAATATAACAATATGGTATTTTTATTATACCAACGGAATATTACTCAACTTGAAGAGGATTCTGCTATTTGCAACAATATGGATAGAACTGGAGCTGATAAAGCTAACCTAGAAAGACAAATGCCAGATGGTTTCATTCCTATGTGGAATACCAATAAAGAAAAAGCAAATGAACTAATGTCAAGCAATAATTCTGTGCTACAGTAATCTAATGTGACTCTTAGATTCTGAAAACCAAATAGTGACTTTCTAGAGGAGCAGGGGAGGCATCATAGTAGTGGTTGATTGTACAATATCTCCACACATTTGTGGAGATTTGAAAATGCAATCCTAAATATCATAATATTATGAAGTAATGTACAATTCAATTTTTTAAATCAATTTTTAAAATCTCTTTTTAGGGCCCAAGCCTGACACCCCACTGGGTCCCCTGAGCCCCACCAGGAGTGATCCCTGAGCACAGAGCCAGGAGGAAGCCTTGAGTAATACCGAATATGAGCCTAAAAGGAAACAAAAAAAAGGTAAATAAAAATCACCTTCTAAGAGTGGGTTGGGGCCAATGAACAGTGGTTAAGGGACCTTGGTATAGTGGTGTCAGTGTATATTGTAAGATCCATCTTAAAGAGATGTGAGATTGTGCCCCTAAACAAATACATCATGTAAACCAACATAACCTTATGAAAGTAAAGAAAATAAAATAAAAAGAAAGGAACAGAACCATTTCACTTACCAAAGCAACATGTTTACATACTTGCGTATAAATGAGAGGCTCAGAGGTGGCCCAGAACATATTATTCTCCATAAGATCAAAAGCCTCATTTGCAGAGTTGGGAGATGGCTCAAAGGGCTGAAACACACACTTTGTATGCAGGAGTCCTGGGTTCAATCATGGCTTGTTCCCCTGAGCACAGACAGAGCACACCCCCTCCCCTACAAAGAAAATCTAATAAAATACTTTGCTCTTGCAACCTTCTCCAAGACACTGCACAGTTAGATTCATAAAGTGCTCCCAGCCTTGGGGCTGGAGCGATAGCCTAGCGGGTAGGGCATTTGCCTTGCATGCAGCTGACCCGGGTTCAATTCCCAGCATCCCATACGGTCCCCAGAGCAGCACCAGGGGTAATTCCTGAGTGCAGAGCCAGGAGTAACCCCTGTGCATTGCCGGGTGTGACCCAAAAAGAAAAAAAAAGGTGCCCCCAGTCTTGGCATAGGAAGATGTACTTCAAGGCTTTTGCTGATGCCTTTGCTCCATGCCGGGACAGTGGTTCTGAAGGGCAGGAAGAGGGAAGTGAAATTTGTTCTTCCGAAGGAGAGGCTGTGTCCACCATGGCAGTTCGACTCTCGTCTCTGCACAGCCCTTTCTTGGCTGCCCCTCATTCTGCTCCGACATCCAGCTTACTGTGAGTGGTGCTGCCTCTCCAGTCTCCTATCTGGGTCTTCCTGCATTCCCCTCTCTAAGCACACCATGCCCTGCCCCCACCCCGCACACAAACACTTCTTGGCCAGACCATTGACATCCTGCTTCCCCGCCCTGCCCCTCTGCATCTCTTCCCTGCAAGCTGCAACTAGCTCTTATCTGGTTTCCCCAAAAAAGGTGGAAGGTGAGCACCGCTCCACTCGCCTCCTGTCTGGGTGTGTCTCAGCTTGGTCCCCATCTGCTCAGGTCTTCAAGCAGCTTAACATCTGTAGGCCTGCCTCCACTTCCCCACCTGTTAAACGGGGATGGTGAGAACAGGAGACAGGTTCCGCTCAATGTGAAAGGTTAAGTGATTTTGTTATCCTGGGGTGAGTGTTTGTGTAATCACACACGCCTCTGTAGATGACATAGCCTGCCCCATATCCAGGCAGAAGGGTCTAGCCCAGAGGTTCTCAAATCTATTTGGTCTACCCCACCCTTTTCAGAACAACAACAACAAAAATACACACACACACACACACACACACACACATACATACAGCAGCACCCCCTGGAAATTGACCTTTAAGTAAACAGAAAACATTCCTCCAGTTATACCAGAGACTATGCCTGTCACCCCTCCATCACCCACACCCATCATTCTAGCTCCTCTGGGGTGATATCACCCACTTTTGGAAGCACTAAGATAGCCTATGGGGAAACTCTGTCCCAATTTTGTTTTCATGTGCCTGGGAAACATGCAACTCTTTTAGAAAACCCTTGTGTGACTTCCTTCCCACAAATGCAGTTCTCAGTTCCTGAGGCATCTCAACCTACTCATCCTCCTGTCTCAGAAGTCAGTACTGTTACCTCACCCTCATCCTCACCCTCGACCTGAGGATTAGATAAATTCACACTCACAAAAGCGTGGGAGCAGTGCCAGCCCATAACACTCAAGAAACCTTAGCTAGTATTACACAGATGATTTTTAAGGTCCTGTGGATAGACCTCCTTAAGTTCATAATGTGTCTTTGTAAAAAATAAGTGCCTATGAGCAAGGTACCGTATACTTTGCCCATGAGTTCACTGATACGATTGTCTGCCTTGAAGCCAAGCATGGCATTTAGATAAAAGTACAGGGTCTGTTTTCAAAAATTGGTAACACAGACATTAAAGAGACTAGTCTTATCTCAGAAAAAAAAAGTGTGTGTGTCTTTGTGTGTGTGTGTGTGTATGTGTGTGTGTAATGAAGAATGGGACTTGAAAGAGAGTTCAGTGGGTGGGGCGCTTGCCTTGCATGCTCCTCACCCAGGTTCCATCCCACCAGCTGGTATGGTCACAGAGCCCCACCAGGAGTGATCTCTAAGCAACGCCAAGTGTGGCCCCAAAAAAACGAGAGAAAAAACTCACTGAGCAAGAAGACAAATGTTCAGGCATAGGGCCGGAGCGATAGCACAGCAGGTAGGGCGTTCACCTTTCACGAGGCTGACCCCCGTTCGATTCCTCCACCCCTCTTGGAGAGCCCGGCAAGCTACCGAGAGTATCCCACCCACACAGCAGAGCCTGGCAAGCTACCCTTGGCATACTTGATATGCCAAAAACAGTAACAACAAGTCTCACAATGAGAGACGTTACTGGTACCCACTCGAACAAATTGAGGAGCAACAGGATGAGAGTGACAGTGACAGCAAAATAATGCTCTATTTTGTTGGATTTTTTTCCCAAGTAGAGCTCATAAGCACACCAGACGCTATCCCTCACCCTACACACAAACTTTTTTTTTGTTGAGGGAGACACTTGGTTATGCTTGAGTTGCTCCATACTCTGCTTAATGTTTCTCTGGGCGGTGCTGGGGGGACCAGGCAGTGATGGGGATCCCGCAGGCAAGGCCTCTGCTCAGCCCATATCTCTCCAGTCTTCAGAATTGAGTGTTCACCCAAAAGGGGCCTCCTTTCAGCCACTGTCCTTCCTGCTCAACCTTCCTCCTTAGAAACGCCACCTCCGCCTTGATTTATAGCCAAGGAAAAGGCTGAGTTCCCTTCCTGAAACTCCCTGTACTTTGCAGCTCACACTGTCTTCAGATCAAGATCCTAGGTCATGTCCTCAGGCTGAAGCCCAGGGTACCCCTCCGTCTCCCCACCGAACACACACCTAATCCAGAGAATCTCTTTCTAGAATGAGACAGGAGCTGCCAAACAAGAGACGGCCAGAGAATGGGGGAGGAACCAGTGGCTGCACCACCTGTCCTACGAATGACAGAACCACATGCAACATGGAGTCTAATTTCTTCTGTTCCCTTGTAGGTCATACACACCCCACTCACACACACATACATACTTACCCACTGACAAGCTCCTCCTCGTGTCAACGGGAAGATACCTGAGTAACAGGCTAAAGTAGTGTTCTTCAAGCACTGGGCCACACTGCTGGTTCAGGAAGGGTAAAGTCTACCACTGGATTATAATTTCCTCGTCCCTGGACTGTAATGTGAGACAAGTGCTGGTCCACAGGTGTTCAGAGGTTTAAGCAGCTGGACTCGCGTCCTGGAACAGAGGGAAAGAGTTGGCTGGGCTTAAAAACACATGCCTTGAAAATATTTACAGATCAAGACCAGAGTAATAGTGCAATGAGTAGTGCACTTGCCTTGCATGTGGCCAACCCAGGTTCAATCCCTGACACACCGTATGGTCCTCTGAGCCTCACAAGGAGTGATCCCGGAGAGCCAGGAATAAGCCCTGAGCACCATTGGGTGTGCTCTCCAAACAAATAATAATAATAATAATAATAATTACAAATCTGGACCAGGGAGATACCTCAGGGGTTGGAGTGCATACCTTGTATCTGCATGGGCTCGAGTTCGATCCCTCCCCCACATGGCATAGTGCCCTGAGCACTAAGAGAAGAGGCCTTGGTGGGTCTCCAAATACCACAGGGCCCTCAGCCTGGGCGATGAACCATCTGGCTTGATTGGCCAGGGACTGGGGGAGACCTTTTTCCCTAAAGAAAAAATAGGAGGGGGGCACTTCCAGCCAGAAATACTAACGGCTACCGCCCACTCTGATCTCCAGGGATCATGCAGATCTCAGGCCTCCTGGAAGTGCTCTGCCCGTTGAGCTAACTCTGTGGTTCCCTAAAAAGCTTTTACAAGTAGGTAACTCTTTCTGGAATCAGAAGGAAGCAGTGGGGTCCCTACTGTAGGAGAAGTGGCGTCTGTTTGACTCTGCAGAGACACACATGTAGGTAGGTCTCTTTCTGCTCACACTTCCACCTGGGTGGACAGCAGGGGAGCCAGGACAAGCTGCTGGGTTTCTCCAGAACACAGCCTCACCTTGCACCCTCCCAGGCTGCTGTCTTGCACACTGGCACCCACATCACCATCTTTGATTTCGTTTCCTTCCCGGAGGAACATGTGCAGAGACAGAAATAACTTCCCTTTCAAGAGGTCTGATACTAGTCAAGTACCAAACTCGAATACCCGGTCTCTCGGGTTTGCTTTGCTATCCTGTTACCCTGTGAGTTTGGGTTTCTTGGTTTCTATTATAGGAAATCATTTTGTGTGAGGCTGGACTCAGAGGTCAGGACCAGCTAGAGGAATGGACCACAGCATCAGTGGAGACACCCCCCTCCCCTCCCGCACACACTTCAAACCTTCCTCCTTCCAGGGAACGGGGTGCAAAGAGTTTAAGTAACTTGTCAGAAATCACAAAGAAGGTTGATCTAGGGAAGGGATTTGGATTCAAGACTGTCTGCCTTGCTGGCTGGAATCTCTCTGTGGGTAGAGTAGGGAGAAAGGAACACCAGCTCAACCCCAGGGGCCCTTGACACACTCGGCCCCATCCACACACAAGCAGGGGCGTAGGTCAAGGTTCTGGTACCCTCATCTCTCAAGCATCTGTGCTCACCTGTCTCTTACAACCGTGAACTTAAAAATCCACCTCTCTCCTCATGCAGGGAGGTCAGATTTCCAGAACAAAAGAGAACTCCTAGTTAAATTCAGATTCCAGATGCACAGGGAGTGACTTTGTAGTCTGAGTGCAGACCCCCGATCAATGAAACAACAGCCAGGTGAGCAGAGATGACTCGTTAAAATAATATCGCCACAGCAGAAACCAACGAGGGAAGCATAAAACACAGTGACTTCGGCACATAGTTGTTTCTGAGAGTGGAGAGTGGCCTAATCTTCATATATCAAGATGATGCAGATGTTAGCCAAAGACATTCATAAGCATGGCATGTGCCATGGTAAAGCCTTCAGTGCTGATACATTGTTCGGCCTCACGGCCCCAAGAATCCTTGCCAACAAGATATGCTCATTTCTTTCTCACAGTTTGCTGGCACAGCAAGGATAAAAGTTAGTCTTTCAGGCTATTTCTTTTGTAAATATCAAAACCTGAACAAAAGATGTAAAACATGAGCATCTTCACTACTGATCAAAAGAAACAGAACAATACAACAGCACTGTTATTTACCTATTGAATACATCAAACAATCTACCAAACACACTAATGTGAGGTGGAGTGGAAATGTGACAGGGTCCTTGATTCAATGGCAGGAACAAAAAGCTCGACCTTGCTCAAGTGTGGTACAGCAAAATACATCCAAAGACTCAGAAGTGGGCATCGGCTGTAACTCAAAGATACTTCTCCCAGGAATTTGTCCTCAGACAGCAACTTGCAAACATATCCATGCTAGCAATGTGAGTTGGTATCTAATGTTACAATAGATATTTTATATGTAGTTGCATGAGTTGCTTCCATAATATCTAGTGATGCACATACATTACATATGTGTCTCACATATGTATGTAGTGTATCATATTAACATTGCATTGCATATTCTCCCTCCTGGAGATACGCTGCATCTTTTTTTTTTCTATTTCAGTATTGCTCTTTTTTTATTTATTTATTTTATTCTTTAATTAGTGAGTCACCATGAGGGTACAGATACAGATTCACACATTTTCGAGCTTGTTTTTCCTTCATATAATGTTCGCAAACACATCCCTCCACCAGTGCCATTCTCCACCACCAATAAACCCAGTATCCCTCCCACACCCCAATCCCATCTCCCCCCACCCCACCCTGCCTGTGTGGCAGAGTATTTCCTTTTGTTCTTTCTCTCCAATTGGGTGTTGTGGTTTGCAATAGGGGTATTGAGTGGCCATTGTGTGGCCATTGTGTTCAGTCTCTAGTCTACTTTCAGCACTCATCTCCCTTCCCGCGCGTGGCCTCCAACCACATTTTACTTGGTGTTCCCTTCTCTATCTGAACTGCCTCTTCCCCCAGCATGTGAGACCAGCTTCCAAGCCATGGAGCCAACCTACTGGTACTTATTTCTACTATTCTTGGATGTTAGTCTCCTACTCTGTTATTTTATATTCCACAGATGAGTGCAATCTTTCTATATCTGTCTCTCTCTTTCTGACTCATTTCACTTAGCATGATACTTTCCATGTTGATCCACTTATATGCAAAGTTCATGACTTCATTTTTTCTAACAGCTGCATAGTATTTCATTGTATAGATGTACCAAAGTTTCTTTAACCAGTCATCTGTTCTCGGGCACTCGGGTTTTTTCCAGATTCTGGCTATTATAAACAGTGCTGCGATGAATATATAAGTACAGATGTCATTTCGACTATACTTTTTTGCTTCTCTGGGATATATTCCCAGCAGTGGTACTGCTGGGTCAAATGGAAGCTCAATTTCTAATTTTTTGAGAAGCGTCCATATTATTTTCCAGAAGGGCTGAACCAGTCAGCATTCCCACCAGCAGTGTAGGAGGGTCCCTTTCTCCCCACACCCTCTCCAACAGCAGTTGCTTTTGTTCTTTTAGATGTGTTTCAGTCTCTGTGGTGTGAGGTGGTATCTCATGGTTGTTTTGATCTGCATCTCCATGATGATTAGTGATGTAGAGCACTTTTTCATGTGTCTTTTGACCATTCAGAGATATGCTGCGTCTTGACTTGTCCCTCTAGAGAAGTCCGTGTTCTCTCTTAAACAAATGTATTGTTCTCCCACTCTCAATCCCCATATTTCTCTAAATAAATTTCTCTAAGTAAACTACTTCAAAAATTACCACCTATAAGATATATCATCTCTGAAATACAGTCATGGGTGTATATATCATCTACACATGACAGCAGATTGGAAGGTGTGAATGATTTTTGTCAGACTTCTTCAAAGGGAGGTGCTTTTTAGAACTCCTTCTCAGCCAACAGATATTCGTTAATGCATTTGTCAATTTGTTTTATGGTCCCGAGGCTCCTTCAGAGCAAGGATTACCCAAGAGGGAAAGGAAAGTTAGGGGTTTCCAGGGACCATAGAGACACAAAGCCTTGTGAAGGTGCAGGCTTGATTCTCAACGTAGCTCGCCACCCTGAGCACTAGCTGAGAGCAATCCCCAAGCAAAGAGCCAGGAGTCACCCCTAAGCACTGCTGGGTGTGGCTTTAAAACTATAAAAAATGTTTTTTAAAAAGTAGGAATTTCCCAAGTACATGTTAACAATCTTCTGAAAGATGATGGTTCAGGGCATACCTCTAACTTTGCTCATGCTGTTTCTCCATCTGCAGCATTCTTTTTCTTTTTAAAATTTTAATTGAATCCCTATAAGATAGGCCTTTCTACAAAGCTGTTGATGATGAGGTTCCTGTCATACAATGTCCCAACACTCATCCCTCCTCCAGTGTACATTTCCCAGTGTCCCCAATTTCCCTCCATCATTCCCCCCCCACCTGCCTTTATGACATGCCCTTTTATTCTCTCTGTCTGTCTATCTGTCTGCCTGTCTGTCTGTCTGTCTCTGTCTCTGTCTCTGTCTGTCTCTCTGTCTCTCTGTCTCTCTCTCTCCACCCCTCTCTCTCCTTTTCGGCCTTGTTGATTATCTGCAGCATTCTTGCCCCCTCAGCACCACCACCAGCTTTGCTGTGTCTTCCGGTCTCTGTTTAACTGACCTTCATGGACCCGTTTCCCTGCATGCCCATTTCCAACTGTAACTACTGTCTATTTTCCAACAAGTGGCTGCCATGCCGCTGTCACACAGACAGCTTTCCCCGAATGCCACTCGGAGATGGAAGCAGGGTTCTGTTTGTTCTGCAACCACACCAAGGACAGTGCCTTGTGTGGAGCTTCCATTTGGTCCTCTTGAGGGAAAGAACCAAGCAACTGGCATGGTCTTGGCAGTTCACAGAGCAGGGCCTGTATCCACAGAGATCTCAGCCCACCATTGTCTCAAAAACGCAGACGAGAGGGCCGGGCCCCGGACAGATGCTCACAGAGGTGACGGGGTGGACAGATAGTGTCATTCTGTATGCTTTCGTGCTTGTTATCAGATGCCAAAGTGATTCATTCATGGGGTTTTGAGTCGTTCATGGGGGATGCTCTCAAGTAGTGCTCAGGGAGTACAGGTCCACTCATGGCAACACACAGCCAACTGGGCAAGATGCACTCATACACTGATTCATTCAGTGATTGACTGTGGTGGGGGGGGGCGTCCCAAGGAGTACTGAGGGTGCTCAGGCAGGCTACTGTTGACAGTACTGGTTGCAGGGTGACTTGTCCGGCAATCACACAGTGTGGGGGTCAAATGATAGTGGGCCACATGCAAGGTTTAAACTTCTCTGAGGGGCTGGAGAGAGCATGCAACAGGCTGAGTGCAGGCTTTGCTCGGGAAAGGCTCGGGGTCAATCTCTGATATTGCCTCGTCCCCAGCACAGCCAGAAGGGATCCGAGCACAGAGCCAGGAGCAATTCCTGAACACCACCATGGCCCCCAAACTAAAAATGATGCTGAGAACCTAGTTATAAGATCATTTTTGTGTTTTCTTTCTCCTTTGTTGAACATTGTCATAATTTCTTTGCACCTAGTCATTACTGTTTTATTCACTCATATAAAACAGCCAAGGAAGAATTGCAAAGATAATTAAAAGACCCATTTTAATTAAACTTTAGAATTAGCACTGTTTTGTCTCCACGCTTTGCTTCCTAAATCAATTCTGCTCGGCCAGTCATTAAATCTGAGTTAGAATCTCAGACTTTAGAAGTAGAAAGCGACAGCTCAGAGCACTGGAGCTTTGCGTGTGAGATACCCACATGCAATCCCCCCAGCACTGAGCGGGGAGCAGAGCCCAAGCAGCACTTGGTGTGGCCCTAGAAGCAGAAATAGTGACAGTCAACATCTGTTGAGTATTTACCCTGGGCTCCTCCTGTGCTCAGGGGATGATGTGACAATAATCTCTCTCAATGTCAATGGTCTAAATGCACCAATTAAGAGACACGGAGTGACAAAGTGAATTCAAAAATTGAATCCAACATTCTGCTGCCTACAAGAAACACATTTGAGTAATCAGAGCAAACACAGACTCAAAGCCAAAGACTGCGGATGTGGGGAGAAAGGGACCCTCCTTCACTGCTGGTTGGAATGCCGACTGGTTCAGTCTTTTTGGAAAACAGTATGGGAGATTCTCAAAAAATTAGAAATTGAGCTCCCATTTGACCCAGCAATACCACTTCTGGGAATATATCCTGGAGAGGCAAAAAAAGTGTATGACATCTGCACTTGCATAGAAATGACATCTGCACTTGTATGTTCGTTGCTGCACTGTTTACAATAGTCAAAATCTGGAAAAAGCCCGAATACCTGAGAACAGATGACTGGTTAAAGAAACTTTGGAACATCTGCACAATTGAATACTATGCAGCTGTTAGAAAATATGAAGTCATGAAATTTGTATATAAGTGGATCAACATGGAAAGTATCATGTTAAGCAAAATAGGTCAGAAAGAGAGGGATAGAAATAGAAAGATTGCACTCATCTGTGGAATATAAAGTAACAGAATAGGAGACTAACACCCAAAAATAGTAGAGATAAGGACCAGGAGGTTTGCCCCAGAGCTTGGAAGCGGCCTCACATGCTGGGGGAAAAGGCAGCTCAGATAGAGAAGGGAACACCAAGGTAAAGGGTGTTGGGAAGACCCACTTCGGTTGGGAGATGCATGTTGAACATAGACTATAGACCAAACATGATGGCCACTCAATACCTCTATTGCAAACCACAACATCCAAAAGGAGAGAGAGAACAAAATGGAATGTCCTGACACAGAGGCTGGGTGGAGTGGGGGGATGGGTGGTATGGTGGGAGGGATACTGGGATCATTGGTGGTGGAGAATGGGCACTGGTGGAGGGATGGGTACACAATCATTGTATGACTGAAATGCAAACACAAAAGTTTGTAAGCATGTAACTGTACCTCACGGTTATTCACTAATTAAAAAAAAAAACGAAGAAGAAGCCAAAGACTGGAAAACAATTATTCAAGCGAACAACTCCTTCAAAAAGACGGGGGTAGGGGCTAGAGTGATAGCACATCGGGTAGGGCATTTACCTTGCACGCGGCTGACCCAGGTTCGATTCCCAGCATTCCATATGGTCACCCCAGCACCACTAGGAGTAATTCCTGAGTGCATGAGCCAGGAGTAACCCCTGTGCATCGATCAGTGTGACCAAAAAGCAAAAATAAAAAAGTCTGAATAATCCATATTCAACAACATGGATTTCAGGCTGTAAAAGTAAAGGACATTTCCTAATAATCAAGCAATATGTACATCAAGAATAAATTACACTCCTAAACATATATGCACTCAATGAGGCACCAGCAAAATACTTAAAACAACTGCTTCAATGACTTCAAGGAGGACATTAGTAGCAACACAATAGTATTTGGAGACATAAAAAAAAGGAACAAAAAACGTTCTACTTAAATAACTTTCTTCCCTGAAAAGGGCATCTCACCTGGAGAGCCTTAATTTACTTGACCATCTTGGTTTGATAATGCAAAGTATGTTTGGTGCTCAAGCTAGAGACCCCAGTGGTGCAGTGGGAAGAATGTGGAGTTTGGGGCCTTCGTGGAGAGAAATGGTGAGGAAGAGAGGGGCAGAGAAGAGTGGAAGGTGATCCCAAGGCCTGTGGATGTGAATGGACCTCTCTTTGCCTTGGAATTTGTCAGTGTTCTGCTGACCAATGTCTTTCATTGTGTCGGTTTCATACTTCACGGCGTCTGCCTGCCTACTGTACCTAATGAGTAACATGCATTTTGCTGGTTGCTTATAAAATGTTCTCCAAAGGAGTGGCCCAGTATTGAGAGACGATCAGTTTGTCCCTGCTATTCTTCTAATGAACAAGTACAGCAGGTGCCAACCGCCAGAAGCAGAGGCGAATAGCGGAATATAATCCTGCCACCTTCCTCACTGGAGTGGGATGTGCAGACACTTCATCTAAACTTACAGGGGTAGCAAGACCTGACCTGGCATCCCAGGGACACTTTCATTATCTCCTCACGTAGCTTCACAAAAGCCCTGATGGCTGAGCCCTGGGTTGTACTGTGCTTTGCTTTTGATGCCGGGTCTCACCCTTGCAGAGAGGCACGCTGAGCCACACCCCCGCCCCAGCACTCATGTCACTCGCAAACATAGTTCAGTCCACCGGGACTCAGAAAGAGCAAAGTCTTCCGGACAAACTCGCAACAGTCTATTGCTAGATTTCTAGTAAGCTTTGCGATTGCCATCGACTCTCCTTATATTCTCATGGTGAATAAAAGGGAACTCTTCTCCCTCCATGTTTCCTGTGGGATGGCCAAAGGAGTGACTCTCAGGGCATTTTCTGGGCTCTGCTCAGGGGTCACTCCAGGGGGTCCTCAAGGGCCAGATATAGAGCTTGGGTGAGCACATGCAAAGCACAGGCCTTAGCTTCTGTACTGTCATGCCAGCCCTGCTGCATTTGGGGAGGGTTGGGCCACACCTAGCAGTGCTGAGGTATGGAATCCTCCTGGCTCTGTACTCAGGGCTTACTCCTGGCAGCCTCTGGGGACTGGCCATATGGGATGCTGATATCAAACCTGGGTTGGTCCCAGGCAAGACAAGCTCCCTACCTGCTGTGCTTTCTCTCCAGCCCTTCCCCCAACCACCAATTTTAAAAATATGACCAAGAAATCAAGAATGTCCTGCATTCGTGATAGCACAGAGGGGAGGGCATTTGCCTTGCACGCAGCCAACCTGGGCTTGATTCCCAGCATCCCATATGGTTCCCTGAGCACTGCCAGGATTAATTCCTGAGTGCAGAGCCAGGAGTAACTCCTGTGAATCGCCAGGTGTGACCAAAAAAAGAAAAAAAGAGAAAGAATGTCCTGCATTTTCTAGGACAGGGAGAACAAACACTATAAAGGAAATAGTTCCATGTGGGTATTGGAACCAGGTCAATACTGCAGAGACAGGTGATTCAGCAATGGCCCAGGTTCTACTTACTGGGAGATAGGAAGGAATTGGAACTGAGCACTCTTCCACAGAAATCTGGGAGTCTCTGTCTCTTGGACAAGCAAAGAAATATGTTCACTGTCCAGGGACATGGGAATGAAGCCTGTCCTTGTCAGAGTTGGGAAATAGAAAAGAATCCCTCCAGACAAAGCAGATGAAGCCCCTGCAGCAGTGCATGCCTCTGATCAGAACCCACATGGCAAGTGAGGCTCCAAACTCATTCAAAGCAACAAGTATGAAACTGGCCTAGAGGCTGTTGATAGAGTGTTGGCAAAATCTCTCTAAGCACAGGCAGTTGTGACCTCCTCCTCCACCCCCAGTCCTCTGCCCCACAAACAAACAAAAAACTGTCCTGAAACCAACAGGATTCCCTACCAAGTATTTCTGTGAAAACTTCATGGAAAACCATGGAAGGTGAACCACAATTCAAGACTACTGGACTCACAAAGAGAACCGAGGTCAAAGAAAAACTGTCAACACAACAAACACAGTGAAACTCAAAACTGAGAATGGCAGATAATAGAAATCTCAAGGATCTTAAAATCACAATTATTCAAGCACTCAACAATGCAAAGGAAGAAAACGCTTGAACAGTAGAAAGAAAATAAAATCAGTGAACGTGATGCTAAGGGATGACTGTAAAACTTTCTGAGTGGATTCAGCTGGCGAGCTCAGAGAGACGGCACAGGGGGAAGGAACTTGCCTTGCATGTGGCTGATCCCACTTCAAACAATTTCTGGCAACTGTTTCTGGTCCCCCAGACCACTGCTGGAGTGACCCAAGAGCACAGAGCCAGGAGTTAGACCTTGAGTACCACCAAATGAAGACCTCCCACCCCCCCAAAAAAAAAAGAATTCATCTGGGCCTTAGAGAGATAGTTCAGCAGGGTAGGGGGTGTGCTTTGCCGCAGAAGCTCCAAGTCCAATCCCTGGAACTGAATACTGTCCTCCAAGCACCACCAGGAGTGACCTCTAAGCATTAGACCAAGAATAGCCCTGAGCACTGTCAAGCATGGCCCAGGAACCAAAAATAAATAAAAGAAAATAAAGAGTTCAACTGAACTCTAGAAATAAAAAATAAGAAAGGCACATGAAATATTGAAAAGATTCACTGTACATTTAATAGGTACCCAGGCATACTGAATAGAATAGAGATAACAGGAAAGAGATAACAAATCAATATACACGAGGGAAGCAAAGATATTTTGGAATAAAAGTCTAAGATGATTAGTGTTCACATTCCCTTATTAAAAGCAGCACCAAAAGTGCTATCTCAGTAAGAAAGATACTCTTTCTCAAACAGAAGTCACATAGGACCCAGCAATTCCACTCAGGTGGCATCTTCCCCAAGAACACAAAAACATCAACACAAAAAGACATATTCACATCTATGTTTACTGCAGCACTAAGCACAATAGCCAAGGTCTGGAAACAACAAGCCAAACTGGAAAGCAGGCAAACTCAGGTGAGTGGTTGTGTTGTATATACACAACATTAGACATAACGGACTAGGAATAGACATAAGAGAAGAGGAAATCTTGCCTTTTGCTATAACTTAGAAGGAGCCAGATGGTGTTATATTAAGAGAAACAAGTCAGGGGGAGAAGGGCAAATACAGAATCATCTCACTTATACATGGCTTATAAAGAAAAGAAACAAGGGAATGGACAGTGCTCAATGGTAACAAACCCTTGGACTTTATAGAACTGAGGTGATCAAGTGGTGGGTGAAGGGGGGCTGAGGGCAGGAAAAGGTGGGCTAGAAGTGACACAAGGACCGTGGTGAGAGGGCTTTGGAAACTTGGGTGGGGGCAGAGCTGCAGGGACTTTGTACACCAAAACCACAAACATTAACATTATTGTAACATGTTATAAGGAGTCTCGTCCGAGTGTGCGGAGAGTGTGATCAGTTCCTTCACGCATGAAGGAACTGACAGAGGAACCCAGGTACGCAGGACCCATGGCTGAGGTCTCCAAGGCTGCTTGGATCAGGACAGGGCCTCCTCCACCCAGATCCTCCATTTTCCAGTAGCTTGGCATCCACACCTACAAACACTGCCCCTTCCCCGCCCCAGAGCATGTAATCTCATCAATGGCCAAGGTCCAGAGACTATGGAACAAAGCTCCTGAAAAAGAGCAACACATTTTTTCCTGGAGTGCATGGCCGCATTCACAGCCACACAATCTCTTTATTTTTATTTATTTATTTATTTATTCATTCATTTATTTATTTATTTTTCCCTGAACAGCAGAGCCAGGCAAGCTACCTGTGACGTATTTGATATGCCAAAAACAGTAACAACATGTGCTCTTCGTGTTCCTGGAGAGAGCAGATGCCATCGGGCTATGCTAGCACACGACAGGGACAAATGAAGATGTTACTGGTGCCCGCTCAAGCAAATTGATGAACAATGGGATGACAGTGATACAGTGGTTACAAGGAAGGAAGGATGGAAAGAAAGAAGAAAGGAACAAAGGAAGGAAGGAAGGAAGGAAGGAAGGAAGGAAGGAAGGAAGGAAGGAAGGAAGGAAGGAAGAAGGGAGGGAGGGAGGGAGGGAGGGAGGGAGGGAGGGAGGGAGGGAGGGAGAGAGGGAGGGAGGGAGGGAGGGAAGCAGGGAAGGAAGGAGTGAGGGAGGGAAGCAGGGAAGGAAGGAGTGAGGGAGGGAAGGAAGGAGGGAAGGAAGGAGGGAGGGAGGGAAGGAAGGAGGGAGGGAGGAAAGGAAGGAAGGAAGGAAGGAAGGAAGGAAGGAAGGAAGGAAGGAAGGAAGGAAGGAAGGAAGGAAGGAAGGAAGGAAGGAAGGAAGGAAGGAAGGAAGGAAGGAAGGGACTCAACCCCAAAGAAGGGCTGCAAAGGGCAATGGTAAGTAAGAAGCTGAGGGGAAAGTTTGACCAGTTAAATAAAACTGACTATAAAAATTCTTTAATGACAACTTGTGAAACCAATGAAGTTAAGAACAACAGGAGCTTTTGTAAAATCAAAGAGGGAAAAAAAGTTCTTGTGAAATAGCTTTCCAAAATAGTATTGAACAGTAATACAGAAGGCAGGAGGGTTTAGAAACCAAAGCCTCCTGACTTCCCCGTATGGTCTGAGAAAATGATAAGGATATTGATTTGATCTAAACCTTTAACCATGCGTGCTAACAATTAACCACCAAATGAATAGAAATCAAATGTTTAACTTTTAAACAGGGGAGAGGAACAAGGGGTGGAGGAGCAAAGAGCAAGCATGGCAAATGGAACCAAGGGAAAATATAGTCTCGGGGAAAATGTCTACATCTCTTAGTAATTACAGGAAATATAAGTGACCATAAAGAAAACTCTTCTGCACTTGCCTAGAAAAAAAGCTTATAGTATTTCTTATAATTTAAGAAAGAGAAAGAAACAACACAAATGTAGCATGCATATAGATTAGCTGGCTCTTCACTGGTCTATCTGTACACGGGAACTCTCTGGGCCAGAGATAGCTCAGCAGGCAGAGCACGTGCGAGAAGGCTGGCTCTATCCCCAGCACCATGGGACCCCATGGAACCCCAAGGTACAGACCCAGAAGTAGCGCCCAAGAACTGCCAGATAACCCCCTTCCCCAAAGCAACAAAACCATTATGAATAAATAAATCTGAACTTTCTAAAAGAGTTTAAAACAAATTAAATTGGCCCAGAGAGATAATGCAATAGTTGTGGTGTTGTCTTGCTTGCAGCTGACCTGAGTTCAATCCTCAGTATCACATATATGGACCCCCAACCCCGCCAGAAGGGATCTCTGAGAACAGAGCAGGGAGTAAGTTGGGTGTGGCCCCCGAACTAAAATAAATTGCAAATAATTAAATAAATAAAACTGAGTTTTATATATTAACAAAAATAGCACCTACATTTGTACTAATAGATGAGAAAACAAGTTTCAGAGTCATACATAGACCAGAATACCACTTGCTACATTGGTTAAGTGCTTAAACAATGCAACATATTGTTTATAAAGAATTAAACTATAGGGGGCTGGAGCAATAGCACAGCAGGTAAGGCATTTGCCTTGCATGTGGTCGACCCAAGTTCGATTCCCAGCATCCCATATAGTCCCACGAGCACCGCCAGGAGTAATTCCTGAGTGCATGAACCAGAAGTAACCCCTATGCATCACCGGGAGTGATGCAAAAAAAAAAAAAAGAATTAAACTATAAAAATATGGAAAGGCAAAGCAGTAGTCCCCGAGAACTGCTGGATGTGGCCCAAAAACTCAACAGCAACAACAAAACATGAATAGGAGGGGCACACATGCTTTAGGAGTGGGGGAGAGGGCAGTGGAGAGCCCTAATAAAGGTAACTCCAATGATATTTACAGTACTTCATTTGTTTTGTTGAAGATCTGAAGCAAATACAGCAAAAAGTTAATGAGATATGTAATCCAATTGGTGTTTTATACCAGTGTTTCGTAGCTGTTTTTACCCCTGCAGACAGGTGAGAATAGGAGAAACATTTCATGAACCACCACTAAAGTAGAAATTTAGAAATTAAATAGTTATAGAATTTTGGGTATTTGTCCTTAAATCTAATAGTGCTCAATAAAAATGTTAATATTATTTAACCTTAAAATAACCAGATTGGGGCTGGAGCAATAGTACTGAGGCTAGGGCATTTGCCTTACATGCGGCTGACTGGGGTTCAATCCCTGGCACCCCTTACGGTCCCTCGAGCCCATAGGGATAATCACCAAGCACAGAGCAGGGAGGCGGAGGGGAGAGTCTTAGAATAACTGGACTGGCAGGACACGTACAGATCAGCCTTTCTCCATGACTGGCCCTTGCAAACTACTCCTCTGTACGCTCTGGGTTTTATTTGCTTGCTTGTTTTCTTTTTTTCTTTTTCAGTTTTTTGTTTGGGGGGTCACACCTGGTGGTGCTCAGGGCTCACTCCTGGCTCTGTATTCAGGACTCACTCCTGAAAGTGCTTAGAGGGACTATGTGCCGTGCCAGAGATTGAACTGTTGCCTCTCCCGTGGGATATCACAGGGAATGGCACTGTTTGCGGGACAAAATAATAATGAATAATAAATTAATAGTAATAATAAATAATAATAATAAACAACAAAACTCAAAGTGACTACCAGTATTAAAAACACCACAGAGTTGGGACCAGAGCAATAGTGCTGTGGGAAGGAGCTTGCCTTGCACACGGCCAACCAGAGTTCAATCTCGGCATCCCAGATGGTCCCCTGAGCACTGATATGAGTGACCCCTGAGCACGGAGCCAGGAGTAAATCCTGGGCATCACCAGGTGTGACCCCAAAACAAAAAAAAAATAAAAAAGTAAAAACATCATAGTATTGAGGTTTCCACCTGGTACATTTAAATTAGTTAAAAATTGAATTCCTAGGGTCTGGAGCAATAGCACAGCGGGTAGGACCTTTGCCTTGCATGCCACCCACCTGGGTTTGACTCCCAGCATCCCATATGGTCCCCCGAGCACCGCCAGGAGTAATTCCTGAGTGCAGAGCCTGGAGTAACCCCTGTGCATTGCCGGCTATGACCCAAAAAAGCAAAAAACAAAAAAAGAAAAAATTGAGTTCCTAGACTAGAGAACTAGTAGTACACGGTTAAGGCCTTGCATGCAGATCACCTCAGGTTGACCCCAGCCACTGCCAGAGGTCGCGCCTAAGCACAGAGCCAGGGATAGCCCCTGCGGGAGACCCAGACCCTTAACCCCTCTTAAAAGAGTGGCTGCTGTGGGACTGGAGAGATTTACAACCTGCCGCCACCACAGGGTGTCCTGGGGGCAGGGATGGAGCCTCAGCTATTTGCTCCTCCACTGGGCCCTGTGAGGAGCCTTGGACAGTATATGCAGCTGCAGGCCGGGGCGCACTGAGGTGAAGCTGCCCTCGCACTCCTGGGGGCTCTGTTGAAGCTTTCTTACTGGGGTGAGCACTTTCCAGGAGAGTCCAGGAAGATCCTGGGGACTGGGTGCAGTACTTGGGGCTGTTCCACTGTGTGTCCAGGGAAAGCAACCTCAGAGCAGCGGCATGAAGGATGCGGCTGTTCCAGCCACTGTCCGACGGGTTCCCTAATTTTCAGCCTCACTCTGGGCCTTTCCAAACCTGGGCCAAAGGAACACAGAGGAACATTCTCAGTGCTCCTTTACTAAACCGAGTGCTTCCCAAACAGCCAGGTCAATGGCCAGCATTTTGCCCGTTTCAGCCTTCCGAACCACATCGAGAAGCCATGTCAAAGGCAGGGTGAAGGGGGACAAGCTTCAGGAGCGAGGTCTGAGCTCTGCCTTCAGAGCCGGAGTCGGTACAGCCCACTCACTCCTTTCCTTGGGGTTTTTATATAATGGACTCTCAGAATTTTCCCTGTATCTCCTTGAGCTGTCTCTGCAAGGGTGACTGTGAAATACAGCAGAGCTGCAATAAGCTGGGCTCTGGGGGTGCGGGGACGCAGGAGGCAGCGAGCCAAAGCAGTCCTTGAACTGCCTGTTGCTGGCGTAGCACACACAGGGGATGCCCGGGGCTACGGAAACCTGGCAACTGCACACCTGATGCAGGTGGGCTTAATGCTCGCCTCCATCGCTCCCCTTTCCTTTGAGGTCCTGATGGCACCAGGTGTCATCCTAAGGGACACCAAAATGTAGCTGCAGATAAAGTCCCCACCCCTGCTGAGACGCCCCAGGGAAGGGCGTTCATCCTGGCCTGCAGTGCCTGGTTGCTTCAGAGCCCACTCCATCCAGCCCAAAGAGCTCACAAGGGCTATGGAGACCCCGGGGCCCAGGGGAGGCCCGTCCTCTCCAGAAAGACAATTGGGCCATTAGTCAGAAGTGAAGCCGAGGGGCTGGTGCCATAGCACGGCGGGGAGGGCACTTGCCTTGCATGCAGCTGACCTGGGTTCAGTCCCCGGCATCCCATATGGTCCCATGGGCACTGCCAGGAGTAATTCCTGAGGGCAGAGCAAGAAGTAACCCCTGAACACTGCCGGGTGTGGCCCCAAAAGAAAAGAGAACAAAAAAAAAACACAAAAAAGAGATGAAGCGGGGCTGGAGAGATAGCACAGCGGGTAGGGCGTTTGCCTTGCACGCGGCCGACCCGGGTTCAAATCCCAGCATCCCATATGGTCCCCTGAGCACGGCCAGGGCTAATTCCTGAGTGCAGAGCCAGGAGTAACCCCTGTGCATCGCCAGGTGTGACCCAAAAAGCAAAAAAAAAAAAGAGATGAAGCTGAAATTCTTCCCAAATTCTCATTCCCTGGGGGTGGAGAGGTAGTACAGCAGGCCTGCCGTCACATTGCCAATTCCAGTTCCGTCCCTGGCACCACACATGATCTCCTGGGCCCTACCGGGAGTGATCCCTGAGCACAGAGTCAGGCGTAAGTCATGAGCACCACCAGTTGTATCTCCCCCACACCCCCCTCAAATTCCAGGCGTCTTCCCTCTGCAGAGAAGAAATCTGGAGTTTGAGGTGGAAAGATAATTCTTGCAAAAGAGAAGATAAGAACACAGGGGGTGGGGACTCTGTGGCCCTCGGTGTCAGGGGTAACTCGTTTCCCACAACTCCCAGACATGCCACTCACACCTCTCGCCATTGGAGAAAACCCAGTTCCGAGGGGAGGGGCCTCCCCAGGTGGATAGTGAATGAACCGAGGGCAGGACCCCGCTGTGCCAGCTTCTCCTGGATGCCCTCTGGCCCACCTGCTCTGATCCACTTCTTTCTAGAGTTCCAGATCAATGGCTCGGCCCTGACCTTCTAGTGTGAGGTGGAAAGGGAAAGTTCTACTAGAAGGGATTTGAACCCGCACCCAAATTGGCTCTGTTCCACGAGTCCCTTCCGATCCCTTTCCAGTTTCTCATTACTTGCTCAGGTGATGAGAGACTCGGAGCCAGGAAGACCTTTGATTCCCCCGTCCTGGCAGCCGCAATGTCTTCATCACTTTGTTGTGTAGACAGATTGAGTATTAAATTATAAAACTAATCTGCTCTGATATCAGGAACAATGTCAACTTTGATAGAGCTGTCCATGCAGTAAGGCTGTTTTCCCAATGACCTGACCCGCTGAAATGAATAATTGAACAATTGATTTCCTGGCAGAGACACGAGAGAATGAAGGACACTGTCTCCCAAGATAGTCTGGCTGGAAGAAAGGATTTTCTTTTTTCGAGTCTTGGATTTCATCTGAGCCTCGCAGTCACTGGATGTGACTTGGACAGTCCTCCAGAGATACCCTTTGTTCCTGAAGGACCAGAGATTCAAAGTTTTCCACATAAATTCCACATAAATTTCCAGATAAATTTGGCAGCTATAGTGATAATACAGGAGGTAGGGCACTTGCCTTGCACGTGGCTGACCGGGGTTCAATCCCCAGCATCCCATATAGCCCTTCAAGCACCACCTGAGTGAAAAGCCAGGAGTGAGCTCTGAGCATAGCCAGGTAGGGCTCCAAACCAAACAAACAGAACCTGTTTATTTTAAAGCGAAGATTTGTATCTGAACCCCAAACCAGGACAACAAAGCAAGGGTGCTTCATGTATACAGAGGCCAAAAGTTATCATCTTGGGCCCAGAAGACAGAATAGTAAGTCTTTGCCTTGCACACCGCCAATCTTGGTCCCCTGAGCACCTCTCTCCTGAATAACACGTAAGGCCTGAGCACTGCCAGGTGTGGCCCAGATACTCTCCCTCCTGCCTCCACCCGCCCCCGCCCCCCACCACCAGGTATTATGGCCTTAATCCTAGTAAAATGTAACGTGTAGGGGCAGAGGTAACAAACAGAGAGAGCAATGCAGGGTGAAGAATGTTCCAGAATTCAGAAGAAGGACTCTCTCTTTATCCAGGGCTACCAGGGATGCTTTTTCAGGCAAATAAAGAAGGTGTCAGAGGAGGACAGAGACAACCAGTCCAGGTCTTAAGAGACCTTCCTGGGGCGGGTGTACGTGTGTGTGTGTGGGGGAGGGGTTGGATCATGCACTGAGAAACATACAAAAACACTAATCCCATGTGCAGGAAAATGTCGGAGAAAGTCGCCGGGGGGAGGGTGTATTCTAGCTTGGGAATAGAGGCAGACGAGCCCAGTAGATCAAGTGACTTCTACTATGCAGCCTCCCCGGGCCAGTAGTGTTCAGCCAGTGCTAGGGTCCTCACCCATTCTAGAGCAACAGAACAGCAGGTAGGATGTTTGTCTCGATCGGGGCCAACCCAGGCTCAAACCCCAGTAACCCATATGGTCCCCCAAGTACTGATGGGAGTAATTCCCAAGTCTGGCGCCAGGAGTAACTATCGCCATATGTGAACCCAAAAACAAAAAAAAAGGAAGAAAGAAGTGTATGTTAGCTTCCTTTGGCCCAATCACAGTCAACAGAATACAATGATACTGATTCTCCAGAGTGGAGAGGGGTCACACCCTCTGAACTACACGCCTCGGGACAGTCCTTTTTTATTTAACCTAAAAAGTCTCTATTCTTCTAAAATAATTTTTATTTAATGAATAAACCATGCACAGGGGTGGGGGAGGACTGGAGCGATAGCACAGCGGGTAGGGCGTTTGCCTTGCATGTGGCCGACCCAGGTTCGATTCCTCTCGGAGATTCCGGCAAGCTACTGAGAGTATCCTGCCCGCACCGCAGAGCCTGGCAAGCTCCCTGTGGCTTATTCGATATGCCCAAAACAATAACAACAAGTCTTACAATGGAGATGTTACTGGTGCCCACTCAAGCAAATCGATGAACAATGGGACAACAGTGCTACAGTGGATGAACCATGATTCACAAAGTTATTGATAGTTGAGTTCAGGCCTGTCCTTTTTTACGTTTTCCTGGTCCCAGAGAATCCTTCTAAATATGGGGGCAGCAAGTATGAAGAAAACAAGCAACGTTGCAAAAAGCTTTGACACAGTAAAGGCCAAATTCTTCAGCAGGGAGTGGAGGGGATGAAAGCCCGGGCATTCCGGGCAGAGGGAATCCCAAGACCCTGAAGTCACTTGGAGGAAGACAGACTATTACAAACTTTTGGTTTTGTTTTGTTTTGTTTTGGGTCACACCTGGCGATGATTAGGGGTTACTCCTGGCTCTGCACTCAGGGATCACTCCTGGTGGTGCTCAGATGACCGTATTAGATGCCAGGGATTGAAGCTGGGTTGTCCACATGGAAGGCAAATACCCTACCCGCTGTACCATGGCTCAGCCCCACATGCAACTTTTAAATCATCATCATCATCATCCTCATCATCATCATCATCATCTTATTAGAGGGGAGTGAGGAAGTGAGGAGTTTGAGACCTTCTACAGTCCACTGTGGGGACGGTGAGCTGGAGCCCGTGGTGTCAGTTTCCCTGATGCTAGCAGCGGTCTCAGAAGGAGCCACCCACAAGAGCACCTCAGCCGCCGCTGTGAGTGAACAATGGGCAGGTCTCGCGGCTGAAAGGGAGAAATCCTTCTCTAAACAGTGCAGAAATAGGAGCTGGGGTTCGGGACAGGGACAAGGCACACCCTTGGCCCCTTTCCTGGAAGGCCCAGGTGGGGTTTTGTTCCTTGTTTTCTTTCTTTCCACACTGAAGAGCCCATTAATCTTTCCTGGAAGTCTGGGTCTCAGACAGGGCTGACGAACAATGGCACCAGTGTCCCTGCCCTCCTGACGAGTGTCGGGCCAGCCGGAGAAAATGTCTCCTCCCCCACCCCCCATTCCAGATCCTACTTCGAGCCAGGACATAAACGCGGCAAACTGGCTGCCTGATGGGCCACCAATGTCACTGAGGGCACATGGGCGCGTTGAGACCTCAAAGGTGCTCCTTGCTTCGTGCTCAGAGAAGAATTCTGGGCAGAATCTGGACGCAACAGCAGGACCAGTGGCAGATGCCTCAAGTCGAGAAGCACAGGGCGAGCTACTGAGGACAAGGGAACGGCTCTTTGGTGGCATTTTGCTGAGTGCTGCTCTGAAATGCACATTCTGTTCTACTATCCCCCACCACGAAGATGTGGTGGTTACCTGGCCCTCCCATCTCCCTCTCCCAGCCATCTTTCCTCCCCACCCTGGGCAGCCCTGGCCAGGAAATGGGGCCTTTTGGGTGGGTGCAAGATTTTGCCCAGGGCAGGAGATACTAACACAGGACCAACAGGAGGAGAATATTTTTTTTCCATTTTCTTAACACAAAATACGAGTCAGCATTTCTTTCCACAAACAGTTGTCAGCGGATAAACTGGACGGTCTTCTCTGGAAGGAAGCACAGAAGAGGGTAAGAAGTTCCTAAGAACCAGAGTCGTCCCTGGAGCATCTCCTGCTGACAGAACCGCCAAAAAGAATCAGAAACCTGAAGTCAGAAAAACTAAGGCAAACCTCCGCGTGGAGCTGTGGAGGACGCAGAGCAGGCCAAGCAGGCACTGCTGAGCTCACGCAAGGATGTGTGCGAGCATAGACCATGGGCCCAGCAAGATTCCTTCAGTTGGAGGGAAAGGCCAAGTAGACAAGATCGGACTTTAATCTTTCATTGTTATTATTATTATTATTATTATTATTATTATTATTTTGGTTTGGGGACCAAACCTGGCTGTGCTCAGGGCTTCCTCCCAGCTCTGCACTTTTTTTTTCAGGAACCACTTTTGGCAGGCTCAGAAACCACATGGGAACCTGAGGCACCCATTGCAAGGCAAGCACCCTACTCACTGTACTAACTCTCTGGCCCCAACATCAGATTTTTTTTTTAATTGAATCACACGGAGATACATAGGTACAAAGCTATTTATGATTGGGCTTCAGTCTTACAATGTTCCAACACCCGTCCCTTTACCTGTGTACATTTCCCACTACCAATGTCCCTGCACCCACCTCACCCGCGTCTACGACTAGTGCTTTTCTTCTCTGTCTGTCTGTCTGTCTGTCTGTCTGTCTGTCTGTCTGTCTGTCTCTCTCTCTCTCTCTCTCTCTCTCCCTCTCTCCATTATGGCTTTCATTACAGATACTGAAATGTTATCAGTTATCTACTTTATCTACTTCATCTACTTCCAACACTCAGTTCCTATCCAAAGAAAGAATTTTAAATAAAATAATAACTATATATATACATTTTTAATTTTTATTTTTTTGCTTTTTGGGTCACACCCAGCGATACTTCAGGGGTTACTCCTGGCTTTGCACTGAGGAATTACTCCTGGCAGTGCTTGGGGGACCATATGGGATGCCGGGGATCGAACCTGGTTTTTAAAAAAATTAATATGTGGGTTGGAGAGAAAGTTCAGTGGATTGAGTACCTGCTTTCCATTCAGAAGCCCTGGGTTCAATGCCCAGCATCACATGACCCCTCAAAAATCGACAGAAGTAATCCCTGAGCATCAAGCCAGGAATAGCCCCTAATATCGCCCCCCAACCAAATAAATTCACTTAATTTTAAAAATAAGGATAAACATTGGCATTACCTTCTGCCTCCACTGGATAAATGACCCGCAGGAGGCCCATTGGTCCACTGCCAAGAGTGATGACCTGTGTTGGCATTGACCTGCCTTGTCCCTGCTGCATTCTCTCTCTGCCCTCTTCCACTCCCAGAGAAAGTTGAATTGATAGGAATGATAATTCTGGACAAGAACTGATTCTGAAAGGAGGTAAAGTAACATATACACATACATCACTGTATCACTGTCACTGTCATCCCGTTGCTCATCAATTTGCTCGAGCAGGCACCAGTAACGTCTCCATTGTGAAACTTGTTGTTACTGGTTTTGGCCTATAGAATACACCACGGGTAGCTTGCCAGGCTCTGCCATGGGGGCGGGATACTCTCTTGGTAGCTTGCCGGGCTCTCCAAGAGGGATGGAGGTTTCAAACCCAGGTCGGCCACGAGCAAGCCCTGCCCACTGTGCTACATTTCAGCCCCATACACAAACATACATATATGTATATATATATATATACATGCACATATATAAATGTTATATATGCACATATGTATATGATATATAATGACCTTTCAGTACCTGTATTGCAAACCAAAATGCCTAGAAGGGTGCTGAAGCGATAGTCCAGTTGGTAGGGCATTGCCTTACATGCAGCCAGCCTGGGTTCAATCCCCAGAATCCCATATGGCCCACCAAGAACAGCCAGGAGTAATTCCTGAGTGCAGAGCCAGGAGTAACCCCTGAGCATCACTGGGTGTGACCCAAAAAGCAATAAAGTAGCTGCTCTTTAAAAAAAATTCCCAGAAGGAAAGAGAGAGAGAGAGAGAGAGAGAGAGAGAGAGAGAGAGAGAGGAGAGAGAGAGAGAGAGAGAGAGAGAGAGAGAGAGAGAGAGAGAGAGAGAGAGAGAGAAAGTACCTACCACAGGGGCAGGTAGGCTGGGGGGTGGCGATTGACAGGGGGAAAACTGGGGACATTGGTGGTGGGAAGGGTACACAGGTGAAGGGATGGGAGTAGGAACATTGTATGACTGAAACCCAATCATGAACAATATTGTAACTGTGTATCTCACAGTGATTCAATGAAAAAATTAAGTTGACTTTATAGAGGTGGGGGAGATGGCTCGAAGGGCAGCTTGCACGCAGGAATCTTGGCATCCGATGGTCCCCTGAGCACCAACTGGGAGTGCTCCCCACCAGAAGAGAATCTAACTGTCTAGACCACTGGATGGAGAATTCCTTAGGGCTTCGGAGAGAGGTGGCTCAAGGGTCAGGTGGGAAAGAGGCCCCTGTTCTTTATTCACCACAGCCTCGAAAGGCACTGACCCACTCTGGAGCTGGGGAGAACACCGGGGTCCTTCGTCTGATAAGTGGCACAGCTAAGTCCAGAACATAAATACATTTGACCCCAATAAATGCATTGATACATAAATGAGAAACAATGGAATATGTGATAAGGAATAAGCTAATTATCTATGATTATATGTTTTAGAAATGCCAAGTTCCATATGGCATTTCTAAAACATATTACAGTTCCAAAACCTAAACTTTAAGTTTTCCATTCTTTGCTTATTTTCTTTTAAAGCCATTTCTTTGTCTATACACATCCTTTGGTCAGAGTCCAGTCGATGGTGGAGATTGAATTTTCAAAGAGTGATTACAAGGCATGTCTTGGCACCTTCCTCCCGTGGGTATCACAATAAACCCTACAAGAATGGCAACTTCTTAAGTTCCCAGAAAATATTGAGCAGAAGGTCAACAAATAGCATTTTTCATAGTTAAATGCTTACACATCAAATTTATGAAAAAATAAAATGCAATGCAACCCTGGAAAAAACCATACTGCAAAAATCACAAATGACCAATTATAATGCTAAGTGGAGAAAAG
Source organism: Sorex araneus (assembly GCF_027595985.1). Taxonomy (NCBI): domain Eukaryota; kingdom Metazoa; phylum Chordata; class Mammalia; order Eulipotyphla; family Soricidae; genus Sorex; species Sorex araneus. The sequence continues at coordinate 160,698,181 of NC_073306.1, read as the reverse complement.
TTATGGTTACAATATTGACAATAATTGACTTTAGAAGATGGATAACCTTGTTCTCCCCCCCCCCCATCCTTTCCTTATGTTCCCCAGATTCCCTTTCATTATTATTCATGAGTTTTAAAATTAAAAGACATGTCTATTTCCCCCTATTATTATTGAGTCTGTCCATGCGAAAACTCAGTCTGGAGGGAAGATGTTCAGGAACCTCAAGTCCTCGTCCACCATTCTCCTTGGACAGCTCCCTCCTTGGGTTTCCCATTCCGTCTGTCAGATGAACAGGCTAAAGTAGGGAGGACCCAAGGCGAGAAAGCTGAAGAAGTTGGCTTTCTTCCTGCATTGGTAATCTGCTGTCAAAGCTTCCGACGAGGAAATGAGGGCTCCGTGCACAGAACTGACGGAGGGACGTGCCAGTGTGTGCTGCCTTCCCGAGCAGCCTGAGAGCAAGCTCCTGCCTCCTCATGCTGATCACTGCCTCTCTGCCGGACCACGCGTGATGGCGGGTACTGAAGGGGCTGGTCCTAACTGGGTGCTCAGAGGTCACTCCCAGCAGTGCTGGGGGAGCCATGTGGTGTCAGGGACTGAACCTAGCGCCCTGGCATGCAAAGCATATGCACTAGCCCTTTGAGCTCTCTGTTATCACCCCTTGACTCCATCATTATGAAGCTCAAAAATAAGAGACCCAGATAGTACAGTGGGACGAGCACTTGCCTTGCACATGGTCAGTGTGAGTTCAATCCCCAGCATATGATATGATCCTCAAAGCCCTGCTGGAGTGATCCCTTAGCACAGAGCCAGGAGTAAGCCCTGAGTGCTGCTATGTGTGGCCCTGAAATGGAAAGGAAGGAAGGAAGGAAGGAAGGAAGGAAGGAAGGAAGGAAGGAAGGAAGGAAGGAAGGAAGGAAGGAAGGGAGGGGAGGGAGGGAGGGAGGGAGGGAGGGAGGGAGGGAGGGAGGGAGGGAGGGAGGGAGGGAGGGAGGAAGGAAGGAAGGAAGGAAGGAAGGAAGGAAGGAAGGAAGGAAGGAAGGAAGGAAGGAAGGAAGGAAGGAAGGAAGGAAGGAAGGAAGGAAGGAAGGAAGGAGAGAAAGAGAGGAAGGAAGAAAAATCAGGGGGCCAGGAAACGACTCTGTGGCTGAAGCACCCAACTGGCAAGCGTGAGGCTGCAAGTCAACCCCTCAGCGGCACCGTCACGTGGCAGGTTCGACACAGCTCTGCTCTCTGCCCCAGCATCTCTGTGCCCGTCATCCCCAGCCTCACGTGACTTTCAAGAGCACCACAGGTGCAAATCTGTGTGAGCATCACAGGCAGGAGTGCGGCCTCCCCCACCCAGACATGTGGAGCCGGGGCAAAAGCGTGGGTCCTGCTGAATAAGCCCAGCGTGTGCGAGCGCCACACACGAATGTGCGATTTCTAGAGAGCGCCACAGCAAGCACGTGTGTGCCAATCCCATTCACTGCAACCACAAAAGGCAGGGCAGGGTGGGGGAGTTGTTTTTATTTTAAACAATAGGAGAAACTTAATAAATTATATTTAAAGGTGTTTTTTTTTTTTAAGGCGCTTACTGAGGCAGGTGCAGTGGTCAGTGGCAGGGCGCTGGCTTACCTTGCAGGGGTGAGGCCTGAGCTGGAGGCTGGTGTGGTCTTAGAGTGCTGAATATTAGTCCCAGCCCTGCCTGTGATCTCTGGGACCACAGTGGGCAACTCGGGCGAGCACCACAACCAAGCACCATGAGCACAGCAGAGAGAAGGGAAGGAGGGAGGGGGGAGTCCCGACCTGGAATGAGGCTCCCGGGGACCCCCAGGGCAGTGACAATGCCTTATGTTTTGGTCGTGGCAGCTGGGTGCCAACCTCGGAGCAAGCTTCCCCACATGCAGGGACAGCTCGGTTTGAGACGTCAGTTTAGAAACAGCTTTCCCAAACTGCGGCCCTCTCCAGGGAAGTCCCTCTAGGAAAGGGGGGTCTGGCATCCCCACAGACGGCCTGTTCCACCTTCACAGCGCGGGTGAGTCCTGGGGGACCCAGGAGGGAGACTCCTGCCTCTGTTTCCCGTGGCTTGCAGACACAGGCCCGCGCTGTGCAGACGGCAGCAGGCCTTAGCCCGCTTTAGCGTCGTTCTCGGTGCTGGCATGGGCCAATGCATCGAATCCCCACAAACCCAGAGTAGCTTTGATTCCTTTTCTTTCTTTTGTCTTTCTTTCTTTCTTTCTTTCTTTCTTTCTTCTTTCTTTCTTTCTTTCTTTCTTTCTTTCTTTCTTTCTTTCTTTCTTTCTTTCTTTCTTTCTCTTTCTTTCTTTCTTTCTCTTTCTTTCTTTCTTTTCTTCTTTCTTTCTTTCTTTCTTTCTTTCTTTCTTTCTTTCTTTCTTTCTTTCTTTCTTTCTTTCTTTCTTTCTTTCTTTCTTTTCTCTTTCTTTCTTTCTTTCTTTCTTCTTCTTTCTTCTTTCTTTCTTTCTTTCTTTCTTTCTTTCTTTCTTTCTTTCTTTCTTTCTTTCTTTCTTTCTTTCTTCTTTTTCAGATAAGCCAATGAGTTCGGGCCTGGTTCAAGCCACACCTGGGGAGTTGGCAGTCAAGCTCCTGAGCCAAGGAAACCTGCCTACAGGACATGGGTTAACTACCCCACCCGTTCTGGTAACTAATAATGACAAAAATGATTAAGTTGTGAAATAATCAGCACCCACCTGTGTGCCTGTTACCCGCACCTGTGACAAGAGACGGGAGAAGGTCTGGCATGCAGCCTCATCCGTTTTCCTGCCCTCCCCAACATGGCCCTTGTCTCACGGCACTGGCAACTAAGAGGGAATGCACTGGGGGTCGTAAATAATCCGAGAGGGAGAACTCAACTGGCACTTTCCAGGGTGCCTTTTGCCTGGTAGTGCCAAGAGAGGCCACCTGTTCCAAGAGGCGAAAGGAAACTCAAAGATTACACATTGTCACTGAACTTGATAAGCAGAGTGCCGTCTCCTCGCAAGAGAAACATCCGGACCCGGCTGTGTGGCCCATTGTCTCTGGAAACTAGTTGGCCTGACCCACCCTGTCTGAGCATGTGCGTCTCTGCAAATAAATCTGCAGCGTGAAACCCTCCCTCTCTGAAAGCGTCCCGGAGTCTTACGGAACCACCGCCGGGCAGACCGGGAGGCGCTTTTCGGTCCTGGAGTCTTGCTTCGCGCGCGTGTGGAGGCTGGAGAGCAGAGAAGGGCTGCCAACGGGACCCATGAAATGGTGCGAGAACTCGGTGCCCAGACCCGTCACTCAGCCTGGACAGCATCTGCGGCGCTGAGAAGTGACTCCCCGGGGCCCGGGGTCTCAGATCGTGCCTGAATGTTGTGAGTTTTGATGATGATGATGTTTACTGAGCGCCTTAACAGGGGCCCAGCCCCGCACCCCAACCGACTCGTCAGCATCCAGGTCTGGCCAGTGAAAACGCCCAGCCCCGTGCCGCGCACACGGGAGCTGTGCAGCAGGTGTGGGTGGTTCAGAAAGTTCTGGAAAAGCATGTCTGAGATGGTCTCAGGGGCAAAAGGCAGCCTCTTTGCTTACCTATATGGGCAAGCGGGGGCCCAAACCCTGCCGAGCTTTACACCATCAATAAAACGGGGGTTGGGTTGATAAAATGGGAGTTTTTGGAGACTCTAGAGGGGTTTAAAAATAAGATATATATGTATATGCATATATGCAGCATCTGTTTAATAACTTTTTATATATACATATATTTGTATGCATGTATATATGTATGTGTGTAATATATATATATATATTATATATATATATATATTCTGTAGCACAGTAGCGCTCTAGCACTGTCGTCCCATTGTTCATCGATTTGCTCAAGTGGGCACCAGTAACATCGCCATTGTGAGACTTGTTGTTACTGTTTTTGGCATATCGGAATATGCCACAGGTAGCTTGTCAGGGCTCTGCCATGCAGGATACTCTCAGTAGCTTGCTGGGCTCTCTGAGAGGGACAGAGGAATCGAACCCAGGGCAGCTGTATGCAAGGCAAACACCCTACCCTCTGTGCTATCGCTCCAGTCCTATACACACACACACACAACATACATATGCATATGCATATACATATATATGGTTTGGGGCATACCTAGTGATGCTCAGAGGTTGCTCCTGTAAGTTGGGGGACTATATGAAATGTCAGTGAATAAACCCGGTAGGCTGCATGAAAGGCAAGTGCCCTGCACACTGTACTATCTCTCTAGCCCCATAACTACATATATTTTTAATTACTTGGGAGGCCACACCTGGCAGTACTCAGGCAGTATTCCTGGGGTCTGTGCTCAGGGATCCCTCCTGGCCCCTGCGGAGTACTCGGGGAGCCACCTGGGGTGCCAGGGGTGGAACCCGCCGGCTGTGTGCAAGGCAGATGCCTTCCCCTCTATGCTATCTTCCCAGCTCCAGATTCTTCTTCTTCTTTTTAAATGTGATAGAGTCACGAGGGTCAGTAAATAAATTAACCTTCCTCTTTATTATCTCCACTCTCAGCCTTCAACAGACTTTTAATTCTGATGTTGGTCCCTTTACCTAACTGAAAGGGCACTGGGGGCTCTTTGACTCCCAGCCTCGGCATTCGATGGTCCTTCCTCTTCGAACCTCTTTCCCCTTCCCCCTGCCTGGCTCGTGCCTACTAAGACACTGAGACTCAGACCAAGTGTCCCTGCGTCCTAGACGTTGCCCTTTATCTTTCCAGAGACACACCCCGCCTCCTGGAGTCCCTGGATTGACCTCTTCATGCCCTTTACACCAGAACACAGCACTGTCGGAACTGGGGCTCTGTTTCATTCTCCCTTCCTGGATGAGGTTGGATGGAGTTCCTTAGATCCAGCAAGACATCTGGCCCGCGGCAAAGCATAGCCACCCTGATCTGATTCTGGCTCGTCCTTAGGTGCTGCTGACTTAACGTTACTCTCCTCTGCCCAGGGGTGGCTTTTTGGAGAAAGCAGTGATGACACAGAAAGACCGACTGCAGATGGAGAAATCTCCAGAGCATGTGTTTTCCCCCAAGTTCCAAAGATAAGACAGAACTTTTCCAGGGGGTGGAACCTGAGAGACCCTCCCATTTCTGCTGTTTTCAACTTTGCTCCTGGATTCCTGCAGGTTCCTGGAAAGTGCAGAGGGCACAGGGAGAAGAGATGAGGGCTGGGAGAATGTGGCTTCTCCCAAGGAACCCCAGTTCCCTCGGCCAGGCCCAGGTGTCCTGCTACTCTTGGGTATATCACATCCATGCACCAGGTTTGGAGAGAGGAAAGTGTTCTCCTGGGGGTGGGTAATAATTCAAGTTCTGGGGTCAGAAGTCATGGAACTCATGAAAAGTCTTGTTGCTGGGGTCTGGGGCAGTAGTATGGCAGGTGGGGCATTTGCCTTGCAGGTGGCACATGTGGCCAACCTGGGGTTCAATTCCTAGAACTTCATGTGGTTCCCTGAGCCCACCAGAAGCGATACCTGACTACAGAGCCTGGAGTAAACCCCGAGCACCTCTGGGTGTGGGCCTAGAACAAACCAAGGAAAAGAAAGTTTTGTTGTAAAATAGATCTCTTTATGACTTACTGCATGGGCAGAGCCTGGCAAGCTACCCATGGCGTATTTTATATGCCAAAAACAGTAATGATAGGTCTCATTCCCCTGACCCTGAAAGAGCCTCCAATCATTGGAAAAGACGAGTTAAGAGAGGCTGCTAAATTCTCAGGGCTGGGAGGAATAGAGACGTTACTGGTGCCCGCTCGAGTAAATCAACAAACAACAGGATGGCAGTGACAGTGATAGTGATGATCTATTGTCAGTCAACGCTGGTTCTGTATACCCGGCTCATGTAAAAAGCCCTTGGGTGTAAAAGGGGTATGTGTGGGAAAAGTTTAAGAAGCCTGTCTCGTGCACTTTCATGGGAAATTCATGAGATTCAGTTTTGTTTTGGTTTGATTTGGTTTGGTTGAGGAATATCTGGTGGTGCCCAGGGGCTACTCCTGACTCTGTGCTCAGGACTGACCCCTGGCAGTTCTGAACAGCAGGGCCCCATATGCAGTGCTGGGGTGGAGAAATGTCAGACACAGGCAAAGCAAGCACCTTAAAGCCCCAAAACTATCTCCCCAGCCCCCCAAATACTTTTCTAGATGAAAGCAGACTCTGAAAGTGAATGCAAGTTGCCCAATGTGGCTTGGCCCTTTGGTTATCTGACACGCACTGATGTCACTATCTGGTCCCCAAAGCACGGCATGCACTTGGCTGGCCGCCCCCGTGGGTGGGAAGGGCCCCTAGATTCCTCTGCCAGCCCCCACATCACACTCACACGATGGCGCAAGCAGCGCATCTGAGGCAGCTCCTGGAGACGTTGAGAGCGAGCGGGGAGGTGGGCTAATTCCGCAGGTTCCCGGCACGGGCGGGAGCGAGGGTGGGCGAGTGGGCCAGCAGGACCCGCAGAACTGCAACAGCCGCTTCCTGCACCCCACACTGGGCAGGGCCCCACCTCTGGGGATGAATCTCTCCCAGACAGCTCAGGTCGGGGGCCTCCCACCCTACTGGCCAGACACCCCCTTTCCAAATCAAAAACCAGTCGGCATCCCCTCACTCCCTCCTTCAAGTCTATCTTCGTTAACGAAGCAACAAAAGGCAGTCCCACAGCTGCCCTGAGGTGAAGGCCCCCACACTGCACCCGCAGGTGCTCGGGGCGACTCCTGCTGGGTCTCGGGGCACCATAGGGCTGCCAGGAATCGAACCTGGGTCAGCTGTGTGCGAGGCAAACAGCCCACTGGCTGCACTGTGGCGCCAGCCCCTGGTGAAGGCCCCTCGCTGGGTGCAGTGACGAGCCGTGCGGTGTGCAGGCCTGCGTGTGAGCAGGCTGGCCAGGCACAGGCGGCATCCCCAGCGGGCGCCGGCCTCATGTGTCTTCTGGAGACCAGCCCAACCGCAGGAGACAAAGGTCCACTGAGGATTCACCACCAACTGAAACAGCTCATCATCACCCTCTGGGTTTCGGGGGAGCCCCCAAACAACCTCCCCACACCCCCCAGGGAGAGGAGAAACCAGAGCTTGTGTTTTGCCTGCTGGCGGCTGCCCACGCCCTGCCCTTCCCAGAAGGTCTGGACCATTTCCTGCCAGCCCCAGTTTGTCTGTCCTGTGGTTACATTGGGGGCTCAAAGAAAGACGGAGGCAGGGCCAGCATGAGACAGATGGACAGGAGAAAATAACCCCAAGGAGCCACTGGAGACCCCAGACACGCCCATGTACACGGAGACGCCCAGTGAGCCCCTGTCACTGTGTCCCTCAGGTTCAGAGTTCAGGGACTGAGGTGGTCTAGCATAGGCCCCCTGGAAAGATGTCAGATGCCGTCTTGAAAGATCTTGACTCCCAGGTGATCGGGCTGAGGGGTGGAGAGCACAGGAAACAGGGCAGCAGGCTTCAGCTCTGCCTTCCCCGCTGGAGAAGGAGGGTTGGGGCTTCCAGGCACCTGCTAAACACAAGCAGGCGACCTTCCTAAACAATGACCTGCATGGAACTTCAGAGCACCTTCAAAATAAACCTTCTGTGCCACTCCTTACCCTGCCATAAAAATAATTTTTAATTGGGGTTGGTCCATGTTTGCTCCCCAATGTTTGAGACCCTGTTCAACCCTCAGTACCACATATGGATATTGAACACTATCAGAAGTGAGCCCTGAGCACAGAGCCAGGAGTAGCCTCTGAGCACCAGCAAAATGACCCAAAAACTAAAAGAAGGAAAAGGAAGGGAAGGGAAGTAAAGGGAAGGGCAGAGGAAGGGAGGGGAGGGGAAGGGAGGGGAAGGGGGAAGGGGAAGGGGAGGGGTGGAGAGAAGGAAGGTGGGAGGGGAAGGGGAAGAGAAAGGGAGGGGAGGGGAAGGAAGAGAAGGGAAGGGAGGAAAGGGAAGAGAATGGTAAGTTAGGGGAGGGGAGGGAGGGGAGAGGAGGGGAGGGGAGGGAAGGAGAGGGGTGAGAGGAGGGAGGGAGGGGAAGGGGAGGGGATGGAGAGAGGGAAGGGGAGAGAGGAAGAGGGAAGGGGGAAGAGGAAGGGAGGGAAGGAGAAGGGAGGGGAGGGGAGGGGATGGGAGGGGAGAGGAGGGGAGGGGAGGGAAAAGAATGGTAGGTTAGGGGAGAGGAAGGGAGGGGAGAGGAGGGGAAGGGAGAGGAGGGGAGGGGAAGGAAGGGGAGGGGTGAGAGGAGTGGGGGAGAGGAGGAGAGGAAAGGGAAGGGGAGGGAAGGAGAGAAAAGGGAAGGGGAGGGGAGGGGAGGGAAGGGAAGGGAAGAGGAGGAAAGGGGAGAGGAGGGGAGGGGAGGGGAGGGAAGGGAGGAAATGGAAGGGAGGGGAAGGGAAGGAAGAGAGGGGAAGGAAGGGAGGGGAAGTGAAGGGAGGGGAGGAGAGGCAAAGGGAGGGGAGGGAAGGGAAGGGGAGGGGAGGGGTGGGGAGGGAAGGGAAGGGGATGGCAGGGGAGGAGAGGGAAGGGAAGGGAAGAGAAGGGAGGGGAGGGGAGAGAAGGGACGGTAAGGGGAGGGGAGGGGAGGGGAGGGGAGAGGAGGGGAGGGGAGGGGAGAGGAGGGGAGAGAAGGGAAGGGAAGGGAAGGGAAGGGAAGGGAAGGGAAGGGAAGGGAAGGGAAGGGAAGGGAAGGGAAGGGAAGGGGAGGGGAGGGGAGGGGAGGGAAGGGGAGGGAAGGGGAGGGAAGGAAAGGGAAAAGGAGGGGAGGGAAGGGGAGGGGAGGGGAGGGAAGGGAAGGGAAAAGGAGGGGAGGGAAGGGAAGGGGAGGGAAGGGGAGGGGAGGGTTGAGGGTTGACTAGCTCCCCGATGCTAAGGGAAGGTACTGACTAGCTCCTAGGCATACTGCACACACACTGCTTGTGAGCGGCAGGGCTGGGCTTCCCGTCCAGTCCCGGGCCCAAAGCCACCGTCTCGGCTCTGCTGAAGCTACACTGCCCGGATGTTTCACAGAAAACACAAATCAGCAAGACGTCAGGCGTCAGGAACTGGGCAGACGGAGAGCAAACATTCCTTTGGGCAGGGACTTACTTATTCCCAGTCACAGGCAGAGCCCCGGGCAGCCGCCGCTTCCCCAGAGCCTCCTTGGAGACGGGAGACGCGGCCCGGCCTCCTCCTCAGGCCACACGGGCCGGGGCGGCTGGTAAGTTGTGTCGCTCCACCGTCTCGTTTGTGAAACGGAACGGGTATTCCAAAGGCTGCGCTGAGAACTCCAAGAGAAAACTGCCGGGAGCCAGCCCCGCGCTCCACAAAGGAGGCCCAGCCCTTTGCCCCTGAGGTGTGCCCCCCGGCCACCACCCTCTGTCCCCTGGAGTAGCCCCGGCTCCTCTGCAGGATGAGTTTTTGTCCCACTGTCTTGCAGACTCAGCTGCCTCTGGGAGAGAATTAACATAGCCACGAAGCCGGTGGAGCTGTGTGGGCAGGTGCCTCTGAGCCTCTCTCCGGAGGAGTGAAGGGGTCTTGTCTCCCTCTCGCTCATAAGAATCACTGGCTCACTGTCATCCCATTGTTCAGCGATTTGCTCGAGCAAGTGCCAGTAACGTGTCTATTCGTCCTAGCTCTGAGACTTTAGCAGGGTCAGGGGAATGAGGCCCATCATTGTTACTGTGTTGGCCTATCGAATGCGCCATGGGGAGCTTGCCAGGCTCTGGCGTGCGGGCAGGACACTCTCGGCAGCGCTGGGCTCTCCGAGAGGGAGAACTAGACTATAAGAGGTAGCACGGCTGCATTTGCTCTCGGCAGTCTTGGTGGGGACTGTCTGACGATGCCAGTGGTTTGATCAGCCTCAGCGACGGGCCTCATCACCTCCAAACCTGCTGCCCGCCCGGTTCGTGCAGTGACCCTGCCTGCCCCCCCCCCCAACCCCGCCTGGCTGCCTAGAGCTGCCTAACACAGGGCACGCGCCAGTGGTGGCTTTCAACCTTAGTATGCCCAGGTTCTGGCTCTATCCCAGGGACGGGCAGTTGGAAACCGTTGCTCTAAACCAAGTGAGGCCTTAAACAAGAGGAGGGATTGCCTCGCAGTCCTTGGGTTACACTCCCAAGATCAAGGAGTCGGAAATGTGACTTTGAAACTGGTTCAAAGAACAATGATAGAGGAGGATCGTTTGTCCTCAGTTTTCCCCAAAAGCCTAAGCAGCCTTCCTAATTTGTCCCTCTCTCACGCCTAACTCTAACATTGTTCGGGCGTATAAGGCGGTGAGGGGCTTCGCGGCTAGTACAGGGTACGGGGCTGCTGCGGTGCGTGTGGCTGACTGCTGTTTGCTGTTCGATCCCTGGCACTACACACGTTGGGTTGTTGGCCCTGAGCCCAGTCATGAGTGATCCCTGAGCACCACAGGGTGTGGCTCAAAAAACTAACCTCCATTGTCCCCCACACCCCCCCCCCCCACACATAAGGCAGTGTGCCGCAGGGACCAGCCCCACGGGGACTTTATTATTTGCCCTGGCACCCATGAATCTGCAGCCTGACCCCATAAAAACCCCTTCTTGAGGCTGCGCAGACAAGGCACCTGTGTCCAGCACGGGCACCCGCCCGCGGCCCTTGCCAGCAGAGCTCCGTCGTCAGTCCCGAGAGCCAGACCTCTGAGGCTTCAGGTTCTGTCCCAGGGCTGTGAGCGCATCTGCTCCGAGCGACACCCCCAGGCACAGAGTGCCCTCAGGGTGGCATCACAGCATCCCCCTGGCACTGGCTTGTCTTTTCACAAGACACACTCAGCCTGGGCCAGGCTGCACGCAAAGAGCCTCATCTTGCCTGGGTCATCTGCGAAGGCCCCACTGCCCACGTAGGCCCCGTTATAGGGAGTGGGACTTAGTACCCGATGTCCTGGGGGAGACACGCAAGCCTGACGTGAGCTGCCCTGAGCGGTGGTGCCACAGAACCCAGCTTCCGCCGCTGCTCGGCAGTGCTCGGGGCACTTGTGCAGTGGACACAGTGGAATTGTTAGAGTCCAGAAAGCCCGTCTGATTATGGATGGCTGAAAATGCTGAGAATGACCCCCCCCCCCCCTATCTTGCCCTAAACCTTAACCAGAAATCCAGATTTACAGATACATCTGAAATGTGCCTCACGGGATCAGCCCAGGGGGCAGCTTAGTGATCTGTAAACAACCCCCCCGTCCAACTTCCTAAGAATATGCTCCCATGCACACTTTTGAAAAATAGTTCCTTGTGACTATGCAGGCAAGACAGTTTGGGGGGACACGAAGGTTGTTAGCCCCTGAATTAACCTGCTCTTCTCACATCAAGTTCTGTCTCTTGAATCTGCTCTTTCATGCACACGCACTTGAAGTTGGCTTCAGTAGTGCTTGGGCCACCTGCGATCTTCCTTGCTCTGAGAGAGGAATATATTACTGGCCACAGTTCTGGCTTGCTTGGAGTCCCTGACCTTCTCTCAGGAATCCCCTTACTTCGGGAAAATCCCTTGTAAATGTCATTCCCAGAAGAGAGCAGATTTTCTTCTTTTGCTGGGTACCTGCAGGGAACCTGCAAACTATTCCTTCCCAACAAAGAGAACATCTCTTTCAGTGAATGCCACCTGTGGTGCTGATATTACCACCACCCCATCTCACTTAATATTGTTTCAGTTGAGTGTCACAATCGTTCCTGCCCTGTGCTTTCCAAACCATCAAATAATATAACCAAGAATTCAGGCTTCCAAGTGGGGAACAACATCTCAAGGATCAAAAGCCCTTATCTCATTCCTCTGCGTAAAATGTATGATAGGCGTACAGCACAAAGACAGATATGAAGTATCTCATCTTGCAGTTTCATAAAGGGGAGGGGTATCCTGGAAGAAGTTTACAAAATTCCATAAGGGGATAATGGAATTTTGAGAAGCACCATTCTAGAATGTAAGAGTCAGAGCAAGTTTCATGAATCCACAGTTCTGAGGGTCTCCCCCGAGCTGTCAATAGCCATCAGTATGATTAAGTGCAGTGAGATTCCCCCTCCAGCCTCCCACACCCGCCAGCCCTCTGCCCATCCATCAGTGCAGGACAACCATTCTCAGAAAGACCAAGAACCATAAGTGTTCCGAGACACTTTAATAATACATTATGCCACAATACTAACAGAGGTAACATCGATTGACAACCCCTTCAAGCTCTAAATGTTCGTTAAATTATTCATTAAATCATTAATTTAACAAGTGTCTATTGAGTTCCATGTTGTGAAGGAGAATGTTCTAGGAGCTGGGAATCCAACAAAATAGATGAAAATCTCTGTCCATGTAGATTTGACAATGTAGAACATGTTGGAGTGAGAGAAAGACAGACAAGGAGCCAAACCTGAACTACAGAGCATTGTCAGATGGAAATGAAGTGTCAGGGAATGAGAAAGACTCATGTCGTCAGTGGAGACTTCTGGGAGTAAGACTGATTTTTATGAGACTGTCGTACAGGAAGCACATGTCATACCCATATGTCCACACCACAGGAGGAATGTCCCACAAACAAGGATCTTAGTAAATATGTCTGTGTTAATCCATAAATGCACCAACTAATGTAAATGTTAACAGGAAACCATGAGGGTAAATGTGGGGTGAGTCTATTGAACTCTATGTTCTATCTGAACAATTACGCTAGTCTGGAACCCTATCTAAAAACCCAATTCTGGGCGCTGCTCTCCACCGAGATGTGACCCGAGTGGCCACACGAGTGCGGCCTCTCCATTGCTGGATGACCATGATCCCGGAGGCCAGCTAAACTACTTTTGGTACCAGCAGCTTCTTGCAGAAATGTCTCTAGACTGTGAACTAAGCCAGGGCCCCATGCCTCCCCAGGAGGGAAAAGGATTTTCTCTCTCTGCTTTTCCTTTGGGGGGCAGGGGACAGGCGTGGCAACCGCCATCTTATTGGAGCACTAGAGAAAGGTACAAGCTTGCAATGATGCAATTTCTGGCAGAAATTTCCCTGGACTTAGTTACTAAAATACTGAAATACAGAAACCCAAAACCGTGCGGCTACAATATCTCTTCATTCTCAGCAATGGAAAACAAATTATCAAATACTTCCTTTTCAGCAGGTCTGATTTTTTTTTTTGGGGGGGGAACTCCAAGCAATAATAGTGAGTTTTTTTGTGGACATATTGAATATAATCAAAGTAAAGAGAAATTAAAGTGAAAATTATCAGCTATACAGGAGGGGGGGTGGGGTGGCAGGAGAGGTATACTGGAATTCTTGGTGGTGGAATATGTGCACTGGTGAAGGGATGGGTATTCGACCATTGTATAACTGAGACTTAAGCCTGAATGCTTTGCAACTTTCCACATGTGATTCAATAAAAAAAAATTTAAATTTTAAAAATTAAAAATAAAACAAAATAAAAACCCAATTCTAAAATTAACCCTTATGTTAAGGTTAAACCTGAATCTGAATGTAACCCTAAATTTAACTAACCCAACACTAACCCTAACCCTAACTCTAAATGTAACCCTAACCACAATAATAACCCTAAAACTAACTCCAACTTAAGCCCTAATACTAAATGTGAACCTAACGCTAGTCTTTACCCTAAACCTAACTGTAAATGTAATTATAACCATAATCCTAACAATACTGTTAAATATAAACCTAACTCTAATGCCATGTTTTTGTGGCGGGGGTTAGGCGGGAGAGTGACTGTGCAGAGGGGGTCTTTGGGCCACACCCTCCTGTGTTCAGGGATTAGTTCTGGCTCTGTGTCAAAGGACCACTCCTGATGGTGCTCAGGGAACCACATGTGGTTCCAGGGATTGAACTGCATCTGCCAGGCAATCTCTCTACCCTAACCCTCACCCTAAACCTAATTCTATGTCTAACTTAACCCTATGTCATCGAAGACAAGACAGGGCAGAAGGAGAATGGCTACCCATGTGTAGATCAGGAAATGATGGGCCCGTGACAGGCTCCCGTTTAGGGAGAAAGGATGCTACATGCAGCTCCGAACCGAGGGGCTGGTCCTCTAGTGCTCATTCTGAGGTATAGAGGTATGGATTTCGGGAAGCATGGATCTTCACGCAAGCACCAACCTGTCCTCTCTTCCCCGGTTCATTTCCGAATAAATCCCATTTGTGGTTAGAATACCTGGTGGCTTGCGTGGGTAGCCACCACTAGGGCACCACCACGGATGCTTGGGGGTGGAGAGTGTGATGGGAAGACAGAAGGGCAAGGAAGGCAGGCTTGGAGTTCTGGGGTCAGGTGAAGTTAGTCCAGTGCCCACTGGAGCAAGGTGAGAGAGGGGGATAAGGAAGAAGCAAGTGGGAGCTGAGTCCAATAGATGGTAGGTAGGAGGTAAAGAAGTCAAAGGAGCAAGCCCAGCAGTGCCAAGAAGAGCTTCCAGCATAATATCCCCACGCCGGCTGAGAAGAAATATCCTTCTTTCTCGGGAAGAAACGTGGCGTGGTGTCAAACATAGTGTGATGTCCATTAAGCAAACAGACCTGGTGGCGTGGGAATGGGAAATAAGGGGAAAAATTAGGTACATGGACCAGCGGGACGCTGGTGGTATCTCGAGCCGGAGCCGATATCAGCGCAAGAGCTTTGGTTCCAGAAACTGCTTCCAGACACTCTACTAGACTATCAACTAAGCCAGAGCCCCACGCCGGCTGATGACGGGAAATAACCATCCTCTTCGGTTTTTTTCCCTTTGTCAGACAGCGTGGCGATTACTAAACAGGCGTGAACTCGGTGGCGCGAGGCAAGGGGGAAAAAGAAAAGTTATGTAACAAACAGCAGGACTTTATATCTCTATATGCTTAGTAATGGAGAATTATCAAATGCCTCCTTGGCAATAGGACTGTCTTTTTCTTTTTGGGGGGAAACCCCAGCAACGGTAGTGAGTTGTGTGTTGAAACATGGAATGTAATCGAGATAAGCGCAAATGAAGTGAAACTTATCACGTACAAGGGTGGGGACTAGGGAGGTGGGAGGGGGCGGCAGATATACTGGGGGGGTTGGGGATGGAAGATGGGCACTGGTGAAGGGAGGGGTGTTTGAATATTGTATAACTGACATAATCCTGAGAACTTTGTAACCCTCCACTTGGTGATTCAATAAAAAAAATATAAAAAATAATAAAAATTAAAAAAAAAAAGAGCTTCCAGCATAAAACGGAAATGCCACACTGCAGGAGAGGGAGGGGAAGGAAGCTGGGGTGGGGTCGACTCTAAAGGGAAGTTCAGGACCAGCAGCCAGGCAGGTCCTGATCAATGCTCAGAGCAAAATTTAGGAATTCAAAGTTGGGATGACATCACATGTTTTTTTTATAATGCCATACTAGTAGGTACTCAGAGGGTCCAGGGTCACTCCCAGGTGATGCTCTGCCTCAAGGCTTGGTGCCAGGGGATACTGTTACCGCGGAGAGGCGCATTTGGTGCCAGGGAGCTAACTCAGGGCCGCACCTCCACCTGCTATGCAAGCGTTCCACCACGGAAGCTATCTCCCTGCTCCTACAGTTTGAATACCCTTCCAGACACAATTTCCAGTTTTCAATGCATTAAGGATTTGTTTTATGTTTCCCCAGCTATACTGAACTATGAGAAATAATAGTGAAGAAAAGGAACATTTTATTATACCCACATGAATGCCTTCCAGGAGTCCAAACAGCTAGTTAGGTCCTCAGAGTGGGGATTTTATGGGATAGCAGGAAGTGAGGGAGTAGCTGGGGACGGGGTGGGGGGAGCAGGAGGGAGCCAACACCTGACAATGCTTAGGGACCACTCCTGGCACTGTTTGTTGACCTCCTGTGGGGACCTTCAGAGTCACAGATGTGCAATACATAGACTCGGGGAGGAGGATAAGCTGAGAAGAGAGTGACCTCATCAGGCCACAGGTCACACCCGTGTCTCTATTATTTTTGTTTCCAAGCAAGCACCAGGAATGTCAGACCTGGGGGGGGGGTGTATGGTGTAGGGGGTTGCTTGTCCCCTGTCCCTTCCCTAAGTATCACTGTATCACTGTCATCCTGTTGCTCATCGATTTGCTCCAGTGAGCTCCAGTAACGTGTCCATTGTGAGACTTGTTGAGGCTATAATATTATTGGAGGGGCTGGATAAGCTCATTTGAAATGAAAGGTAATAAAGGGAAATAAAGTAGTACTCCTCTGAACAGAGTAGGGAAAGAATGGCATGAATGTTTGCCTCACCCCCAGACCTCAATGTGGAGACCCCAATTCCCAGTGTGATGGGCTATGAAGGTGCCGCCTTGAAAGGTCGTTAGGTTGAGAAGACATCACGAGGATGATTTTAGTGTTGTGGTGAAACTAGTGTCCTCATCAGAAATGGGAGTGACCAGCATTTCCTCTCTCGGTCTTTATCAAGAGGGTGTTCTCCTGCGAGAACCAGGAAGAGGGTTCTTCCCATGAGTAGAATCAGCAGCACCTGGAATTTGTACATCAGGCTTCAGAACAGCAAGGAACAGTGCTCTGCCATCCAAGTTCCCAACTAGGTATTTGCAGAACAGACAATAAAAATTCCGTGAAGTGAACTTATCTGGGTGACTGATTTCTCATCAATAGAAGCAAGGATGCCTATGAACCAAATAGGGACATGTCAGGCTTTGTGGCCATCAAGTGGCCATGGACAACTGAGGCATAGCCACTGAGCCCAGTTAGTGGGTTCTTGACTGAAAGAAGCCGCCCCCCTTCAGGAACCCAACAGAAAGGAGAGTGATGGTGAAAGGAGTGGTCCTCTAGAGATAGAATAGGGTCAACCAGAATTAATCAACATTGGAGGGCAGGGGTGCACCACTGGCTGTGCTCAGGGCTTACCCCTGGGTCTGTAGGAAGGGTTAGTGAAGTCCCTTAAGCCCCACTGCTCCTGGGGCTTAAGGGACCATCTGCAGTGCTGGGGATCAAGTGTGGGTCGACTGAATGTAAGGTAAGACGCTTACCTCACTGTCCCGTCTCTCCAGTCTTGTACAAACATGATCTAATAGAAAGTCGTGTGTCTTATTCATCTTTGTATTCTTAGCTTTCTTCACTCCTGCATTGATCATGCATCTACCATCAGATACTAATTAGGTGAGCTGGGCCTGGGCTGAGCCGGGTGCCTGAGACAGATGCCGCCATCCCGTTGTGGGCATGAAACCAGTAAACAGAACACGTGCCTAAGTTACAATCATTTCTCAAATTAAAAATCTGACTACTCTAGTTGTAATGTAATTAAGCATTTCCAATTCTTAAGTATGAGCAGATCTGCAGCTGTTAAACAAAGATACTCTAATACAGAGTCAAGTGAGGCAGAAACCAGGATGTTGGTAAAGATGATAAAAAAGCAATTGCAAGCCAGCTCCGTTTGTCCCAGAGCACATCAGATAGACTGCCGGCCCAGGGACCCCGATGTCGGACCCGCATGTTGCCTCAGCCCCAGAAGCAACATTTGCCTCCATCATATCCCACAAGGAACATGCATTAGCCTCTTGCAATGAACTGCCTCAATACTAGCTTGGCTGCCCCCAAACACAAAGTGTTAACAAGAATTACTCTGGCCCCAGCATCTATTTCCACAAAAACTCACAAAGGTAGGAAGAAAGGTCTGGCAGCAAGCAATCACTCTACCCTAAATCACAGCCAAAGGCAATCAAAGCCGAGACCTGGTCTTCAGCAGGAAGCCTGGGGTGGGGGAGCTGGGAGTGAGGGGTGGGGGGACACGGGGGCCATGGTGGAGGGAAGGACACTCTGGCAGAGGGCACAGTGCTGGACTGTGCAGCGCACAAACAGTATTGTAGACCACAGTGCCTAAGAGAATATATTTTTGTAAAAAGCCTTTGCACTTTGCTATGGGATACTGTTGTATAAAAATATTTTTTCGGGGGTGGGGGGGCTTTGGCTCACTGCTGGTGGTGCTCGGGGCTTATTTCTGGCTCTGTGCTCAGGGGTCATTCCTGGAGGTGGATTCTGTGTGGTGCTGGAAACCCAAACTGACGTCAGTCACATACAAGATAAGCACCTTACTCTCATTCTATCTCTCCAGCCCTTAAAACAAAAATTTTTGTTTGGGGCTGGAGCCATAGTACAGTGGGTAGGGCGTTTGCCTTACACACAGCCAACCTGGGTTCTATTCCCAGCATCCCATATGGTCCCCTGAGCACTGCCAGGGGTAATTCCTGAGTGCAGAGCCAGGAGTAACCCCTGTGCATCGCCGGGTGTGACCCAAAAAGAAAAAAAAATTTGTTTGGTGTGTTTTGGGCCACACCTGGCTGTGCTCAGGGCTTACCCCTGGCCCTGCACTCAGGGAACACTGCTGACAGGGCTCAGGGGACCGAACGGGCAGCTGGGGATCAAACCCAGTTGGCTGTGTGCTGGGCAAATGCTCCACCTGCTGTATGATAAATGGGATAGTATTGAGAGAGTCTCATCAGATGCACTGCAAGGTCAGTGAGAAGTTTCCTTTCAATAGTTGAAAAAAGTAAAGGAACAAAAGCCGGAGAGATCAAGCAATGGGGAAGGGACCTTACATGTAGCTGATCAGGGAAAAAAACCTGGTTCTATAAAGGGACCCCAGAGCCCCGCCAGCAGTAATGTCTGAGCACTGAACTAGGAGTAACCCCTGGACACCACCAGGTGTGGCCCCCAAACCAAAAATATATTATTTCACCATCATCAATTAATCAGGCCATTTTTTTGATAACTTTGTGCTCCTGTTTTCTCCCTAGCCCTACCCGACTCCCCAAACGAAGAAGGTGAAACATAAAACAGAACAGCCCAAGGCTTATTGTTTGAAGGTTCAGATAAAACCTCTTGGGGACAAGCAACCTCGTGACATTCTTTTGGCTTTGAATGGGTCAAGTCAGAGCCTTACAAATCTTTATTGATACGAACCCCAGAGCCAACTGGACAGTGCTGGTCAGTGGAGAAGGAACAATGAAGCCCTCCTTGACCTACAGTCACCTTTCTTTTCTGTACGGGACACTGCACTCTGATGAGGGCTGCACCAGGCTGCACATGCGCTGTGTCCATTGTATGTTCTTGATACAGTTACAAAGTTACAGTTACAGAGTTGATACCTGAGATACAGTTACAAAGTTGTTCATGATTGGGATTCTGTCATACAACATTCCAATGTTTTATTTACTTTTGTTTTGGCTGTTGGGCCACACCCAGTGGTGCTTAGAGTTACTCCTGTCTCTGCACTCCTGGCAGTGCTTGGGAGACCATAAGTGATGCCAGGGATGGAACCCAGCTCAGCCATGTGCAACGCAAGCATCCCACTACACTATCTCTCCAACCCAACGCATTTTATTTTTATTACTTTAACCACACAGGCCCACACATCCCCTCTCATACACATGAGCTTCCCGGAAAAGGGGCAAATCCGTCTAAACTATTGTCATCCAAACTGCCAGGTATGCCAATCCCCCACTTCCTCTCTTAGAAGCTTACTCTGCAGTCTGTGCTGGTCAGACATGCTTCCCACCTTATGCTGTCTCTTATCAGTCATGTCCTTCTTCTCCTATTCAGTACTTCCTGAGCTCTGGACCGGAAAGCAGCTTGCCTTGCACACAGCCAACCTAGTTCAATTACCCCAGGGCATCCTATTTGGTCCCCTGAGCACCACCTGGGGTGATTCTTGAGTGCAGAGCCAAGAGTAACCCCTGAGTATAGCCCAGTGTGGCCCAAACACAAAACAAAACAAAACAAAATAGTTTCTGTGCTCTTTCAGTGGCCCCTTATTGCTTGTTACATTAAACAGTACAGATTGAAAACACCTGAGTTTGCTTCTCTGCAGCAGTGCTGTAAGCCAGCGCCTACCCTGTGTGTGGGTGGTGATACCCACAGTGGCGGAGCAGAGCCCTGAGCCTCTCTAGCCAACACCGGCCCCTGGTCCTCGGGTTGAAGACCGTTGCTCTAAGCAGCATCTTGAATGGACCTTTATTTTTTTTGTTTTTTTTTTAAGTAATTAGTTAATTTCTTTTTTTTACAAAGCTGTTCATGATTGGATTTCAGTCATACAGTGTTCCAACACCCATCCTTCCACCATCAACCTTCCACCTTCAACCTTCCATCCTTCCACCTTCGACCTTCCATCCTTCCATCTTCCCAGCACCAGTGTCCCCAGGTTCCCTCCCATCACCCTCTACCCCCTACCCCCTGCCTGCCTCTATGGCAGCTGCTTTTCTTCTCTCTGTCTCTCCCTCTCTGTCCCCCCACCTCTCTCTTTCTCTTTCTCTCTCTTCCCCTCTCTCCTTTTGGGCACTCATCATATACCTTTAAGACCCAAGAATCAAAAAAAAAAGAAAAAAGGGAAGGAAAAGAAAAAAGAAAAAAAAGGAGCTGGAGCCATAGTTTGCCTTGCACACGACCAACCTGGGTTCGATTCCCAGCATCCCATATGGTTCCCCGAGCTCTGCCAGGAGTAATTCCTGAGTGCAGAGCCAGGAGTAGCCCCCGTGCATCGCCAGGTGTGACCCAAAAAGAAAAAAAAAAGCCAGGAATCATTATCATCTCCAGCTCAGGCAATAATGGAAAGAAATAGACGGTGCTGAATAAATTCTCTCACTTGTGTTCTAGTTCACGCTCTTTGAATTGTGAGAATTTTACAAAAATGTATTGAATTTTAACTTTGATATTTTCTTGAAACAAAATTAATATTTGACAAATATTCAGTAATCAAGGAGGAAATGGTAATGTGATTTGTTTTTTCATCAAAATCATACTGCATATAAATGAGCTAAATTTGAAAACTCCAGGTAAGAAAAATTTATAATATAGCAAGACAGGTATGAGAAATTGTTAAAATGAAAACTTTCAGAGCACAAATCAAAATAACAATTTTATACTTTCTTCTAATATGAATCAAAATGCAAATTATATTCATTATAATTGACAGGTATTATGTACATTTTCTATAGAGACTAAAATAAAAACTAGATGGCCTTTCATTACTATTGATAAATTTGTGTTGCTTTTTAATATAGGCAATATGCTTCTGAATTGAACAGAACTGGTGAATTTGCTCAACTTGACAGTTATAGTTTTAAAACTGACATGCTTTTGCTCCAAAATCAAGTCAATTCTTCTAGAAACAAATGAACAAATTTTAAGATAAATAATTTTTCTCATAGAGATATAAATATTAAAGAAAATGTTGTTAGTACTTTTTTAGTTAGTAGGAAATTTTGGGTATGTATAGAAATGTATTAGTCATGTGAAACTACTTTTTGAAAAGAGATTTCATAAAACACAATAGAAATAAAGTGTGGGGGATCTCACCCAGTGGTGCTGAGGGCTTACTCAGTGCTCTGTGCTCAGGGATCACTCTGGCTCACTCTAGAGTTGGGGAAAATAAGGGATGCTGAGGGTTGAAGCTGAGTATAAGGCAAGCACATATAAGGCAAGCACCCTACCTGCTTACTATCACTCCAGCCTTGAAATAAAGTATATCTAATTTAAATATTGTGTTTGAATCAAGATGTGCTATGAGAAAAAATTAAGCAATAAATTTCCAAGACAGCATGAAAAAAAGTATTCCATTAAGAAATTGCTCTACAGATGTTGAAAGACCATTATTTTAAATATATTAGGCTATATTTAACATGGGCAGAGCGATAGCACAACGGGTAGGGCGTTTGCCTTGCACGTGGCCAACCCGGGTTCGATTCCTCCGTCCCTCTTGGAGAGCCCGGCTAGCTACTGAGAGTATCCCACCCGCAGGGCTGAGCCTGGTAAGCTACCCCGTGGCATATTCGATATACCAAAAACAGTAACAAGTCTCACAATGGAGACATTGCTGGTGCCCACTGGAGCAAATCCATGAGCAGCGGGACGACAGTGCTGCAGTGCTATATTTAACATGCCAACAAGTACTCCAGGCCTGCACCCTCTCTGCCAGCTGCCCTTTTCCTCCTTTAAAGGTGGACACTAGAAATGATGGTGTCATCTATTAGGTATTTCTACTAGATAGGCTGATGTAGGATATATTTGCTGTGGGCATATGACAAAATGGTAAGACTTGTTCAGGGTCATATTTCCAGAGCCAAACACCAGCCCTGCCACATACGCGGTTCTCAGAAAGTCTCCATGAAACAAAAGAACCGAGCCTTACCTCGGAAAGGGCTCAAGGGAAAGACGGAAACAACTCCAAAGTGTAAACGGGTTTAACCCAGTGGGATTAAGAATTCACAAAAGTCAATGGAAGGGTGGGAGCAGCGGGCTCTGGACCAAGACCCTCGAAACCATCCCAGGTTAGCGCTGCAGAAGCTGCCGACCGGGGGAAGAAGCAGCAGGACTAGCCACCCCTCTGTCGGGGCCGGGGAGAAAGCTGAGGTCTGGCAAGGGAGAGGCTCTGGGTTTAGTCCCCAGCATTGCCTTGTTTCCCTGCAGATGCTGGGTATCGCACCAGGCGGATGGCATCAAACGCTCATGAAACACCTGCCCTCATCCAAAGATAAAGAAGTTTGCATCTTTTTCATATCCTTATGCACTGAGCTCCTTCAAGTTCAACATCCTTTCCTGGCTTGGAACGAGGGTAAGGCACTTGTCTTCCATATGGTTAATCCGGATTTGATCTCTAGCAAAAACATGGTCGCCTGAGCACCACCACCAGGAGTGACCCTGGAGAACGAAGCTAGGAGGAAAACCCTGAGCACACCAACCAATAGCAAGGAATTAATTAAATAAACAAGGACCCCTTCCTTCACGAAGCCTTCCCTGATTGCCTTGAGACTGCTCAACTGGCTTTCTGGGTACTTTGTATACGTGCCATACATGCCATACATGTATACTCCCATTCTATTTAATTGTCGGTCCCAAGAGGCCATTAGCTCCATGGCAGAACTGTGAGTTACTGATCCACCACCGTATTCTTCCTGCCTAGCAATAGATGTTAATTTACCTGTTAGGTGAATGGAGAAGACACATCCAGGGGTTGGAGCGATAGCACGCTGCCTTGCACACGGCAGACCCAGGTTCGATTCCCAGCATCCCATATGGTCCCCCGAGCAGCACCAGGAGTAATTCCTGAGTGCAAAACCAGGAGTAACCTCTGAGCATTGCTGGGTGTGACTCAAAAAGCAAAAAAAAAAAAAAAAAAAAAAGACGCATCCACAAAGCAACAGAGAGGCTTTTTTTTTTGCTTTTTGGGTCACACCCGGCGATGCTCAGAGGTTACTCCTGGCTCTGCACTCAGGAATTACTCCTGGCGGTGCTCAGGGGACCATATGGGATGCTGGGAATTGAACCTGGGTCGGCTGCATGCAAGGCAAACGCCCTCCCTGCTGTGCTATCGCTCCAGCCCCGAGGCTTTTTTTTTTAATTGAATCACCATGAGATATAGCTGCAAAGCTTTCATGTTTGAGTTCCAATCATACAATGATCAAACACCCATCCCTCCACCAGTGCACATTTCCCCCACCAATGTCCCCAGAATCACCCCCCCATCCCACCCCACCCCCTGCCTCTTAACAGGCACCTTCCTTCTTACTCTCTCTGCTTTGGGGCATCGCTGTCTGTTACACTGTCGTCCCACTGTTCATCCATTTGCTCAAGCGAGCACCAGTAATGCTTCCATTGTGAGACTTCTTGTTACTGTTTTTGGCATATCAAATACACCACGGATAGTTTTCCAGGCTCAGCCATGGGGGCTAGGTACTCTCGGTAACTTGCCAAGCTCTCTGAGAGGGATGGAGGAATCGAACCCGGGTTGGAGGAATCGAACCTGGGTCGGAGGAATTAAACCCGGGTCAGCCGCATGCAAGGCAAACACCCTACTATCACTCCATGATGCTTTGGGGCATCATGGTTTGCAATACAGATACTGAGAGGCCATCATGTTGGTCCTTAGTCTACTTTCAGCACACATCTCCCACCCCGAGCGATCCCTCCAACTATCATTGACTTAGTGGTCCCTTCTCAGTCCCAACCACCTTCTCCCCAGCACTTGAAGTCAATTTCCAAACTGTGCAGCCATCCTCCTGGCCCTTGTCAAGAGAGGGGCTCTTTCCCCAGGCCACAAGCCTCTCACCACACCTCCACGTGCCCCCCTCCCTGCCTGAGGGGGCACGGCGGGCACACGCATCAGCAGAACACACACTTGCCCTCTCAAGAAGGATGACCTGGGGCTACTTCTAAGAACCGGGAGTGACTGTCATCTGCACACTGGACTTTCAAGAAACTGCCTCGGGCTCTGGACTGTGGGGCTCGAGGCCAGGCTGCAGAGCCGCCAAGAGGAGAGGGGGCCGAGGGGTGAGGCTGGTGCATGACAGGAACAAGCGTGCCATCAAGGAAGACACGTAGGCACTTAGGTGGGGACCCAGAAAACAACAGGGTCATGCGAACAATGACACTCAGCGTTTCCACAGCTTATAAAACTCCTTTCCATCCATGGGCTCCTTCTTTATTATCGTTCCTCCCACCTCCCACCTGGGCACCCTGGACGTGCCCCAAACTCCTCCCTCCCCACCGCCACTGTGTTTGATTGACGGGGGGGTGGGTGGGGGGGATTGGGGCGTAGTCGGGGTGCTCAGGGGTTGGGCCCAGGTCTGTACTCACATAGGCTGGTGATGCTAGGGGCGCATGTGCAGTTCCAAGGATTGAACCAGGATTGGTCACACGGGCTGCATGCAAGACAAGAGCCCTGCCCTCAGTACTGTCTCTCCAGCCCTGAATTGGTTTGGTGGGGAGGGCGCGTTGGGACCAGGACCTCAGGGGCATACTTTGAGGCTGTTCCCTGACTCTGTGCTCAGAGGCGACCCCTGGCGGCGGTTAGAGAACCACACGCGGTGGGCAAGACGCGACCTTAATGCCTGCATCTGCATGGACTCTCCAGCCTGACTTATTTGTATGGCTCTGCATACAAGAACCACAACACCCAAAAGGAGAGAGAGAAAAAAGGGAATGCCCTGCCACAGAGGCGGGGTGGGATGGGGGGGATGGGATTGGGGGATGAGAGGGATACTGGGCTTATTGGTGGTGGAGAATGGACACTGGTGGAAGGATGGGTTCTCCAACATTGTATGACGGAAACACAAGCACGAAAATGTGCAAATCTGTAACTGTACCCTCATGGTGATTCACTAATAAAAAAAATTTTTTTTTGAGGAATTCCTTCTGGTAGGGCTCAGGAGAACCCTGTGGGATACCAGGGATTGAACCCAGGTTGGTCACAATGCAAGGCAAACTTTCTACCTTCTATACTATCATTGCTCTGGCCCCGACATTATGATAATTATTATTTTGTTGTTGTTGTTGTTGTTGTTGTTGTACTGGTTTCACACCCAAGGACTCACACATGAAGGGTACAGGCTTAACCACTGAGCCACATCCTCAATGGTGACACCCCACCCCACACCCATCTTATGGATGAGGAAATTGAAGCAGAATCAAATTAGCAACCTTCCCAAGGACAAGTGTTCCTCCTGCTTCCAGGGTGATTTTACTAAGAGTTCAATCCTCGAACCCAAGCCAAATAACCGCACTTGGTTAGAATAAATGCCTGTTGTCAGATCCAACAGACAGAAGCCCAGCCCAAAGCCATCTTTTGCCACACACCAGCCTGGTGTCCTTGGGTCCATCCCGCCGCGGGTCTTCACTCTCCCATGCATCAATACCGTCTAGCCAGGGTTGGTGTAAAAATGAAGGGAAACGGGCAAAATACTGAGCACCTTTTACAGAGGAAGGACTCAGTAACTAGCCTCTATGATTATTATTATTCCAGGGTGTCTTCTTATTGCACAAGTCATATTTTGACAGTGGCACTTTCCTCCAAAATGTGTCCGCGAAGCCGGGTGAGAGGAAGGAGGGAAGGGGACCCGTGGCCATACTAGGCTTCGGCCGCCATACTCAGAAGCACAATTCCCGCCGCTCACAGCCCTGCAGGGAGCTAATGGCCTCGTGGGACAGAACCAGTGAACTAGAACATACAGGAGGCCAGTGTGATCTCACGCAGCCCCAGAGGCCTGTCCAGGGCACAAGACACATTCATGTCCAAGGCCCAGCGTGACCCCAGAGGCTAAGTGTTAGGAATGTGTCCTTGTCGGGGGTGGCTAGGGACTCGTTCATCCATATACGTATAATGGATTTACCAAATAGCTGTCTGTTGATGAAGATGAGTGCTATTCAACATAGAAATGAAATTCAAGATAAAATAAGCTAGCAATACTTCCTGTCCTTACTGGGTTCTTCTCCTATTTCCCCCAGGGTCAACACCAGGAACAGACCCTCCCCCCACTCCAACCCTGGTCTTTAAAACATAAATCAGGGCTGGAGAGATAGTACAGTGGGTACGATGATTGCCTTGCAAATGATTCACCCATGTTTAATTCCTAGCACCCCAATATGGTCCCCTAAACCATGCCTAGAGTGATCTCTGAGCCTTGAGCACCACCAAATATGGCCCCAACACAAAACCCAAAACAAACCAAGTACTTACAAGTCACTTCACATCAATGCCAGCACAGATAGCTCATGAAGAATCAAATAAAAATTCCACTAAGTCCATAGCGCCCGTGATGATTGAACCAGAGAACTCTGTTACCCACAGGGTCAAGGTCCATCCTTGAACCCCTAACCCCATCACCCCCCTTTCCCTCCTTGCTGGAATGATGCCTGCCTGAGGTCACGTCTGGGGATACTGCTGATGCTTAAAGGGACTTTCCCAGATGACTTTCCCAGGAGTGGGTTGGGACCTCTAGAGTTGAATTATATGGGGCTGGAGTGGTAGTACAGTAGCTAGGGCATTTGCCTTGCATGTAGCCGACCCAGGTTCGATTCCTAGCATCCCATATGGTCCTCCAGCACTGCCAGGAGTAATTCCTGAGTGTAGAGCCAGGAGTAACCCCTGTGCATCATTGTGTGTGACCAGAAAAGCCAAAAAAAAAAAATAGAGTTGAACTATAGAGCAGGAGAGGAGGAGGCAGCTGTCTGAAATTTTCTGGAATGTGGCTCTGAAGTTTAATCCTGGGGCCCCCAAAGAGAGGAACTAATTGTGACAGAGGCTGTTGTAGGATTCTGCTCGCAAGGAAGAACTTGTTTCTCAGAGGAAGAGGAGGCCTCCTGAGAGGAAGGAGCACCCATTGTGGGCAGGGAGAGGCCTGCACTGGAGTAGCCACAGGTCCTGACCACGAGGCCCTGGCGGGCAGCAAGGGGCTTCCTGGCCTCAGTTATTCCCTTTCCACAGGTGACAAAGCTAAAGACTGAAGGAGCTCTCACTTAACGTGGCTTGTAAGTTCTTAGAAACTCTACAGGGCTATTTTGGCAGGGTGTGTGGGGAGAGGGGAGGGGTTGGGCCACACCCAGAAGTGCTTGTGACCTACTCCTGAATCTGTGCTCAGGACTCACTCCTGGCAGTTCTTGATAAACTGTATGGCACCAGGAATTGAACAAAGATAACCCGTGTGCAAGGCAAGGGCCTTAAGCCTTGTGCTGTCTCCGGAGCCCAATTTCCTCGGAGAGCTTTAATGCGCCCATCAGATAGGACTCCAAGCAATGTTATTTCTTTATCAACATTAGGATCGAGTGACTCTTTGGGTGGTTGTTTGGGGGCTAGCTCTGTCAGTGCTCACGGGTCCCTCTTGGCTTGGTACTTAGAGGTCAGTCTGAGGTGGTACCTGGGGGACCGTGTGGTGCTGGAGATAGAACCCAGACTCCTTAATGCAAAGCCGGTGCTCAAGCCATGGTGCTCCTTCCCTGGCCCATCCCTGACCTGAATTTAGGGCTCAGAAGTGCAGGCAGTTGGGTGGTCTTTTGGTGCTCCCTTCATCAGACTCATTGATGGAGGCACTTGGCCGATGTGTTGCAAATACAGATTCCCGGGCCCTGGAGATTGCACGGAAGTGAGGGCACATGCCAGGCCAGTGTCTGACTGGGAGTGACCACTGACACCTCTAGTGTAGATCTAGAGGCCCCTGAGCACCCCAGGCATGACCCTAGTGGCCCCAGCACCACCCAGGGGGCCCTGCATGACCCCCAGCTCCCCTGAGCACCCCTTGGAGGCTCCCCAGACATGTTACCCAGCCCACATGCTGAAAGCTGGCCTTATTTTTTTCCTGCTTTCCCCAACTGGGCTGATGATCAGTATATTCAGGATAAAGTTCCCTCTGGGGTGCAGGAAGAGGAAGTCCCTCGGGAGGGCATCAGGGGCATCCACAGCCCTGAGAGCTGAGCTCTTCTTCTGAGCGGCACAGGGAACGATGTCACTGTATCCATCCTCACGCTGTCCTGTGTGCTGAAATCCTCACAGGCTTGAGGGCTTTCGGTGTGGGGGAGGGGCGGGGTCCTACTGGCAGGGGGCAATGCTCAGGAGTGATGCCTGGTGGTCCTTGGGGAATACTGCTGGTTATGTGCTCGGGAGTGACCCCTGGCCCTGCGAGGGAGCGCATATGTGATGCCAAGGGTCACACTGGGGTCGGCCACAAGCAGGGCAAGTGCCTTACCCTGCACTGTTTCTGGTCCGACACTTTAAAGCTCTACATGGATACTTTGGGGCCCACTAGCTGGTCTCTTGGGTTCTTCTCGGCTCCAAAAGGATCTGATCTTGGGGCCAGAGTGAAAGTACAGCTAGTATGACATCTGCCCTGTACACAGTCAGTCTGGGTTTCCTCCCCAACCTCCCAAACGGTATCCTGAGCACCACCAGGAGTGATTCCTGAATGAAGCAGAGCCAGAAGTAAGCCCTGAGCATCACAGGGTGTGACGCCACAAAAAAATCAACAAAAAAAAAATGATCTGGAATAGGGGACAATTTTTGCAGATCCATCGAGCTGTCTTGCCAGGAGCTTAATTCTGTCCCCACTGTGTTTCCGACTTACAGCTGTCCTCGGAAACCCACCAGCCCCCTCTCTGTGGAGAATCAGAGGTTTGGGGCTTTATTGTTCTTTGCTTCTTTGGGTTTGTGGGGTCACACCACGCGGTCTGGAGGGACCACTTACTCCCTGCTTCGTGCTCGGAGAATCACCCCCTGCACACAAAGCGTGGCTAGCCATCTCTTGGGCCCCCAGTCAGGCTTCCATCTGGCACTGTGCACAGGCCAGCCATGCAATCCCTTCTGAGGAAGCCAGCCACGTCTGGAAATCCCAGGGCTCTCTGGAGGCTGGACGGCATCAGGGGACCCTGCAGAGTCTCCCGGCTGGCTGCGTATCAAGAAGAGCAGCTGCGTCGGTGGCGCGGCATCAGACCTGTCTTTACAGAGCAGCACCTTAATCAGCTCTTACCACTTCTCATTACGGTGATGTCGGGTTTCCCAGCACAGACTGCCATGCAGCTGTCCCCAGGGGCCACTGTCTCCTGACTCTAAGCCCAGGGGGTGGGGGGCACCGCTCGGGTGGAGCACAAAAAGCAAGAAGGACCTTGGCCCAGACCTGCTCTCTTCAAAATGGATGGAGCAGGACCCGCCAGGTGCGGCCGCTCCGGCCCTGCCAATTACTGTTTACACGCAGGGAAGCGGGGTTGCAGGAATGAGAGGGTGTCCTCGTGGGCTGGGGAAGTTCACCCACCACCTCCAACCCTTCCAGGGACCTTAAGGATGAGAATTCAGGGCTAAGGGCTAGTGGGAAACCCTGGTTTCATACATGGTCCCCACGCACACGCTGCGAGTGATCCCCAGTCACCAGTGCTTCATCCCTCACCATCCCCCTTTTCCATAATTTACTAGAATTCTTCTACACGTCCTATTACAGGTACATTTTAGCATCCATTCATTGAATCTTGTGAAAAATTTCATTGGTTTTTATGTTGAATGAGTGAATTTTTAAATTATAAGGACATGTTTATTTACAATATTTCCATTCTGAAGTATATAATATCCTTCTATGTATTCCAAAGTTCTTTTGGGTACCTGTATGCGTCTGTAGACATTGTAGACATTTGGTCTGTGTCTAGGTTTTTAATTTTAGTTTAGTTTGGACACTTTTGTGAATGGAGATTTTTTGTCTATGGAATTTTATGATTGTTGGGGGTATGTAAAAGAATCTACTAACTGTCTTTGGGGGGTCCCGGTGGTGCTCAGGACTTACACCTATCTCTGCACCCAAGGACCACTCCTGGGAGGCTGAGGAGGCCATATGGGGGCTCAGGGATTGAACCCAGATCAGTGTGAGGAACCAGAGCCTTACTGGCGTACCATCTCTGGTCCCTATCAACATTTTTAACATTATATCCAGAAACCACAGGAATCCTTTGTTAGTTTTAATTGTTTTTTTTATTTTTGATTCCTTGAATTTTCAGCAAACAATCATGTCATGTGCAAATAATGAGACCATTCTCTCTCCCCTCAAAATATTTATATTTTTCTAGTTTTATGACAATAGTAGTAATCTATCTTCCTTTGACTGAATTTTGCAATGATAAATTGGAGGCATAGAAAGTGGGATTTCTGTCTTACTCTTGATTTTCATAGGAACATCTTTAGTTTTTCACATTTGTGTGACACCTAACATCTGAAAGATATCTTTATCTGGTGAATGAAGATTCTTTCACTTACAGACTTGGCATAACTTTTAATAAAATACAGATCTTAAATTTAATTCATCCTTTATAGTCAACTCGTGAGTTAGTACTGACACACAGGAACTGTCTCTGTTTAAAGAGTTCACTTGAGGTTTTGAAAGACAAAATCAAGGTGGTTTGTGGCTTCATCTCCTAACTATCCTCAGTTATCTGTTCTGAATTTCATTTGTTTGGATTTTGAGGAGTAGCTTTGTATCTATGTTCATAAGAAACGTTGATCTCTAGTTTCGTGCTTTTGGTTTACAAACCACACCCAGCAGTGGCTCCGTGCTCAGGGACCACACCTGGCAGTGCTGAGGGGACCATGCAGGGTGGCAGGGGTCAAACCAGAGTCACAGTAGCAGCTACGAGTTAGTTGAGTTAGTTAAGTGCGTTAACCTGCCTTCTAGCTCCCTGGGCCCTGATCTGTAATTTCATTTTCTTGTGATGTCTTTGGTTTTAGAACCTCAGAGAATGAATTCAAACATATTCCCTCCTCTTCCACTTCTTAGAAGAGTTTTGAATGAATTTTTATTAGTTATTCTTATATTTAGAATTTTTATTTTAGAATATTTATATTTAGAATTCATAAATAAATAAAGGGCTGGAGCGATAGTACAGCAGGAAGGGCGTTTGCCTTGCACGTAGCCAACCCGTGCAAAGTTTTATTCCCAGGATCCTCCTATATGGTCCCCTGAGCATCACCAGGAGTAATTCCTGAGTGCAAAGCCAGGAGTAACCCCTGAGTATTTCCAGGTGTGACCCAAAAAGCAAAAAAAAAAAAAAAAAAGAAATAGAATTCATACATGAAACATTTAAAAGTGATCTTTAGTTCTGGTAAATTTTTATTTTTACTAATTCAGTTTCTTGATTGGTTACAGTTCCTTTCACATGCTTTATTCTTAATTCAATTTTAGTCATTGGTGTCTTTAGAAAAATTTGCTCTATAATCTGAATGATCTACTCTGTTGACACAGACTTGTCACCTTTTTCTCTTTACCTTCAATTGTGAGAATTAAGTTTTTCAAATGTTTGTTCAGTTTTCAAATTCCTCAGTAATGTTTTAAAATCCTTTTCATTGAAAGGATTTGTATCCTGGGGTTGGGGAGATAGTACAGCAGATTGGGCATTTGCTTTACACACAGACAACCTAGGTTCAACTCCCAGCATCCCATGTGCTTCCTCAAGCTCCACCAGGAGTGATCCCTGACACAGAGTCAGGAATTAGCCCTGAACACCGCCAGGTGACCCCCAAAAAAGAAAAAAAAGAGATCTGTGTCTCTTTATTCATTGTTATAACCATTCCTCACTCCACCACCTACTTTGGGGGTAAATTTTTTTCTTACTATTTCTTTTCTTTCACTATTTCTATTTTCCTTTGGTCGGATCAATTTTTCCTGCCTCAATCAACACCCTCTCTTTCTGGTTAGAAAGTTATATACCCCATATTCACTTCTGAAATAGTTACTCTATAACATTGATCTCCAAATTCTAATCCTTCACTTAACTGTCACTGTCACTGTCATTGTCATCCCGTTGCTCATTGATTTGCTCAAGCGAGCACCAGTAACGTGTCCATTGTGAGACTTGTTGTTACTGTTTTGGGCATATCAAATATGCCAAGGGTAGCTTGCCAGGCTCTGCCATGCAGGTGGGATACTCTCGGTAGCTTGCTGGGCTCTCCGAGAGGGGCAGAGGAATCGAACCTGGGTCAGCTGCAGGTAAGGCAAACACCCTACCTGCTGTGCTATCGCTCCAGCCCTTCACTTAACAGCTTAGTTTTTAACACAAGGAGCCAGCGAGAGAGTATGGGACCTAAGGTGCTCTCCTGCAGGCAGCTGCCCTGTTCAATCCCCAGCGCTATGTATGTTCCCTTGGGTCCCACCAGGAATGATCCCTGGGCCTCACCGTCCTGAGCTCAGCAGGGTGAAACTCCACACATGCATCCACACTTTCGAAAATTATCCATCATTCATTTAAAAATTGCCAGGCTAGGAGCTAGTTTAAGGATCCAAAGAACATAACTGACATGTGGATGCCCCAGATTCTCTCCCTGGCACCAGACGGTCCCCTGAGCCCTGAAGCCCCCAGCACTGCCACCACCAGCCCTGAGCACCGAGCCTTCACCATCACACAGTCAGGCCAACTCTCACCCCAGTAGAACTGGAGGAAGAGAAAGAGAAACTAGAGTAGAAACACTAATTGAAACGATGAATAATAAGAATCTTCTGGACTGGGGCAACTCAGAGGGAGACGATTGAATTTCCCTCCCTGCTCCAGCAGAACACCAGCAGTGGAAAACCTCCAGAACCCAACCGCACAGCCATGCTGAAGGCCTCTCTCCACAGGCCCACCCACAAGGGAACCTGCAGAAGAAACCAGGTATGTCGGACCCGTGACTGAGATCTCCAAGCTCACTTGGAATGGGACTGGGCCTCCTCCCCACAGCTCCCCAGTTTTCCAGTAGCTTGGAAGTCACACCCACAAACTGCCCCAGAACCTCATAATCTCATCAACAACCGAGAAGAGAGTGACATAGGCCTGACCCATGAGTGAATCTGCTCTATAATCATACTCTAAATTTCAGAATTCCTGGAGCATGAGGCCACATTCGTGGCCACACAACATCTTATAACCTAGTCCACTAATGTACCAAGAGTAGCACACATTTGTTTGAGTTCAACACACATGTTTGTAATCTCTTCTACAAGGGCTTCTGTGACTCCTGGTTGAAATACAACAATCTTCACACATCTTACTCTTATGGTAGTGGGAAAGTGCATGGTGGTGGGATTGATGTTTGAATATTATCTGTGATGAACTATTATGAACAACTTTATCAAAATAAAATAAAGTTTAAAAAATAAATAAGTGAATGGTAGATGGGAGGCAGGTGTAAAGAAAAAGAATTTTCTGTAGCTGATGTATTGTTATAATTCACATTAAGCAGGTCATTGAATTCATTCATGAAGAGAACAAAACACCAAGTCGTGCATTAATCACAAAGAGAAGAAAAGCAGAGAAGCCAAGGAAACCTCCCACTGAACACCATTAAAACGAAAGTTCCTTTGATCAGAAACAATGAAACTCAGACAACAAAGTGCAGAAAGAAAACAGTTCCCACTAGGCGATCATGTACTCGGTGAAATTGTCCTTCAGAACAAAAGGTCAAAAAACAAGCTAAGCTTTGACAGCCAAAGCAGCCGTCACGGCTCCCTTAATCCTGCCCACACCTCTGGAAAGCAGTCTCTTTCATAAGTTGGATTTAGGTTAGTTCAAACTTGCTGAGTTTCACTCCAATTTCCTTCTAGAGGAGCCGGAGGCATAGTGCAGGGGTTAAGGTGTTTGTCTTGCAAATGGCTGTCCCTGGGTTGAGTCCCAGCACCCATATAGGATCCACCAAGCACTTCCAGGGATCACTCCTGAGCACAAAGTCAGGTATCAGACCCTGAGCACTGATGGGTGAGGCCCCAAAATGAAACCAAAAAGGAGGGTCTTCTAGAACACTGAATATTCCAATTTCTTTGGTTTTCCCTCAGTCAGAAAATAGGATCCATAAATGATGATGCTAGTACAACAGAAGATCATTCCACCACTTAAAAAATGGAGGAAGGGGCTGGAGCGATAGCACAGTGGGTAGGGCATTTGCCTTGCACTCTGCCAACCTGGGTTCAATTCCCAGCATCCCATATGGTCCTCTGAGCACCACCAGGAGTGATTCCTGAGTGCAGAGCCAGGAGTAACTTCTGCACATTGCTGGATGTGACCCAAAAAGAAAAAAAAAAAAGAAGAAGAAGAAGAAGAAGGAAGAGGCTGGAGCATAGTGTAGCAGGTACGGTGCTTTCCTCAGCCGACTCAGGTATTATCTCCGGCACTCACCCCGTGTGGTTCTCCCCATACAGCCCAGCCAGCAGTGAACCCTGAGCACAGAGCCAGGAGTAAGCCCTGAGCACTACCAGGTATGACCCAAACTTTAAAAGAAGAAAAAAAATGAAGGAACGTAAGTGGAATTTATATGAAATGTTCTTCATGCTTTATTAAATGAAAAAAAGGAAGGGTAAAATTTGTATACTATGTTTTCACTTATATAATGAAAGGGTGTCTGTGTGTGTGTGTGTGTGTGTGTGTGTGTGTGTGTGTACAGATATGAACATCTTAGCAAGGGAACACAAAGATGTGGCATTGTTGGCTGAATGTTTAGTCTTGATCTGAAATTTTACCATGTGGATATATTGCAGTTTCAAAAATCCTTTTAAAACATATTTTGGGGCAGAAATTATCCTATGTTTCTGGGGTTCCCCAGAGCTATCCCCGGAGATGCTTAGGGAACCATATAGTGCTGTACATGGAACCTATGGTATTTCACACATGTGCTCCAGTGCCTTATAAACATCAGTAAAATAGGAAAGCCGTTACTCAAGCTGAAACCATCTTTCAATCTCTGGGCAAATCAGCTCCCTCTCCCCTCTCACCTGACATCCTCTCACACCAGACACGAGCAGCCAAACCAAACCTCTCACTGAAGTGGTACTTTAACCTCTCTTTGGAGAGGAATTTCAAAGGGACCTGCACAAATCAAAGAATGAGATGTCAATGGGACACAGCGTGCACTGGCTTTGCCAGATTTCTGTGTAACTCTCCCTTATCAGTGGAGATAAAGCCCAGCAATTGTTGAAGCTTCTGGAGGGGAGAGGAGAGCAGGAACCTGGCTGTTGACATTCCTCTCCCCGCCCATCCTGCTCTCAAGCGAGTGTTACTTAACCTACCCAGAGCTACTTGTGTTGTGGATGGATTTCTGGTCACCTCTTGTGGAGGAGTAAGAGTAAGCATGAGACTTGGCTCCATCACCCCACCACACGGCGTGAAGCCCGAAGACTTTCAGTGCCATCGATAACCATGAAAAAGAACGGGGCTGCTTTGGAGAAAATGGCAAGTCTCTGTCTCATGAACACTGTGGTTCTCCCAACCAGCCCCCTCCCCCTTTCTGCTCTGCTTCCAGAAAGCTCAGCCTTGAATTTGCTTTGTGCATCTCTTGGGGTGTCCTGCATATGCCTACTCTTGGGGTGTTAGATTCAGTTCTCTTTGTCCTTCAGATCTGATGTCTTTATGCCATTTTAAATCATTCTGTCATGTCTATACAGCTGTCTGGCACTTAACAACAGGGATATGATCTGAGAAAGGTGTTGTTAAGCAATTTTGTCATTGTACAACCTTACAGAGTATAATTTATGCAAACGTAGATGGTGTAGCCTACTACACACATAGGAGAGAGAGAGAGAGAGGGGGGGGGGAGGGAGAGAGAGACAGGAGAGAGAGAGGAGGGAGAGAGAGCACCAATATAGAGTCTGTCATTTACCAAAACACCATGATGCTGATGTGTGCAATTGCGTCTCTGGAGCCAAGTCACGTGCTTTTCCGAATGAAGTTAAGTTTAATTCATAAGTGGAAAAAGGAACTGGCTGCCTGTTGCCTTATTTATCTATTTATTCAGCCAATAAACTTTCTTTATATGCTTTATTTTTCAGTGAATTTGTGTTGATCATGTACCTACTATATCTCAGGCACTGTTCTGTTGCTAAGGATCGAGCAAAGAATAAAAACAAAAGCACTGCCCACATGGGCCTTCCATGCTGTAGATGGTGAACACGTAACACTTAAATCAATACCATAACTAATGGCACTGACACAAGGAAGAAATTAAAGATGGTGGTGAGGCAGCTTAATCTTGAGGTAGAGGGGAAATTTTTTAACAATATGATCAAGCCAGCCTCGGAGACCGGGTGATTTTATTGATGGTGAGAATGATTTGCTTTCTCCTCTTGTATTCAAGCCCCACCTTTCCTGGGTCAACACAATAACTTCAATAACTGGTCTTTTTTTAGCATGCCCTTTTGTAGGCTCAGTTCTGTCCTGCACAGTGGAGCCCAAACACTCAGATCCTATCGAATCAAGGATGAGGTCCACTCCCAAGCACGACCTCAGAAGTCTTTGATGTCTGCAGCATCCTGTCTCACTCTGAAGGCAGAGCTCTGCTCTCTAGCTGAGATGTCCCTCCAGTGTGGCAAAATCTCCAGAATCCAGTTCCAATATCTCCCTTTTGGGCAGCCTTCCAGAGTGCCCCAGATGCAATCACTGGGCCTTGCCTTGAAAGTCCTAAAATACCCTTCACATGACAACTTTGGCCCCTCAGACCTCACCTGGCAGTCAGTGATACAGGTACATACACAGGATGCATGTGTGTGGCTGTTAAAAATTTCTGGAAGGTCTTATATGCCCTACACAGTCAACAGATAGCATCTAACTTATTAAAAAGTAATCGCTATACGGTCACACATCTCCTTTCATTCTCACCTGAACCCTGTGTGAGTGAAGACATGCTTTCCTCTTTGTTAAGGAAACAGACCTCCAGATAGGCAAAGGGTTGTGTGGCTAGAGATGCAAAGGTTAGCCTAGAAATCCCCGTCCGTGTATCTCTCTACACAAACTGGCCGTTCTCACCGTTCACATTGGCAAGAGGCAGCAGCTACACACCACAGATCCATAGAATACCAAAAATTTCCCCCAAACGCTGTAAAGTTCGAAGGACTAGAAGGCTCCCACTAGACTTAAAAACAAGCCTTCTAAGCCAGTTTGATGGCAGGTGTGAAAAGTTGACACCTGGAAGCTGTTTTTAAGTGGAGCCAGCGCCGTGATTTTGAGAAATTGCACCATTTACCTCACATTGAACCTTTGGTTTGGTTTCTTTTATTTTTATCTATTTATTTGAATTCAGGGTGCCAGAGCCTGAAATGCTCCTGGTGATATTCAGGGGATCACAGGGGATCAAAAATCAAACCCAAATCTTTCCACATGCAAAGCATGCAGTCTACCTGTTGTCCTATGTCTCCAGCTTTATTGTTCTGTTTTAATTATTTTTTTTTACAGTAGCACCAATATCATCATTTTATACTGCAGTGTTACTACCCCAAGCACATCACCAGAGTGCCATGACCACCCTACCATTATCCCAAAGCCCTTCCCCACTTTTACACCCTCAGCCCACACTTCTTTTGACAATGTCTCGGGGTTCGTTTCTACCGGGCATTATCTTATCTTCGCATTATTTCTTTATGCTCACATCTGAGCAAAGCCGCCTGGCAGCGAAGATCCCAACACAATATTTAAGAAACTGTGGTGTGAGTAGTTATTTGAGAAATGATCCAGATATACGAAATGATGATGATGAGCTTGTGGCAGAGGATAAAACCAGCCCTTGCCCTTCCTGTTCTTCGTAGATAGCCAGTAACCAACCAGTCACGGATAGCCGAGAAGAGTGTGTGCTTGCTAACTTGAATCAACTGTTTTTTTTTTTTTATCATCATCCTCTTCTTGTTTTTAGGGCAGGAGGAAAGAGCGCCCAGGGGCCCAGGGCTGTGCCTGGAGAGTTTCCACTGGAGAATTACATGGAACTCAGCATCAAGTCTGGTCCCTGCAGTGCTGGACGACTTAGGACATCCCAGCGGTCTGCCCACAGAGAGGTAGGTCTTTTGGGGCTACCCCTGCAGTGCTCAGGGGACTATGTGGTATCGAGGATTAAGATGGGGTAATCTATGTGTGAGGCACGTGCCTGGACCCTTCATTTTCTTCTTTTCTCCCATAAACATGTGGCCAGGAACATGGCTCAGACTTCAGCAAGCACAAAGCCGAAATTCAAAACCCAAAGCCACCCGCAAGTGCTGAGGTGATTCCGACAGTTTTGAGGCCTCTGTTCTTAGAGGAAGGGCCCCAGAAGGTGGCTCAGTGGCTTGGAAAGTTCCTCAGGTGAGTGTGAGGCTGTGAGCTTAATTCCCAAGAACACTCTGACCTCACCTGACTACCCCATGGTCTGGGGTCCCCAGCGAGGGGGAAAACAGTACAAACCAGACCGTCTCCTTGGGATGCGGTTTTAAGGTTCCCCTGATTCTTTGTAAATTGCAATTCTTTGATTCCAAAGTAAATGTAACCCCATCTTTATGATGACCACCCGAATCTTAGTTAACATAGGCAAGAAAAAGAAAGGGGCTGTTTTAGTGACAGTTTGTTGTTGTTGGCACAAAAATGACATTACACAAATGGGATGGGAACACCCTGAATATCTTTTCGAAACCAATATTCCATTTCAAGAAAAAAACTTTCTGAGATTCACCAAAATTGATCCCTTAGTCTCCTCAGCACCACTTGGCTCCAAAAATCAGTTAACTAATTAAATGAAGACAAAGAATTTCACCAACAAGAATATTTGAAAGAGTGTGCCAAGAAGACAGAAGGCCAGCTCAGAAAGATGCTCTAAACTGTTTGCTGAGATCCCTAAGGACGGCGAAGCAGCACTTTTGAGCAGCTCATTCATTAGAATGCTTGTCTCTGGAATACTTGTTTATTAAAAAAAAATCTTTTTAAATCCACTATTAGCTTAGAGTCACCCCTCATAAATATTGAGTAGCTAGGAAAAGACCTCCGAGCCATATTCAGTTATTAGAGCAATAAGTGGCGATGGCAGGCTGCCAGGGGCTGAGGTTGGCGCTCGTGTCCTTGGAATGTCAATATTTTAGCACACACAGGCTCCCACAACCAACTGGGAAGGAGCTGGACTCCTCTCCGCGGCATCCGTCCTTCACGGAAAAGTTGTGGCCCTGTCCACAGATCCTGCTGCTCTGTCTGACCACAGTCAGACCATTTGTTGGTGCATTCCTAGGGGTGGAGGAACGATGCGAATTAAAGTCATGAGTCACAGGCAAATGAGAATGTTTGAGCCTTTGCATTCCCTATAGCATGCTTTAGCCTCAGATCAGGGGACTAGGACTTGGGCAATGCTTTCGTGTACTGCAGCCTGGGATTAAGGCCAGGGTTCTTCAGTCAAGAGGGATTGTTGCTCTTGCAGGAGCTTTGTGCATTTGAATGCCACTTTGTCTTCCCTGAGCTTTTGTAAACTCATGCTCTGTTGGGTTGTATGTGAAGTCACCAGCAACCCAAACAAACAAAGCAGTAAACTACCAATCTAATGAGCTTTCTCCAAAATGAACTGCTGGGACCATTGGTGGTGGAGAATGGGCACTGGTGGAGAGATGGGCACTCGACCATTGTATGACTGAAACACAAGCATGAAAGTCTATAAGACTGTAACTGTACCTCATGGTGATTCACTAATTAAAAATTAATAATAAAAACATTAATTAATTAATTAATTAAATGTTTAAAAGAAATGGAGTAAAAAATGAAGTGCTGGGATTCATATTGCAGTTTTAACAGTTGGGATTTATTGAGCATTACAGTGGGCCAGGTCTGATTCCTACAAGCTTTATACTCAGGGCTTCATTTTGTCTCATGACCAACCCAATGAAGCAGACAGATGCTGTTTGTTTGTTTGTTTGTTTGTAGGAAAAACATATTAGGCCACACCCAATAGGGCTCAGGACTCACTCTTGGCTCTGTGCTCAGGGATCACTCCTGGTGATGCTCGGGGGACTACCTGTGGTGCCTGTGATCCATCTGGGGTCTGCCACATGCAAGACAAGTACCTTAACCCCTGTACTAACTTTCTGCACCTCCAGATCCCATTCCTTATCACCATTTGTTTCTTTGTTTGTTTTTGTTTGGGGGCCACACCGGTGATGCTCAAGGGTAACTCCTGGCCCGGGAACTATCCCTACAAGTGTTCCAGGGACCATGTGGGTTGCTGGAGATGGAATCTGGGTTGGCCACACACAAGGCAAATGCTCTACCCACTGTGCTACCACTTTGGCTCCCTTATGATCATGTTTACCAAGGACAAAACTGAGGCTCAGAGAGATCAAACCACATTCCAGAGGAGGACTCCAACACTCACGAGTCTGGCCGGCAGCCCTGGGCTCGGACACTGCACCCCTGGGCTCCGTTCTCCAGGAATTCTAGTCTATTCCCTCAACTTTAGCCCTCCCCACTCTAACCACTTCCCAAGCTTTCCCCTCTGTCCACCTCCCTGACTCATGTCTCAGAGCACCTTGAATGCAACCCAGCCCCAAGAGGACACACATTTTCGCCTCCTTGTCCCCTAGTCTGTCCTCTGGCATTAGTGACGATCCCATGAGCCACCCCCACCTGTGCCTCTGC
Organism: Sorex araneus; assembly: GCF_027595985.1. Taxonomy (NCBI): domain Eukaryota; kingdom Metazoa; phylum Chordata; class Mammalia; order Eulipotyphla; family Soricidae; genus Sorex; species Sorex araneus. Next base: position 160,657,704 of record NC_073306.1, on the reverse strand, counting down.
AGGTGAATCTCTGCAGACCATCCCAATGGCTCTGCCTCTGCTGCCCCATCCCATCAACCTGTGGCCTCTGCCCCTGACTCCTCCCTCCCCCAAAGGAACTCTGCTGGGAGACCAACAAAGTCCACCAGCGTCCAGGGCTTCCCACCATCCTGGGCTCAGGTTCTTATTCCCATTCTGCATAGAAGTCCAGAGTCCTCCTGGGGCCGCACTGCTCAGAAATCCCAGGCTTGCTCCGCTGCCATCCACGTCGTCTCCTGCTGTAAGAATTCTACAGTTTCTCATAGAGCATGGAGTTCACGAGGAAGTCACTCTGGTGTTTGACCTTCTCATGTCAGCTCTTTCTTATCTCCAACCCAATGCCCTCAACACTCTGTAGTAAAGATGAGGTGGGCAAGGGGGCAGAGGTCGAGAGATGTTAAGTGGAAAGGCTGTCACCGTACAAGAATTTCCTAGCCGAAACCCAGTCCTATTTGTCCTGCCAGAGAAGAAACACAGCTTTGCTCTCTGACTCTGTTATCAGACAAAGGAAGCGATGCTTCAGGGGGCGGGAGCGATAGCACAGCGGGTAGGGTGTTTGCCTTGTATGCGCCTGAGCCAGGTTCGATTCCCAGCACTGGTCCCCTGAGCACTGCCAGGAGTAATTCCTGAGTGCAAAGTCAGGAGTAACCCCTGTGCATTGCCAGGTGTGACCTCCCCAAAAAATAAAGTGATGCTTCAGCTGTTTCTGTCATTCTCATGGGGACGGGTTGAGAGGTGGTTTCCAACGATTTCTTAACCCCCCACCCCATTAAGTGAGTTATCCACCACTGTGAGAAAAAATACAACCCACTGTGAGAAAATATACAACAAATGCTTCTAAATGAGAGGTTCCTTGCATATGTATAGAGTTGAAACAGCTTCTCCTGAACCCCAACCTCTGGGTGGGGACGGATGAGGGGAGGGAATCAGACAAGCCTTGGGTAAATGAAGACATTAGTTCTGGGGTGTCTGTTCCCTATTAAGATTGTGTTTTCTTCTTCATTAAAATGAAAAAAATTATTCCTTCAAGCTTCGCTTCTCCTAGTATATACATGTCAGTGCAGGAGAATCACGTCTCTAAAGTAGGGGAATTACAGTACTCCAACCTCAGTCATTGCAGCTAAGTTCTTGTTCTTGCATCCAGGTTGGCCTCAGGTAATCCTCACATTTCTTTCTCGGGGCCACAAGCCACCCACTTCATAATCCTCTCTAGAATTTTGCTGAGCAACTGGCAAAGTTTCTCAAGGCATTTCTCCACCACTAAAAATATGACGAGGGCTGGGAAGATAACTCAAAGGACTGAGCATGTGCTTTGCATGTGTGATGCCAGGTTTGATCTCAGGCCCTTCATGATGCCCTGAGCACAGACAGGACCAGATGTTCTCCCACACCCCCCCACGCCCCCCAGATATGAATAACTAGAGCCTGCCTCTCATCCACTTCCCCCACAACCCAAGGAGAAGTGTTGTCTTCGCTTTTACAGTTGAGGAAACACTCTCGGACCTGAGGGCAGTTTCCCCAAATGGCGCAGTTGCTGGGAACTTTAATTCTTACTTATACTGAGAAAAGGGCCCGACTGGAGTGAGCACAGCGGGTAGAGTGTTTGCCTTGCATGCTGCCGACCCAGGTTCAATTCCCAGCATCCCATATGGTCCCCCAAGCACTGCCAGGAGTAATTCCTGAGTTCAGAGCCAAGAGTAACCCCTGTGCACCGCCAGGGATGACCCAAAAGAAAAAAAAAGGGGCCCAAGAGACAGGAGAGGCAGTAAAGGCATTTGCCTTGCACATGGCCACTTAGCTGGGACTCTTGCTTGATCAGTCCCCAGCACCACAGATGGAGTCCAAACACCAAAACCAAAGCCAGACACAGAAAGAGAAGTGGCCTGGGCTTAAGAATCTGGAAAGATTCATTTGACCCAGCAATACCACTTCTGGGAATATATCCCAGGGATGCAAAAAAGTATAGCAGAAATGACATCTGCACTTGTATGTTCATTGCAGCACTGTTTACAATAGCCAAAATCTGGAAAAAACCCAACTGCCCGAGAACAGTTTAATTTAAAGAAACTTTGGTACATCTATACAGTGGAATATTATGCAGCTGTTAGTAAAGATGAAGTCATGAAATTTTCATATAGGTGGATCAACATGGAGAGTGTCATATTAAGTGAAATGAGTCAGAAAGAGAGGGACAGACATAGAAAGATTGCTCTTATCTGTGGAATATAAAGGAACAGAATGCGAAACTAACACCCAAGAATAGTAGAGATAAATACCAGAAGGATCACTCTACAGCTTAGAAGATGGCCTCATATGCTGGGGGAAAAGGCAGCTCAGATATAGAAGGGACCACCAAGTAAAGGGTGCTAGGAGGGCCCGCTCTGGATGGGAGATGTGGGCTGAAAGTAGACCATAGACCAAACATAATGGCCACTTAATACCTCTATTACAAACCACAAGACCCAAAAAGAGAGAGAGAGAACAAAAGGGAATGCCCTGCCACAGAGGTTGGGTGGGGTGGAGGGTGTGGGGTGAAGTGGTGAAGGAATCCTGGGACCACTGGTGGTGGAGAATGGGCACTGGTGGAGGGATGGGTATTCAATCATTGTATGACTGAAACGCAAGCACGAAAGTTTGTAAGCCTGTAACTGTACCTCACAGTGATTCACTAATAAAAAAGAAAAAAAAGAAAACTTAATTTTAAAAAAAAGAATCTGGGAAGCTGGAACTATGGTCTCATCTCAAAGTCCCTGAGTCCTTAGCGCCTTGCTCAGAGGGAGAATGTTGTGCTTTCCCCAAACCCAGAGACTTAAAAAGGAAGGCCCTCTCCTCATGCGTGCCATTCATCCCGCTCCCCAAGGCCAGGTGGGCCCCCCATGCTGCTGACTGAAAGGAGGCCTTCCTCCTTGGTGTGATGGGGTAGGTTGTTGGGCGGCCCGATGACCTACTATTGTGGAGAACCTGGGGATGCTCACATTACTTCTCCAGATAAAATAATGGCAACAACTTTTACACCTGAAATACAACCTAACAAATAGAAACATTTTACTTTCCGGTACCCAGAGAACCCTAAACATATTTCAGTGCTAAAGTACGGTTTCCTATGATTGAGTCTAAAACACTTCAAATTAGGCCTGATGCTGTGTTTTCAGTTTTAAGTGTCGCATTTCAGATTCCCTCCCCCTAATTCTCTCCCTCCTTCTCTCTATCTATTGATGTTGTTAGTTGGTTTTGGGGTCATATCCAGCTATGCTCAGGACTTACTCCGGGCTCTGTGCTCAGGGATCACTCCTGGTGGGCTCAGGAGAACATATGCAGTACCAGGAATTGGACCCAAGACAGCGGCATGAAAGGCTAGTACCCTATCTGCTGGACTGTCTCTCTGGCCCTCTTTTCTCTCTCCATGTTCATATATCTATATATTTTTCTATAATAAAGAGAATTTAGGGGCTGGAGAGATAGCAGAGCGGGTAGGGCGTTTGCCTTGCACGCGGCCGACCCGGGTTCAAATCCCAGCATCCCATATGGTCCCCTGAGCACAGCCAGGGGTAATTCCTGAGTGCAGAGCCAGGAGTAACCCCTGTGCATCGCCAGGTGTGACCCAAAAAGCAAAAAAAAAAAAAAAGAGAATTTAAATACCTCAGATGGGAATATATAGTCTCCCCTCCCCCTTCACAAAAGGAAGCCTTTCTAAGAGGTATACACTTCTGTCCCTTGTATTTTCACTTTGCCACACTGTATAAATATTTTTTATTCATCTCATTATATAGATGGTCCTCATTCTTTTCTTTTTCAATCAATATTTGAGTGCATGAATAAACTCCACTTATTAAGCCAGAGTCCGATTGCCAATGCTGTTATTTCAATCTCCTGAAATTTAAACACTGCCACCGTGAAAGTGAGGTCATCCCGCAGGGACTCAGGGATTTGCAGCCCAAATTCTCAGAGGAAATTGAGCCGCGTGGTCGCAAGCAGTAAACTTGCATCTGGATCCCCTCAGAGAAAGCGCCCGCTTCCCTTCCCAGCCCAGGGCAAGTGCGTCGTCAGCAGTCTGCAGCGACACCTCATCTAGCAGGCTGAAAGACGGGAACATTGGCTGCACACTTTATTCCTTTTTCCTCTTACAAAGTTGAGTGTCTGTCCATCAATTTAAGAACCATTTGTACCACCTTTACTCCAAGCCATGCTTTCATTTTTTTTTTATTTTAATTCGATTTTGCCTTTTTTTTTTTTCTCTCATCTACTTCTGGCTTCTGGAAGATTTCTATACTCGGGAGAGATTAGCCCCTATCTATACTAACATTTCACCTTGCTCAGTGTTTTCATTCTTTTATGACATTAGTGACTTTGTTTTGTTTCAGGGTCCCCCCCACACACTCTGCTCAGTGCTCACTCCTGGCTCTGGGCTCAGGGATCCTGTGGGGTGCTGGGGATTGTGGCTGACATTAAATAACTTTTTGAAATTAGAAAAAAATGATTTCATATCCTTCTACATTGAATGGCATATCTATTATATACTATATACACAATGTGTTTTGTATAAGATCTTGATCTCTTTAACTTCATCAAGGCATATATATGACTTTCAAGTAAGTACTACTTACTTAGTAAATTTCACTGTTCTTTTCCATGTTTTACTACGGTCCCAGTATGCTGTACCAACTTCCTTTTTCAAAAGGTACTACCCACAACCAGAGAAACTGTACGGGAGATAAGAAGTATGCCTTGCATGCGCTGACCCAAGTTCAAGTTCAAGTTCCAGGTACCACGTCTGGTTCCCTGAGCACTGCCCGTGGCTCCTCCAGAGCGCAGCCCAGGACAGGCCCTAGACACACCTGGGCTGTGGCACCCCAAAACAAGCAAGAACATACAGGAACACTGGCCGCTCATTTAAAGGACTGAATTCCCTCTGGCAAGAGGCTAAGGGGGAGGGGGGAGCAGAATGCTCTCAGGCCATCTGGCTCCGAATGAGCTGCACGCCCACCTGCCATATCCTAGTTTCCTCCAAGGTGACCAGAAACAAGGACTCTGGCTTTGGTGCTCTGTGGTGAGGCCCTGGTTTGTTTTGTTGTTGTTATTTAGGTGGTATGAACAAGAAAAAAAAATTCTCTTTTTTTTTTTTAAGTTAATCACTGGAGCCATAGCACAGCGGGTAGAGTGTTTGCCTTGCATGCAGCCAACCTGAGTTAGATTCCTCCACCCCTCTTGCAGAGCCCGGCAAGCTTCCGAGAGTATCTTGCCCTCATGGCAGAGCCTGGCAAGCTACCTGTGGTGTATTTGATATGCCAAAAACAGTAACAACAAGTCTCACCATGGAGACATTACTGGTGCCCACTAGAGCAAATTGATGAACAATGGGAGGGAGGACAGTGATACAGTGACAGTGAAGTCACTGTAATATACACAAGTTACAAAGTTGCTGCTTCTTCTTCTTCTTCTTCTTCTTCTTCTTCTTCTTCTTCTTCTTCTTCTTCTTCTTCTTCTTCTTCTTCTTCTTCTTCTTCTTCTTCTTCTTCTTCTTCTTCTTCTTCTTCTTCTTCTTCTTCTGCTGCTGCTGCTGCTGCTGCTGCTGCTGCTGCTGCTGCTGCTGCTTCTGCTTCTTCTTCTCCTCCTCCTCCTCCTTCTCCTTCTTTCCCTCTTTCACTTGCTCTCTCCTCTCTCTTCTCTCGCTTCTCTCCCTCACACTTGAGGTACAGTGGTTTACACTCCAGGTGCCACACATATCCCTGTATCTCCTTTCATCACTCAGTTCTTGTCCACACGGTAGTCTCTCACTGTCACTGCCCTAGAGGTCTCTTCTCTGTCTACCGGCCTCCCCTCCAAGCCCCTGATCTTGCAGAAGTATTCCCCCAGGACTTTCTCTCGGAACTCCTGCCCCCCTCTGCGGGTGCTTCCCTGCACTGCTCCTACCCCCTTCTCCCCGGTAGCATTCGGGACAGCCTACAGGGTTAATTCAGAGTCTGTGGGACTCCTTCCACCTCATCATTTTCTAAAGCTGTACATTGTGGGCAGGATTCAAGGAGATGAGATTTTTTTTACTATTATTATTACTATTAAGTATTAGACTTTTGCCTTGATATCATGCTAGGAGAAAGGAAAAGCCCTGCCTCTTTCAGACCCTAGTTCTCCTGGAAGCCTGCCCAGTAAATTTTCCTCTTTGCTCATCCAAGAACCTTTCTCCTTTGCACAGCCAGAATCTGGGTTGGCACCACACACTAGGCCCCAATCAGAGCTGCCAGCATCGGTCACAAACAGGAGAGCAGGTGGGAGAACTCTGGGTCCCCGTCCCGCCTGGCCCGAGAGCCCCGCTTCTCTCTGGCTGCATGAGCCAATTCACCTTCGGCGCCTCTGAGTCTCCATGTCCTTAGGGATGAAAATGGTCTCTTTGCTCAGCTGCATGGTGGGGAACTACATCAGATGACTGGTTTTTTTGTTTGTTTGTTTGTTTGTTTTATTCTTTTTGGGTCACACCTTTTGGGTTACTCCTGGCTCTGCAACTCAGGAATTACCCCTGGTGGTGCTCGAGGGACCATATGAAATGCTGGGGCCCGAACCCAGGTCTGCCGCATGCAAGGAAGCCGCCTTACCTGTGTACTATCGCGCTGGCCCCCAGATGACTTTCAAGACAGTAAATATCCCACAGACCCAGGCACTCCAGGTCCAGGGTGGCCTCGGGGTGGCTGCTCAGAGCGCTGAGCGCCAGCTGCCTGATGTCCAGCGTAGAGCAGGTGTGGGCCGGCTGTGCTGACCAGGGCGAGGCCACGCTCACTCGCTCAGCGGGGGATGCGGGTTCTCGTCACAGCAGCTCACAGAGACCAATGGCCAACAGCAGCACCACACTGGTCAGGATCCCGCTGTTTCTGATGGCTCAATGGCGGGGACGCCCAGCGCACGCCAGCAGGGCCAGCCTGCCGCCACCCGCGTTTAGAGCCTGTGAACCGGTCGCCAGAGGACAGAGCCACAGGGACCCCACTGGCTCCCCTCTGCCAAAGTGCCACCCTGCGGCAGCTCAGCCTGATGGAGGACGAAGACAGACAGGGGCAGACACAGGCACCGGGTGAGGAAGGCAGCCCTCTGGGCCACCCAAGGCTCTCCCCCAGTTAACTCTCGTGCCACCACAGAGTCACTGTAGGGGTCATGGTGAGGGGTGGCATTCACCTAAAGGAACCTATCCATTGCAGTCCTAACACCACACACACACACACACACACACACACACACACACACACACACACACACACACACCCATACCTTAGAATGGAGCCACATTTGGAAATCCTGGGGTGTGATGGGTTGGACCACACCCAGCGGGGCTCAGGACACAAGGTGGGGTGCCGGGGACAGAACGGGGGTCAGCTCTCTGCAAGGAAAGCGCTGTAGCCCCTACACCTATATTTGAATGACTCTAATGAGATGAGAAATTGAATGAACCCTGCGCGTGTGCCCTGGGAAGGGTCTTCAGGCCTCTGATCCACTTCAGGCTTTCCCTGAATTAACCCTCAGTCCGGGGAGGGATGACTGTTGGAGGGTCATGTGTCACCACAACTCACGAGGAGGGGGAGGAGGTCTCTCTGCAGTCCAAGGATGGGCTTGGGACCCACTTCCTTCCCACCCTCTGCCTCCACCAGCCTCCAGAGGGCGTGAGTGCTCCGCACTTCTACGTTTCTGACTGGCGTTTGCAGGTGGCCACTCTAGTCAGGCTCCCCCTGCCACCCCCTGCGCATCTCTTCAGAGGAGGCTCAGGAAGCTGGGAACTGACCTCTTGGTCCATTCTGTCGTAGTTGGGCCTTTAGGTTGTTTCCGTTCCTTGGCTATTGTCCTAAGCATAGTGGTGAGCACAGTAGTTGCCATCCATATGCATGGTGGAGTACTATGCAGCACCAAAAAAAGAACAAAATCACGCTGCCTGCTGACCCCTGGATGGAGCTAGGTGCCTCATACTAAGTGGAGAGAGGGACACAGAAGGCTCCCACTCCGATACAGGATGTAAGGACACACTGCCAAGGTGCAACCAAGGGCAACAGCCACCACAAAAGGAGCACTGAGTCTGTGGGTGTCAGGAGGGAACCTTGGGGGTAAGGGGTGGTGCACTGGAGAGGAGTTGGCGCTGAAATTATGTACTTGGGAAACTATCATTATCCACATGGCAATCACAGAACCTCGAACAGTACCGAAGAAAGAAAATAAGAAGCTGGCGACCTCCAAGCGGATCCCCAGGTCCCTGCAGAGTAACTATCTGGGACAGCTGGGGAGCAGCCCTGAGCGGGCAGGAGCCAGAACTGGGTGCGGAGGGCGGGTGTGCGCCTGAATGTGGCCCACCCCAGCTCCACGCCAGCACCGCCGGGGCCCGGGGCAGCCCCCCCAGCTCTGCACCCCCAGCTGCACGGCCAAGAGGAGACCCCCAGCCTCCTGGGCGCTTCTTGGGGTGGGGGCGGGGCCTGAGCCCACCAGAGACTCTCAGCGGCAACAGCGGCCAAGCCTTGGCTCATGCGCGCCGGGAGGCCGGCCTCCGCCCACACCCATCGAGGCACGGAGGGTCCACGTGACACTCTTCTCTCCAGAAGTCTGTTGCAAACGCCCCACCCTCCATACTACGCCAAGGTCTAGGGGTGTCAAATCAGCTTTTTGTACCCTGCACCCCCAATGCAGGAGCGGTTCTCCCAGCCAGCCCCTTGATTCACTTCACCAACATTTCGTGGGTGTCAGGAGCCAGGCAGGATGGACCAACGAGCAAACCCGACTGGCAGCCTCGCTGCCCAGGCTTGCTGAGGACCTGCGTCCTGCACGGGGAGACCCCCGGACCGGCGCGAGGCAGAGAGACCCCAGCCTGTGAGAGCAGCAGCGGTGCCTTGCCAAGGGCCCGTGCCAGCCAGCACGCTAGAGGCACGCATGGAATGAGCGCCTTTGGTAGCTGCTGGCCTGGGGCAGGACGGCCGGGCGGCAGGTGTGCAAAGGGGACCTGCGGGTGGCTCAGAGGCTGCCGTGTGCGCTTTGCACATGGGATTGCCAGGCTTGCTCGTGACCCCCTACCTGATCCCCGCTTCCCCAAAGAAGAGGAAAAGAAAATAGGAAGCAAAAAAAAAAAAAAATCGCCAAGTGAGGGCCCGGGGGAGTGGGACATGGGCCCGCTGCTCTGCAGGCCTGAGGGCGCGACTGACCCCCGCAGGGCCCCACACGGCCCACTGTGTCCCCAACACCACGCGTGTGAGGTGTGTGAGCTCCAGACTGGGTGTGCAGCCTGCAGCCCAGAGCACCCCACCGGGAGCACGGGGACGAGGAGAAAGAAAGGCCGGGAGCTGGTGAGCTCGTCTGTGACTGAGCGGGCGCAGGAAAAGACGCCAGCGGTGCCCCTGGCAGGCTCTCCTGGTGTGCTCATGACTCCGTGGGAATGTGTGGGGGCGCGGGGACAGGGAAAGGCCCAGGAAGTAGACAGGCTGGCCCCCGGCCAGGAGGAAGAGGAGGCGGGCGGAGGCCCGGCGGGTGGGGGTCACTTGTGCCCTGCATGTCCCCTCCTGGGCCTGACACCAGGCAAAAGCACCACCCAGGGCTTCCTGAAACACCCCGACTGGTTTGGCAGGAACTTTTCCTCCAGCCTCCCCTGCTCATTCATATGCATGTTGGGCTGAAGAAGCCGGGCCCAGCCCTTCCTGCCCCAGATGCTCCCGGGTTCGGGCAGGCCAGGATTGCCCCAGACTGTCTCTGGAGCTCACGCGCCCAGCCCGGCCAGCAACACGCAGGCGAGACCTGTCCTCGGATCTGCGCTGCGGGCTGCGGTCACCTGCGCCCCAGCACGGGGCACGCGGGGCGGGTGCCCAGTGTCCTCACACTCCCTCCGCCCCTCTTCCCCCTCTTCCCTGCTTCACCTCAAGCTTTCCTCCCCTCCCCCCCACGTTCAGCCTCCTCTGGCCCCTCAGGCATTAGCCCTGACCTTTGACCTGTGACCTCAGGGTGCTCTTTCTCCCCCACTGAGAGGGTCCTGAGGGCGCACTCAGAGGGTCTCCCCAGAGCCTTGAAACTGCTGGTAAGTTGGTAAGTTCGTGTCAAATGGTTTTTCCCAGCCCAGTCTCCATTGCAGACTCCAAAAGAAAAGTGCTCATATTGGACAATACTCAGCCGAAATGCTCATGAAGGCAACGTCTATAAAAGCTGGGTGTGCGGCAGGAATGAGGCCCGGAGCGGTTAAGGTCTGTCTCCAGAGCTGAAGTACACACAGCAACTGCACCTCAAGCAACAGCCGCCAAACACTCGGGCCGGGGCTACACCCGGGGGAGCCTGATCCCGAGACCGGCTTGTCTGGCTCCAGGAGTGTTCTCCGGCTTCCGTCTGTTTGTGCCCTGTTCTCTTTACCCGGTCAGCCTTAGCTTAGACACGGTTGTTTCTACCATTGCGCTATTGAGAAGACCGTAGATGCACAGTTAGCCTGAGTCTCGGGATTGCTGGCCCATTTAGTAGTTCTATAGTGAGTATGTTTTAGGGAACTGCATCTTCCTTCCCATAGCGAGTGTATCATTTCACAGTCCCACCAACAGTAAGTACACAACAGTTCCGGCTCCTCCCTCCCCTCCTCTCCTCTCCCCTCCCGCCCTTGCCTCTCCCCCTCCTCCTCTACTCCCCTCCTCCCCTCTTCTCCCCTCCTCTTATTCCTTTGATGGTGGTGTTTTGGGCATCGTAGCCAAGACATCACTGGCAGAGGCGGAGATATAGCATGCAGTTAAGGTGCAAGCTTTGCATGCAGCCAACGCGGGTTGGGCCCCAGATACCGAAGAGCCCCAAGATCAACCCTGGCCTTAGCCATGGAGCGACCCCAGGATGGCTCAGGCAATGCCCAGCACCACAGAGCTGGTGGGCTGAAAATCACCAGATGGGACCCCTGGGAACCCCGAGCACTGCTGGGGAGACTAAAAAAAGTTGAAGAAGGAGAAGAAAGAGGAGGAAGAAGAAGGAAGGGAAAGGAGGGGAGGAGGAGAAGATGAAAGAAGGAAGGAGGGGAAAGGGAGAAGGTGGAAGAAGAAGAGAAAGGAAGACCGAGGAAGAGGAGGAGGAAGCAGAGGGGGGAGGAAGTACACTGCCAGTGTCACAAAGCTCCCCAGCGCCCCCTGGTGTGTCTATGGCCGTCACGCGCCCGCCTGCATCCTTCGGGGGTCTTGTTCCGAGACCTTTCCAGCTCCGAAGGTGCTGGTCGCCATTGCCAGCCTCTTCCTGCTCGCACCCCCTGCCCACAGGCCAGACAGTCAGCGAGCCCCTTCGGACCAGCCCGCCCCCTCGCAGCAAACTCAAAGCTGCACCAGGAGGAAAGGCCAGCGCAGCCCCAACTCGGGGCTGGACAGCAGGGAACCGACGGGGAGACGCGCTCTGGGGGCACAAAGGCCCAGCGTCCCGGCGTCCATCCGGCCACCTGCGCTGCTGGTGAGCGCTCAGTTCCACTCCAGACTCGGTAAAAGAGTTGGGGGGCATGCTGGAGGAAGGGGCAGCTCGCATAGAGAAGGGAACACCAGGTGAGTGTGGTTTGAGGACCCGCACGGGTGGGAGATGCACGCTGAAAATAGAATATAGACCAAACACGAGGGCCACGCAGTGCCTCTGTTGCAAACCACAGCACCCAAAAGGAGAGAGAGAACAAGGGGGAGTGCCCTGCCACAGAGGGAGGGTGGGGTGGGGGGATGGGGTGGGAGGGTGGGAGGGATACTGGGAACATTGGTGGAGGGGACTGGGCACTGGTGGAGGGATATTAACAAAATGCAAACATGAAAGTTCACAAGTTTGTAACTGTAACTCGTGGTGATTCACTAATAAAAAAAATAATAATTTAAAAAACTTAAAAAAAAAAGAGTTGGGGGGGGCGGAGCGATAGCACAGCGGGGAGCACCTTTGCCTTACACACAGCGGGGAGCACGTTTGCCTCACACGTGGCCCACTCGGGTTCGATCCCCGGCACTCCATATGGTCACCCCAGCACCTCCAGGAGAGATTCCTGAGTGCAGAGCCAGGAGTAACCCTAGAATCACCCAATGCAACCCAAAAGTGAAAAAAGAAAAAGAGTGAGGTGGGAGCAAGGAGGTCTCGTGGGCGGGAGACTCACGGTGACCCTTGGGCGCCGGGCAGGAAGACTCAGCTTCCAGAGGATCCAAGAGGGAACGTCCCCAAAGCGGGAGCCCGGCCCGAGCCAGAGCACGGCGCGGAGGGCATCTGCCTTGCATGCAGCCTGCCTGGGCTGGACCCCGGGAACCCCTTATGGTCTCCTGAGTCTGCCGGGAGTGGCCCCTGAGTGCAGAGCCCGGGGTAAGCCCTGAGCATCACGTGTGGCCCCCAAATAAAGAGTGGAGCCAGGAAGAAGGGATGGAGGGAGGGTCCACTGAAAGTAGAGAAAGGGCGGCCTGGTGGGCAGCCAGCGCTGCGGCTGGTCTCCGCGGGAGCCAGGGTCCATTGGCCACGCCCCAGGGGAGGTCGGCACTGGCCCCAGAGCGCATCCGCCTCTGCATCAGGACCGCTCCCGGCGGAAGGGGACTCCAGGTGAGTGAAGCGGCCACACTTGCGCCCTGTTTGGTTTTGTCTGGGGCTTCCCCTGGCTGCTGGGCGCTCAGGGGTCCACGGGGTGCCCTGGGCCTCCCCTGAGATTCCCACAAAAGCTTCCGGGAGGAGTTCCCTCCCTGGCGGCGCAGTGCTGGCGCCCGGGCAACTGTCCTGCCCCAGAGCATCTCCACGTCCGCGGGGGAGTCCGTCTCGGGCCGAGCGGTCCCAAGGAACGCGGCGCCTCAGGGCCAGCCTGCAGGCAATCCGCACGGGCTGCTGCCCCCGCCCCCGGCCTTCCTAGAAATCCAGTGTTGGCATGAACGGTGCCTTTGCCAAAGCGGCCTCGGCCTGCTCCAACTCACGGCTTGGGAAGCAGGAACTCTTTTCTTTTCTTTTTTTTTTTTCATTTATTTTGTTATTAAATTACCTTGACATACACACTTACAAAGTTGGTCATGGTTGGTTGTCAGCCAGTGTTCCAACACCCGGCCCTTCACCAGTGTACATTTCCTACCACCAATGTCCATAGTCTCATTCTACACCCCAACAGTCTGCCTCTGCCTCTACAGAAGACACTTCTCTCTCTCTCTCTCTCTCTCTCTCTCTCTCTCTCTCTCTCTCTCTCTCTCTCTCTCTCTCTCTCTCTCTCTCTCTCCGCAACCCCCCCCCCGTTTTTTTTTTCTTTTTGGGTCATACTCAGCAATGCACAGGGGTTACTCCTGGCTCATGCACTCAGGACTTACTCCTGGTGGTGCTCGGGGACAATATGAGATGCTGGGAATTGAACCCCGGTTGGCCGCATGCAAGGCAGATGCCCTACCCGCTGTGCTATCCCTCCAGCCCTCCCTCCCCGCCTTTTGGGCATTATCATTTGCAATACAGATCTGAAAGGTCATCATGTTTGCCTTCTTTCAACACTCAGTTCTTGTCCAGTGTGACCATTTCCAACTATCACTGCCATAGTGGTCCCTTCTCTTCCTAACTACTGTCCCCCTCCCCCACTTGTGACAAGCTTCCAGCCATGGGCCAGTCCTCCAGCCCCTGTTTCTACTGTTCTGGGGTCATAGTCTCATACTATGCTTTTTATATTCCACAAATGGATGCAGTCATTCCATACCTGTCCCTCTCCTGGCTCGTCTCACTCAGCGTGATATTCTCCATGTCCATCCTCTTAGAAGCAAATTTCACGCTTCACTTTTCCTGGTGGCTGTGCAGTATCCCATTGTGTGGATGTTCAGTTTCCTTATCCAGTCATCTGCTCTCGGGCACTTGGGTTATTCCCAGTTTCTGGCTATGGTGAATGGTGAGTGAACAGAGGCGTTCAGATGGCATTTCTGCTGTGTTTTTGGGCCCAGGGTATATTCCCGGGAGCAGTATTGCTGGGTCCTATGGAATCTTGATTCCTAGTTTTTTGAGGAAAGCCCATATTGTTTTCCAGAAAGCCTGGACCCGTTGGCATTCCCACCAACAATGCCTCCTCTCCAACAGGAGAAGCTGGCCTGCAGCTAGCCTGGGTTTCTCTCCCAGCACCCCATATGGTCCCCGAACACCGCCAGGAGTGGTTCCCAAGCACAGAGCCAGGGGTAAGCCCCGAGCGACAGGGTGTGACCCCAGCCCCCCGGCCCCCTTAAATTAAAGAGACGAAGATGCAAAGACAGCAGAGGAAAGTGGATGGGGAGAGGACACGGCCCAGGCATGTCCAGGAGCCAGGGAGGTCCAGGCGGGTGTGGCCTCTGTCCATGCTCTCTGGCCAGCCCTGTCCCTGGGAGCCTCCTGGCCCACGTTCCTTCCTGAGGAAAGGTGCTGGGGGTGCCCGGCCTCCTTCGGGGCAGGGCCTGGGGGAGCACCAGGTGCCCTCTCCCCAGTCCCCACTCCAGGCTGGGGGAACCTGGCGGAGGACAGAAGTGAGCCCGGGGACGGCAGGGGGCCTCATCCCCCACCTCTGCCCTGCGCCATGCCTGTGTCCTCCTGGGCTGGTCACTGCACTTCTCTGCCCACTGTCTTCCCAGAGACTAGCCCTAGGGCCCGGGGCCCACCCGCCAACGAGGCGCCACCCCGGGGGAATGGCCACACGAGGCAGAATCTAGGGGACCTACCACTCGGGGCAGTGCCCAGGGGACTGACCACCCTGGGCAGCACCTGGGGGACTGACCACTCAGAGCAGCTTCCTGGGGACTGACCACCAGGGGCAGCACCCAGGAGACTAACCACTCGTGGCAGAGCACAGGGACTGACCACTCGGGGCAGTGCCTGGGGGACTGACCACTCGGGGCAGTGCCCGGGGGACTGACCACTCGGGGCAGTGCCCGGGGGACTGACCAACCAAGGCGGCATCCAGGGGACTGACCACTCCGGGCAGAGCCCGGGGACTGACCACTCGGGGCAGTGCCTGGGGGACTGACCACTCGGGGCAGAGCCCGGGGGGACTGACCAACCAAGGCAGCATCCAGGGGACTGACCACTCCGGGCAGAGCCCGGGGACTGACCACTCGGGGCAGTGCCCGGGGGACTGACCAACCAAGGCGGCATCCAGGGGACTGACCACTCGGGGCAGCACACCTCCTTCCCGGGCCTGGGGAGTCTCTGGCCTCAGCCTCGTGGCCTCTCAGCTGTAGAGACCCGAGACCTCGGACACACAACACAGTGAATGTGAGAGCAGAGTCAAGGTGCGTCCGCCCCTCATCACGGGCGCGAAAGGAAGCGGGAACACATCGGGAAGCAGAGGGGCTAGAGCAGAGGATCTGTTTGTCAAGGAAGCCAGAGGGGGAGGAGGGGCCGCGGGGGCAAGATCTGGAGAAGAAAAACCCCCAAATCTCTTCTGCGGTCCACATCCTTTCCAGAAGGGCTCTGATGCAGTTGCCACTCATGACCACTAGAGGGAGCCCGTCTCTACCCCATCTGCTGCTACCAAGCCTTGCTTCGCACTAAAAACAGTGCTCACGGGATAAACCGAGTCTTCTACTCTGGGGCTCTCTTTGCCCTGATGCCACCCTTAACCTCATCAACCTGATGGGTGCTGCATTTCAGCTCCCACGCACTGAGCTGTCTGACCTGGTCCACCAAGTATCAGTTATCACTGGAGTGACCCCAGATCCTCTAAATAATACTTGGGAGCCATGCAGTGCCATTTGCCAAGCCTCACCCATGAATGAACATATTCCTGGACCATGCGGCCGCAACATCTCATACCTCACACCACTCACATTCCAGGAGTAGCACACCATATTTGATGGGGTCTATCTAAAGTAGAAGGAAACCAATCTTTGGGAGAAATATATTTTTACAGATATAATATACATATATCACTATCATCTTGTTGATTGTCGATTTCTCGAGTGTGCCCAGCAACCTCTCCATTCATCCTAGCCCTGAGATTTTAGAAGCCTCTCTTTACTCATCCTTCCCAATGATGCCGCATTAGAGGGTCTTTCAGGGTCAGGGGAATGAGACCCATCAATTGTTACTAGTTTTGGCATATGAATGCAACACGGGGAGCTTATACATGTGTATATATATGTATATACATACATATATACATATATATATATACACACACACACACACGAAGCTCAACCTTTAGCAAGAAGTTAGTGATCTCTTATAAAAGGGCTTATTGGCCCCTGGGTGAAATACAATAATCCTCACACACTTTGCTCTGAGGAAACTTTTTTGGAGCATTTTCAGCGGTTTGTCATAACAAACAATACAAAATAAAGTTTTTTTGTCAGTTTTGCTTTGGGGCAGGAGTTGGGGTTCGGAATGGAAACATCCAAAATATAGTGTAGAACGGTGTAATGGTGGTGGGATTGGTGTTCAAATATTAAATGTAATCAAATACTATGAACTATTTATAAAAATAAAATATTTTTAAAGCAGATACTGGTAGAGAAAGGACCACTATGAAAAATATAATTGGAAATGGTCACTCTGGATAAGAACTGCGCGCTGAAAGTAGGTAAAGGAGCAAACATGAAACCCCTCAGTATCTGTATTGCAAATCATGATGTCCACAAGGAGAGAGAGAGAGAGAGAGAAAGACAAAGAGAGAGAGGGAGGAGGAGGAGAGAAGAAGAAGAAGAAGAAGAAGAAGAAGAAGAAGAAGAAGAAGAAGAAGAAGAAGAAGAAGAAGAAGAAGAAGAAGAAGAAGAAGAAGGAGAAGGAGAAGAGGAGGAGGAGGAGGAGGAGGAGGAGGAGGAGAGGAGAAGGAGAGGAGGAGGAGAGGAGGGGAGGAGGAGGAAGTAGGCTAGGGGAAGGGGGTGTGCAGGAAGAGGGAAACTGAGTTCATTGATGGTGGAAATATACACTGGTAGAAGGAAGGGTGTTGGGACATTGTATGACTAAAACCTAATCATGAACAGCTTTGTAACTCTATCTCAATTAAAAGAGGGGGGAAAAGCAGATCCAGGGAAATGATGCAAGTGCTGAACCCCTGCTAGCGTGTTCGAGGCTCCGGGTGGATCCCAGGCACAGTCCAACTGACCCCAGTCCCCTCCCTCCAGCACCATCAGTCACCCCTGAGCATCCCTGGGAGTCGCCTCTATCAGACAAATGAGGGGAAAACCCTAAGCATTAAAAACCAGGACCGGGGGCTGGAGCAATAGCACAGCAGGTAGGGCATTTGCCTTGCATGCAGCCAACCCGCATTGGATCCCCAGCATCCCATATGGTCCCCCCGAGCACCGCCAGGAGTAATTCCTGCGTGCATGAGCCAGGAGTAAGCATCGCCGGGTGTGACCCCCCCCCCAAAAAAAAAACAGGACCTGTGATGTGCTCACATGTGCTTTGCATGTGTGAGGCCCTGGGTTTGCTCCCAGCACAGCAAAATAAATAAGCACAAAAGGCCCCCCAGTGCTTGTGTTTCCGCCCTGTCCCCACCCCTACGGAGAGCTGCAGCCGGAAGTGGAGCCCCTGACACACTCCTCCTCCTGCTCAGCCCCTCCCCAGCTGCTCCTTGGAGAGGTCAGGCAAAGGGTCAGGTTCATACAGGGTGAGAACTCGGTGGAGTGGTCGGTCACCCATCTGGTGCCCCAGCATGGGGTGGTGGAGGGGAAGCCCCTTCTCTACAACGGAGTTCGTCCCAGAGGCAGCTCGGGAAAAGGCAAGGACCTCCATCTCCACCCGGGGTCAGGTGAAAACCCAGACCCTCCCCTCTCAGCCCTCCACGGCTGTGCCATGAGCTGGAGGATTCTCTCTGAGTCCAATGACAGAGGAAAGAGAATGACGCCCTCCAGTCGTCCTTGGGGAATCATCACTGGTGCATACATCCACTCATTCATTCACTCATTCGTTCATTCATCCTCCAAATGCTTGTCAGACACCTACGATGCACTGCATCTTTCAGGAGGGCGAGGCTGCAGTTACCACTGATGCCCACTGGAGAGAGCGCATCCCTACCCCACCCCACCCGTCTGCTACAGAAAACCCCAAGGCTAGCATCGCACTAGAAACAGTGCTCACGAGATAAACCGAGTCTTCTACTCCGGGGCGACCTAATGGGGTGTGATATGACCGGAGCAAGTAAATTCCACGGGCAAAGTGACGGGGAGAGACGAGAGTGGCTGAAGAGAGAACTGCAGGGCAGAGTTAAAAGACAAGGTGGGCCCAGGCAGAGGACATAGCCAGGGAGGCAGCCTGGAGGAGGCAAGGGATGTCTGGTTCCAGATACACCAGGCTCCTGAGGCGAGAGGGGAGTGAGTGAAGTGTGAGAAGAGGGGTCAGAAGAGGGTCAGAGGAGGAGAAAGGCATGTAGAATCCCCTGCTGTCTCCCCGGGCCTGAGAATCCTCAGACCTGGGGGATCGATCGAGTTGAGCAGGAGTCCTCAGAGCAAAGTGGCACGCTGGGGCCGCAGGATTTGAAAGTCCTAAGTATGATGGGGGGGGGGGGTTGGAATGGGGGAGTGCGGGCCGGCGGTGCTCAAGGCTTGCTCCTGGCTCTGTGCTCAGGGACCACTCCCGGCGGGGCTCGGGGGACACCATAGGTGGTACCCGGGTTGGAACCCAGGTCGGCGGCGCGCCAGGCAGCTGCCCTCCCCACTGTGCTGAGCTGTGGCCCAGTCCCTAAATGTGGGGTGCAGAGGCCAGAGGCAGGAGGGGTGAAGCTGGGAGAGGCTGGCCCAGAGGGGAGGGAAGCCGGACCCAGGACTGTGGCGGGCAGGAGGAAGAACAGAATGTCCACCGTGCGCAAGCACCAACAACCACCCTCCGGGCTGGGTGAGAGGCCTCACATCCTTCTGGCAGACTCCCCACCCACGCCCGGGACCTCTCCCACCCAAAGGGCCCACCCCGGGTTGCAAGGGGTACCCCTAAGATGACCCCAGCCCGTGCCCGGCCTGAGGACGCTCTCCGTCCTGGGCGCCCGGGCTCCTCTGCCCGGTCCTCGCGTCTCGTAATCTCAGGCAGGCAGACCCCTGTGCCCCGGCCCCTAGGAGCCCCTCTGCATCTGCCGAGTCCACATGGCCTGGCGCATCCTGTGCCCCCACAGCCAGTGCAGGAGCCCCGCGAGTCTCAGCCAGGAGATCCCGCGCATTCCTGGGGGGCTACAGAACAGAAGTGCGTGGCCAAGGACGGTAACAACGTCCGGCAGCGCCCCAGGGGCAGCGGGCTGCAAACGCGGGACCATAGGGCGGAATCCGTTAAACCAGCCCCTCGCCCCGAGTTTCACGTCCGTATTTAAATGGGTGGAAGTCACACACGTGCTTGCTCTCTCCCGCTCACGGTGCTGAGCATCTGCAGTGAAAAGTCAGATTCCTTGTTTCCCAGGCCCCTGGGCGCTGCCTCCGCCCCCTAACTTCCTCCAAGGGGCTTTGGACCGGGAGCCAAAGGGGCGGGGCTAAAGGGGCGGGTTTAAGTGGGGGCGGAGCTAAATGGGGTGGGGCTTGAGTAGGGCGGAGCTAAACGGGGGCGGGGCTGAACGAGGGCGGAGCTGAATGGGGCATAGTTAATCAGAGACAGAGCTTAAACTGAGGGCGGAGCTAAATGGGGCTGAGAGCTGAAGTGGGTGGAGCTAAAGAAAGCACAAACCAGGAGCAGAGTTAAGTGGGTGGTGCTAAACGGGGGCGGAGCTAAATGAGGCATAGTTAACCAGAGACGGAACTAAACTGGGACCAGAGCTAAAAGAGGCGGAGCTAGAGGAGGCGGAGCTAGAGGAGGCGGGGCCAAACTAAGGCGGAGCTACACAGGAGCGGGGCTACACGGGGCTGGGCAGCAGGCCCCTCTGGGAGAGGGGCGAGGGAACCCCAGCAGAAATGCTGTCTGAGGCCAAGGCTGCAGGGTTCAGGGGCGGCCCTACCACAAGAAGCTGGTGGCAGCATCTGCCCTGCCGCTGTCCCCAAAACCCGGGCCAAGGGACCGAGTGGGAGTGGTGCACCCAAGGGCCTTCCCCGGGGAGCTGCAGCATCCGAATCTGTAAGGCAGACTTGTCAAGGGCGCCGCCTCTGCTCTCCGACTCTGAGCCTTCACAGAAACTCCAAAAACGACCAGAGCTGTGGGGCCAGGACGAAGGGACAGCGGGGAGAGCATTTACCGTGTATGTGGCAGTCCCGGATTCAATCCCCAGCATCCCACAGCCTCCCCCGAGCCTGTCAAGAGTGATCCCTGAGTGCAGAGTAAGCCCTGAGCACTGCTGCCTGGTGTGGCCTAAAAAACAAAGAAGCAAGGCCTTTCTCAAGCCAGACCCCAGGCGTGGCCACCTGTGGGACTGCCAGGGCCCAAGGCAAGT
Source organism: Sorex araneus (assembly GCF_027595985.1). NCBI lineage: Eukaryota > Metazoa > Chordata > Mammalia > Eulipotyphla > Soricidae > Sorex > Sorex araneus. The sequence goes on along the minus strand of NC_073306.1, from coordinate 160,637,459 downwards.
CAGCCCACGTGGACCTGACAATCTAGCACCTTGCACCGTCTTAACGAGACAGAAACTGATGTCCCGTTTGGCAGGCAGCAGCTTCTGGACTGCCAGAAAACAAATATTCTCAGGCACGGGAGGTTTCACACTTCTGAAAGCCAGCCAGGAGGTGGAAGACTTTCAACCAGGCGGGCCAAGACCAAAGTCAAGGTGATGGTGGCCACGATACGGGGAAAGGTGGTCTTCAGAAGCCACGGCGGCCCCGCTCCGGGAGGGGCTCCGCTGAAGGCGCAGACGCCAGCCTGTCTCCTGAACATGTGTACTTTGGCTGTGTGTGCCACTTCACACTCGGATCCTAGCCAGCTGCTTTACCTCGAGTCAGTCAGGGGCCGAGATGGGTCACTGGCCTTCCAGAGTCAGCTGTCTGTCCCTGTTCTCTGGCCCTGTGGCGTCCATGGGCCGCACTTTGCCAAAGCAGCCTTTTGCCAAGACAAAACAGAAAAACAGACCAAATTCAAATATTCAACATAAGAGTAACGCCAGGCACTTGTCTTGCTTGTGCCTGACCAGGGTTCAATCCTGGGCACCCCAGATGGTTCCCCAAGCCCTACCAAGAGTGATCCTTGAGTACAGAGCCAGGACAAAGCCCTGAGTACCAAGAGTATCCCGCCCGCACAGCAGAGCCTGGCAAGCTACCCGTGGTGTATTCGATATGCCAAAAACAGTAACAACAAGTCTCATAATGGAGACATTACTGGTGCCCACTCAAATCAAATGAACAACAGGACGACAGTGACAGTGACACTATAAATAGAGTCTTACACTTTGCTTTTGCATCCAATATTCCGGCTGAACCCTGTCATTTTCAGCTGCAAGTGCCAATTGTATAGGTGAGCAGCCTGTGGGCAGGGAGGTGACTTACTCAGGACCACACAGTCAGCCAGGGCTGGCACGGGGACCTACTCTGGGAGAGTCTGAGTCTTTCTTTTTTTTTTTTCTTTTTGGGTCACACCTGGCGTTGCACAGGGGTTACTCCTGATTCTGCACTCAGGAATTACTCCTGGCGGTGCTTGGGGGACCATATGAGATGCTGGGAATCGAACCCGGGTCAGTTGCATATAAGGCAAACGCCCTACCCACTGTGCTGTTGCTCCAGCCCCAAGAGAGTCTGAGTCTTAACCCTGAGCGTTTCCATCGGGAGACTCAGCCCGGCCTTGCACGGGGTGGGGAGAATGACCTGATTCATTTGAAACCCAGAGGTGCTGAAATTTATCATTTTTACAGACATGACAGAATGGGGGGAGATTCTTAAATGAGACCCCATGTAAATGGAGTCAGTGATGCCACCTGTAACCCAATAGGCGAGTAGCTCCAGCCTGCAGCTTGGCACAGTTCAGAGGTGCTAGAGCGAGGGGTGCGAGGCGGGAAGCCCAGTGGCCAGGGCAGACAGCGGCCCATGGCGGAGCTATCGCTCGTTCCCGATGTATCTGCTGACTCTGCAGATAAGGCCCAGCCTCCTGGGAGGCACCATGGGAGTCTGTGACCGGCAGCACTCCCAGACAGCCAGGGACTGTTCCCCAGTGACCCTGGTGTCAGTCTCTGTGGATACCAAACGTGAGATTACGGGGGTCCCCAAACTTCTCCCTATTGCCTCTGTTCCTGTCTCACTCCTCACCCTCCCCCGACCTTCCCAGCCCTGTGTGGGAAACTGACTCTCCACAGGGGTTCCCAGCCCAGGAAGGAGGCATTTGGCTCTGGGAGTCACAGAAATACTGAGGAAGTCTCGCTCTGACATGTGGGAGGGCTCAAGGGAAGGGCGTGGGGAACGCCCAGCCTCCGCCAAGGGATGTGGCAGTTGGGAGGCTCCGACTCCTAGCGGGGAGTGGACAAATCAGAGCTGGCCTCCGCAAAACCGTGAGCATGCTCCTTATGACTGGCTTCTGGGTGTACAGCTGGGAATGCTTCTAAGGACCAGATGCCTGCAGGAGAGTGTCACAGCAGTCCCGTTCCTAATGGCCTCCAGCTGAAACCCTCCAAGTCCATCAATGGGATACTCCAGGAACTCTGAAGGGTCTGCAGACTAAGGCAATGAGAAGAGCAGGCTGATGCTGCACATAACCTAGCCGAGTCTCACAGAATAATCTCCAGAGGGGCTGCTACGTTAGGACAGCGGGGAGAGCATTTGCCTTGCATGCAGCCCACCCAGGTTCCATCCCCAGCACCCAAATGGTCCCCCAAGCACCGCCAGGAATAATTCCTGAGTGCAGAGCCAGGAGTAACCCCTGAGCATCACCGAGTGTGAGCTGCCCCACCCCCCGCAAAAAAAATAAATAAAATAAAATAATCTTAAGAAAGAGACATCTATGGAGTTCAAAGGCAGGCAAGAGTGGAGTCCGAAGAGATAACTCAATAGGATCAACACATTCTTCATATGGGGAAAGCCCAGATTTGACCCTTGGCACTGCATGGTCTCCTGAGCACAACCAGAGAGTAACCCCTGAGCACAGAACCAGGAGTAACCTGCCAGCACTGGATCGGATATGTAAGTAGATGGCTGATCGAAACCCACCCAGACACAGGCTCCCTCTTTCTCAGAGCCAGCCAGCTCGGTTCATCCCTTAGTACTCTCCAGGGACAATGAACCCTGGAATCACTGGTCCAGAGGCCCAGATCTGACCAGTAACTAACAGCATCCTTTTTTTTTTTTAATATATTACGGCAGAGCTTGGCAAGCTACCCGTGACGTATTCAATATGCCAAAAACAGTAACAACAAGTCTCACAATGGAGACGTTACTGGTACTTGCTCAAGCAAATCGATGAACAACAGGATGACAGTGATGACAGTGATATCACATTAAATTATATTTTATACTTGGATCCTATTATGGCAATAATCTTGTTTCACTTGTCATTAATGAAACCTTTAAAGCAATTCTATATTAAAATCTAACTTTTACCCCTGCCACTTTGGAGTTTACATGGAATACGTCAGGCCTATATGTGTAAATTTCACCCTTCTCCTTGATATAAACACTGTGATGTACAAAGTTGGTCAGGACGATTCGGTCCGGGCATTCGCTACCTTCCCTCCACCGTTGTCTCCAATTTTCCCAACCACCCCTAAGCCTGCCCCCCACCCCCCAGCAGGCCCTCAGTAATTTTTTTACATTGTTTTTCATCAATAATTGGCTGACAGAATGATCAAAGCGAGTTTCCTTAGAAGTAAGTTAGCGAAGACTGCTGCGTCTCACCACGGAGCCCTTAGCCCTTGTTTGAGCGATCACACGGACGCCGGTGCAGGCTAAGCCTCCTGTGCTCGTGTGCTGCTCATGCGCTTGGTTGCCTTCTGCATTACACCCCAGCCGAAGCACCCTTGGCCCCCTGCGCCCTTGCGATGCCGGGGATGGAACCCGGGGCCTGTCGCAGGCAAGGCGGACGCGCCGCCTCCGAGCCGCATCAGCAGCCGGTCCTGCGCCGGGCGCGGGTGCCAGGGCAGTGGGGCGAGCCCGGGCGGGGGCCTGGCCCGAGACGGCGGAGGTTTCCCCGAGGGGGCCGGGAAAGCTGCCCTACTCTGCCCGCCTTGCCGCCTGCCCCCGGGGCCGCGGCCCCTGCCCTGGCTGGGCTGACTCGGCACCCCCGCGGCCCCCTCCGTGGGTCTCGGTGTCCGACAGGCCAGCAGTGGGGACGCGCGTCCCCCACCCTTCTGGAGGGCCCCTCCCTCCCGGTGACCTTCCCGCGCCTGGGCCCGCCAGGATGCCCGTTTCGTGCCTGGGCTTCCCAGGCTGGGAGGTTTGCCCCCAAACACAGCCCTGGGGGGGGGCAGCTGCCTCCTGCCTTGGGCCGCTGGGCTCCGCTGGGTCCGCCCAGCACCAACCTCAGCTGTCTCGGCACCAGGGGGCGCTGTGGCCCCTCAGCCCCCACACAAGGGCAGGTTCATAATTTCAGGTCAGGGTGACCCTTAGGCCTGAAACATCCTCCTCATCGTTATCACCATCTCCAACATCACATTATTGCTATTGTTGCTGTTGGGGGGTGGGGGACACACACCCAGTGATACTCAGGGCTTACGCCTGGCTCTGCACTCAGGACTCACTCCTGGCAGTGCTCAGGAGACCATATGGGATGCTGGGGATGGAACCCGGGCCCGCCACATGCAAGGCCAGTGGCCTACCCACTGTGCCATCTGTCCAGTCCGTGGGCCTGAAATCTCAGAGAGGGTTTGTTCAAACGCTGCCCCGGGTGCAGACCCCAGAAAGGAAATGTACGTTCCTTATAGAAGTTATACAGAGAGCTAGGTGATGAAGGCCTTGGCCTGTGTGACCTTGGGCAAGTCACCTAACCGCTCTGTCTCTCCAGCCTCACCAACAATTCCATTCTCACGGACAGCGGCATGGGGGCAGCGGGCAGGTGGATGGCAGTGGTCAGAGTGCAGTTAAGCACAGGGCTCTAAAGAGAACGCTGCACAGCCAACGGCTAGACTGGGGCTGAGACGGGGGCTGTGGAGGGGGTCAGGAGAAGCTTTGCAAAAGCATCTGATTAAAGAGGCAGAAATAGTTATTTTCTCCTTTTGGGCCACATGGCTGCTCAGGGTCACTCCTGGCTCTGTGCTCAGGAATTACTCCTGGCAGTGCTTGGGGACCAAATGGGATGCTGGGGCTCAAACAAGGGCTGGCCGTGCGCAAGGCAAATGCCCTACCCATTGCACAATTGCTCTGACCCCGAAAAGCAATTCTTTTGTTCTCTAAGCAAAACCCGATTCACGGCGGCCCCCTTGGCCTCCGACAGCCTCCCTCTGGCTTGTTTTTGCTTCACCCCATCAAACACGATTCTTCGTTTTCTTGCCCTTCCGTGTGTTTTCTGGCACTCACCGTGTGGCTTCGGAGTCCACGTGCAGCCTCTCCGGCCGGGGCTCCCAGCAGTCAGCAGCTGGTCGTGTCTGGGGCGCTCTGGCCAGCCCGAGCAGAGTTCTGCATGAACCTGCCCTTAGTGCAATCCACGGGGCATCCTCTGAGCGGGGCCCAGGAGGCTGAAGAGCACTGGCTGGCACTCTGGGCCGATATGCACTGTCTGCTCCTTCCACGCCCACTTCCCACAGGGAAGAGGCCCGGAGCCCGCGCCCTGCCCCTCCCAGGCATCTCACCCCACCAGGACCGGGGCGAGCCCTGCCCCGTCGACAGGGACGCTGGCCTGTGTCACTCTCAGCTGTGTGCTGTGAAAGTCGAGGTGGCTGTTACTTTCTGGTCTGCTTTATCTCAGCTCCTGGCCCACGAGCCCCGGGCTTGGCTGTGTTCCGAGCGCGTCCTTCAGTCTGCTCCTCATGGTGCTCAGACAGAGCCCTCTGCGCCTGAAGTTTCCCTCCTGCGAAACCGTGCCCCTACCCGACCCTCGGCCCGGCCCCGTCACTTCTATATGCCTCGGAGTCCGAGAAAGAAGGCTGGGGCAGTCCTGCCCAGCTACACTGCAACAAGCCTTAATGTTGATCATACTCCAGTTTAAACACTGAGATAATAAACAAAATAGTGTGACATTAAAGACCAGCGAGGGTCTTTTTTTTTTAGGGGGTGGGTGGGTTTGGGCCACACCAGGCGATGCGCCGGGCTTACTCCTGGCTCTGCACTCAGGAACCACTCCTCCTGGTGGTGCTCGGGAGACCATATGGGGTGATGGGGATCAAACCCGGGTCAGCTGCATGCAAGGTAAACACTCTACCTGCTGTACTATTGCTCCAACCCCAAGATAATTTAAAATTTTTTTTTTAATTGAATCACTGAGTCAGTATAAAGTTGTTTAAGATTGGGATCCACTCAATGTTCCAACACCGGTATACGTCCCTTCACCAGTATACGTTTCCCACCCGTTTCCCTCTAGCCCCTCGCCCTCAACCCCAGGCTGCCTCTATGGCATTTTTCTTTTTCCTCTCTGTCTCTCTGTCTCTCTCCCCTACCCCCTTCTCTCCTCCCCTTCTGAGTACTATGCTTTGCAATTCAGGTACTGAGAGTTTATCACATATGTCCCTTTATCTACTCTCAGCACTCAGTTCTAGTCCACAGTGATCATTTCCAACTATTATTGTCAGAGCGGTCCCTTCTCTATCCTAACCGCCCTCTGCTCCCCACACTTGTGGCAAGCTTCCAACTCTTGACCTGTACTCCTGCTAAGGTCATTTTTCGAGGAGAAAAATACATTAGCTTTCAGTACACCTCAGGGAGCAGCTTTTTACCAAACAACTGAAAAATGACAAATGTCTAATGAGTAAGAAAAAAAGTTTCCATTGGAAGTAATGGTGCTCGACCTGTGGGTATGAAATCAGGCAAACGTGCCAAGAATGCAGCCCAGGGCCCTCCACATTTCTGATTGAATGGCATTTCGGTGACCCCATAAAAGAGCAATTTTTATCATCAACCCTGGCAATTCTGAAGTTTTCTACGATGTGAAAAATCATCAATTACCCACCATATGTAGAGCTTACTACCCTTGAGTGGAGGAAAATGGTTCTGTTTGGGGGTGACACCCAGCCCCGAGCTCCCAGGAAGCGAGTGCTGCAGCCTCCGGAGCCCCGCACGGGAGAGTTTTCCTCATGAGCTCAGCGCCCCTTCCTGCTTGGATGTACTTCCTGCTCTCACGGTCTTCAACTCCGTGAACTTGACTGAGTGATGCAGATGACTCTGAGGTCTCCCAGATCACTGGTGAGACGGAACAATCCACAGCTGCAGTAAGAGCATCTTCTAGAAATAAGCATTTAGCGCACATCTACTTCGAGGCTTCCTGAGTGAAGGGAAAGTGCCGAGGTGAGCGCGGGTTTTGAGAGATTCCCTCAGAAACCTCAAGGCCAGACCCCTAGGCTCCTGCACGTTTATAGGCAAATGCTCAAAAAAGGACAATATTGCAGCATTTTGCTAAATATAAACTCATTTTGGGAAATGAGGGAAAAAAAAACCAACACTACAGCCAGAGAATTAAACTGTTGTCATCACCTATTAATTTTGACCCCCTCCCATTCAAAAAAAAAAAAAAAACCCAAGTGATTTAAACTTCCAAATACCTGACACAATTTACCGGGGAGAGAGCAGCACAGATTCATGGGCCAAGAAGCGTCCTGGGACGTACGTAGCCAGCAGGACACTCGCCACATGCATGAGGCCCCGACTTCAACCCCAGGCTCCATGTCCCTGAGAAGCACCAGGTGCCGTCCAGATGGCCCTAGTGTCCAGCAGCACTGCTGGCCCCCAGCATTGGACTGTGAGGTCCAGCTGGCCGAGTGTCACAGGGAGGGGTCGGGGCGCCTGGGTCCCCTTAGCACTGCGTGGGAAGCCTCCATCCCTACAATGTTCCCTGCAATGTTCCCTGAGTGCCGGCACATGCCCTACGACCATCTGTTAGTGGACTGAGCCCGAGACAGAGGCCTTCGGTTCTCACACTGGGCCAAGAGGAGGGTCTGATTTTCCACATGCCCAGTGGCCTGACAGAAGTCCACTGCCCAAGTCTGTCCCCATGGTGCTCTTCTAGGTCATCGAACTCAAAACTGAGATTCGGTACCTTCTGCTAGAAATGCTAAGAATAAAGTTGAGGGTGTCAAATCGGTTGATCTTGAAAGTTTCAAACTAGAATTAATGTTTATGTCTAGAAACCTGAATATTATCTCTGTAGTAAAACAAAGAGTTTCCTATCGATGTGAGCGTGTTCACCGGGCTAGACTACAAGCCCAGTTTTCAGTAGGCCCTTCCCATTCTCTGTATCACTGTCATCCTGCTGTCCATCGATTTGCTAAAGCGGATGCCAGTGTCATGTGCTAGTGTAGCCCGATGGCGCACTGGGTGCTCTTTCAGCTGTGTGCAAGACAAGAGCCCTACCCACTGGACTATCTCTCCAGCTCCCTAATAGCAAAGCTTAACTGATTTGTCCTTAAAATGCAGGCAACTGGGGCTGGAGCAATAGCACAGCGGGTAGGGCGTTTGCCTTGCACGTGGCCCTCTTGGGTTCGAATCCCAGCATCCCATATGGTCCCCTGAGCACCGCCAGGAGTAATTCCTGAGTGCATGAGCCAGGAGTAACCCCTGTGCATCGCCAGGTGTGACCCAAAAACAAACAAACAAAGAATGCAGGCAACTACGGTAAGTCCATGCAGCGCCTCCGCTCTGCAGGCCCATCCGAGCAAAGACTGACCCACAACACATCTTTCCTCAGGAACGTGACCTGACCGTTCATCTCTCCTGCCCTCAGAGCTCAGTCAAGACACCCTGCGCCACGTCGTGGCCTGTGACCCATCTCACTAGCTTGTAGCTAAGTCACATTTACTGTGTTAAGGCCCGGTTAGCGTGAGGCTGCAGCCGGGGTGCAGCATCCCGGGTGGCGGGCAGGGGCCGCAGCTCTAAACTCCAGGCTCACACAGGTCACAGCAGCTTCTCGGCATTTTCCCCATTAAGGGGAGCGAAAGTTTAGAACAAAGACAGCACCCAGTCCCTCCAGGGTGCTGCACCCAGAGTCCCGGAGGAAGAGCACACTCTGGACATGGAGGAAAGGTGCCCCAGCCCCGTACCTGGGCACACTCACCTGGGCACAGGGGACTTCCTGCCTGGAAACATTGTTTTTTTCTTTTTGGGTCACACCTGGCAATGCACAGGGGTTACTCCTGGCCCTGCACTCAGGAATCACCCCTGGCAGTGCTCAGAGGACCATATGGGATGCTGGGAATCGAACCCGGGTCAGCCGTGTGCAAGGCAAACACCCTACCTGCTGTGCTATTGCTCCAGCCCCTGTCTGGAACATTTAAAGCTTCACACTGGTTCACTGAATCTGGCAGGATTCGCGTGTGAAGCAGAAACTGTCTGCGGGTCCCAGGTACCTCGAACACTGCCCAGGAACCAGCATTAGGAAATCTGCCACCACCCACTGACCTGGTCCCCATTTCCCAGGGTGGGAAAAAGAGCCCGTGAAGCACGGTGGACCCCAAGATCCCAGAGACAGACACACGAACACAGTGAGAATAAACAACCATGCTGGTGGACAGCGGAACTTCTGTTGATAAAGACAGTGTCCACCATCTGGCTTGCTTGGGATTACGGCCCCTCGGTATACTTTATTCTGAAACTGATTTGGAAAGCACCCTGGGGACCTAGAATGAGCTAAAAGGGGAAGACAGAAAATAAAGGATCAATGCTCTGTTGCTTTTAAGATACTGAAGGTGTCAAAATTCCATGATGGGAGCCGGAGAGAGACTCCAAGGCTTCCGGGCACTTGCCTGCATGCAGCCAACCCACTTCAAACCCTGGGTTTGAGGTCCTGGCCCCTGAACACTGCTGGCTGTGGCCCCCAGAGCCTCTAAAACAAAGCCTCCACACTACCTAAACCTGATGCTTCCTGTAAAGGGACGGGCCCCACACCGAGGCCTCAGGACGGGAGAAGAAAACCTCCTTCACATTCAGTCTCTGTTTTCTCTCTGCAGAGCAGAGATCTCAGCAGTGAAGGTGTCTAAATGACTACAACACTAAAGGATGAAGCGGAGTAAGGAAAATAAGACAAGGTACTGTTTATTTCTTCGTGACGACAGACCATGAAAAGTCGCCCCAAATACCAAGTGGCCCTGCTCTGTCCTCGCTGCCGGAGTGGGCAGGCACGTCAGGAGTCCAGCTCGGGGTCCAGTTTCTCTGCTTTGTCGATGGTTCCCGGAGCTGAGGCGGCGGCCCCCTCGGGCTGGCTCCCGGGCTCCGACTCGGACACCACCGTGTCTGCGATCTTCCCTGGCTTACCCCCGGCCTCCTCCTCGTCATCCGAGGACTCATCCAGCTCCCACTCATCGTCAATGTCCATTTCAAACACTCTCACGTGACGCAGATTGGAGCTTAACTACAGAGGAAAAGGCCAGGGCAGGGGTTAGTAGAGGCGTGGCCGCCCGGGACAGAGAAGGCGGCAGAGAGAGCTGCTTGCACGAGATCTTCCAGGAAAGCGACCTCAATCCCCACCCACTTCGACAAAAATCTTCCAACTCAGCCTTCATAAGAGATATTCACAGACAACTGTGACCATTAAAATGTGGAGGGGGGAGGGAGAGAAAAAGGGGAGGGAGGAGGAGGGAGGGAGAGAGGGAGAGAGGAGAGAGATGGAGGGGGGAGAGAAGAAAAGCACCTGCCATAGAGGCAGGCAGCGGGAGGGGAGGGAACCTGCGGGCACTGACTGGTGCTGGGAGATGTGCACTGGCGGAGGGACGGGTGCTCAACACTGTACGGCTGGAAGCTCATCAGGAACAGCTTTGCAATGTTCTATCTCACGGTTCTCCAATAATAAAATGCAGACTAGTAAGAAGCTTTCTCAGGACGAGGAACTGAACTGTGAAGGCCACTGGGTGATGATGATGATGATACACCACAGCATTCGTGCGGCCCAGCGCCTACAGACCCCAAGTTCCTAAGGCGCCCTACTCTGGCGGGACCCTTGGTAAGCACTCACCACACAGGACACCTTCCGGAAGCCGTTGCCTGCCACATACTGTGCCTTCATGCTCTCCAGCAGACGCCAGTGCTTCTCCAAGTGCAGGGTCCGCGTGGGAACGGTGCTGAACTGCTCATCCAGCCTGGAGAGGGGAGAAGCCAGCCCGGGCAGAACCAGGGGCAGCCAAGGGAGAAAGTCTACTATTACTCCCATTTGCAACATCGTGAGCTTCTGTACAAAGACGACAGAAACAAAAAGGTATTCTATGATTCCAAGTAGACCACGTTGTGTGTGTGTGTGTTTGTGTGTGTGTATTTAAAATTCCCTTTCAAAAGGAGCAAATGGGCATATGAGTTATAGGAGTCTGCTTACTTAAATCTCAGTCAACTCAAGCCCTCTCTTGGAACGGGCTACGCGCCATCCTTGAGGTACTGAGACCCTAACTCTGGAAGGCAAATCTGAATTCGTGTTAGTTCTACTACTGAGGCTGGAGTGATGGCCCAGTGGGTCTGGCACTTGCCGGACGCATCGATCGCCCAGGTTCGATTCCCAGTACCCCATGTGGCTTCCGAGCACCTCCAGAGCCAGGAGTAAGCCCTGAGCACTGCTGGGTTGGCCCCCAAACAAAAATTCGCTCCACTACAAATTGAGGTTGATGCTCTCCAAAAGACAGAAGCTTCACCCTTTGATGTAAATAGCCCCCTCCCTGTTCCAACAGATACTTCTTGAATTATGAGTAAAGCAAAGGGATAGAAAGAGCTGCTGAAGCTAGCATGAAAAAATAATAATTGGGGGGTGGAGTGCTGGGACCATATCCGGCGATGCTCAGGGATTACTCCTGGAAGTGTTTTGGGGGACCATATGAAAGGCCGGGAATCAAATCTTGCATGCAAAACAAGCACCCTACCCTCTGTACTATCACTCTGGTCCCACAGTTGTTTTCTTATTTTTTTTTTTAATTATAGGAAGCTAGAAATTTTATTTTATTTATTTTTGGTTTTTGGGTCACACTCAGCAATGCACAGGGGTTACTCCTGGCTCTGCAGTTGGGAATTACTCCTGGCGGTGCTCGGGGGACCATATGGGATGCTGGGAATCGAACAGCCACGTGCAAGGCACATGCTCTACCTGCTGCGCTATCGCTCCAGCCCCAAGCTAGAAATTTTAAATAAAAAAACAGGAGTGTTTCTGCTCAGTTAACTTTACGGTCCTCCTCAGTAACTAGGTAACCATGAAGCAGCATGCCCGAGAATGGGCACGTGTAAGGCTCACTGAAGCCACCCCAGGGCATGTCGGGAGAGGCGTCCCCTCCCCGCCGGCCGGTTACCTGCTGGAGTACGTCCCCGTGAACTGGCCCTCCGCAGCGTCCTCGCCATTGTACACCAGAGACAGGGGCAGCTGGACCAGGAGCCGGTCCCGTCCTTCCCGTCCCGCAGTGTCCTTCAGAACCACGGTCACAGTCTCATCATCGTAAAACTGTGCATCCAAACAACTGTAGGTGCTGGAGTTGCAACACACCAGAGAGGACGGTGACGGCGGTGGCTGGGCAAATGCCGCAGCCCGCACGCACGGCCGGGACGAGCGAGCAACCTGACTTAAAAGCGACACACACTCACGACAGTCTGCAGCAACACTAAAGGCAGGTCCCTGGCGGGTCTGAAACCAGTTCCCGGCCGCACTGGCCACTGCCCAGAGCCAGGCCTTCCACGGGGCAGTCGTGAAGACAGGGAGGCCTGTGAGACCCGCTCGGCGCCGCCAGCCTGGCTTTCATCTGTGGAAATGTTCAACGACGGACACAGAGCAAGCCAGGCGGAGCTTGGGGACTGCTGCTACCCTTCGCCCCCCGATGGGAGACTGACAGCACCTCCAACTGTGGCTGGTTCCAGGACCCTCAGCCACTCGTCCCCTAAAACCACTGAGTTTCTCGGCAGACAGACGCTCCAATGCTCCAGTTCTAGGAAACCATGCTCCACCAGACTCCTGACTCAACAGAAAGGCAAACCCTCCTCCCGGTAACCCCATGGACATGGTCCTGTCCCCTCTGCACCTTCTGGGCCCATCACTGAGGCCGGGTCTAACACACGCATTCATCAAGCACGCGCACTGCTCACCCCAACGAGGCACAAGAATTACCTTCTTCTCACTTTCTCAGTGGTGGCGTACGTGAAGCTCCCGAATTTAACAGCGACTAGTCCGTTATCTACAGATCTGGAAGAAGGGAGGGGGTGGGGAAGTGACTGTGGAACAAGCTGGGTAGGCAATAATCTAAGCGCTCAGAAGAACGCGATTATTAGTGCTTGCACACTGACCTAAGCTCCAAGCCCCAGATCATATGATCACGATGCTCATTCTAGAACACCGGTAACAACCTTAGACGCCTTAAACGGGTAAGACCTCAATGTCAAAATTACAACTTGGCTTGAAATCTTGCTGCCACCAAGGCAGTTAATATGTGCTCCATAAAACTAGGGACCTCTGGAACAAATAGCATTCTCCTTGGACCCAAGCAGCTATCTTTTCATTTCAGATTTAAAACCAGGGTCTGGGAGCAGTGGAATTTGACTTCACAACACGGACTCTGAACTTCCAGAAGTCTCCATAGACAAGCTCTCCTGTTTGGTGAAGGCATAAGTAACTGAAGGTGAAACTTCTTTCCATAAGGAGTCCCAAACACTGCTGAAGCTCTAAGGGTTAGTTTCTGCTGCTGTACTTTTTCCTTAATACTAAATGTGATCACTCTAATCCAAGCCCAAATCACACAGAACTGGAAGGGCACGGAACCTCTGATTTGGAACCATCATCAAGATGTGAACACTAAGATTACGAAGAGATTAAGCGTAACTAGCCTGAAAGTATGCAGGAGTGTTAATTAAAACCTGAAATGTAGAGAAAAGGAAGCTATCACTTTTTACGACTGAAATAATAAAGTCTAACTCTCATTCAAACTTCAGATGAACGCTTACTGGGAAATGTCGGTATGTCTCCTTAAGATGCACATTTTATACAGTGAGTCTTCTAAGATGGTAAAAAGAAGATAATGAAGATTTGAAGTTTTGTTATTCCACCTAAGGAAATAAAATTCAACGTCAACACATGATACTTTAGCACTTGTGTGGAACAAAATGGTATTATTCGCAGGAGACGGAGAAACATACTTACAGAAAAGGAAATTTAAACAACCTCCGGGTCGATTCCTCACTAAAATAAAAGGAAACAATGAGTAAGAGCAACTTAAATTGTCTGCTGAAGTCTACCACCCAAAAAGTAAACAGAATTACCTTCGAGCGTCTCTGTATAATGGAATACAGATTGCTTGGTTCATCGATTTTCCAATTACATCCTAAATAAAACAAGATTTAAAAATATAATAGAGCATTTACATGCAGATGAATACTGCACAGAAAATGACTGTCAGGTTCAAGTCTAGTAGAAAATTATCCACATCACCAAACCACTAACACCAGAAACTTAATGGCAATCCTAACAGTTCAGGAGAGAAAATTCTGAGCGAAAAAGACCTTGGCAATAAACTCATGCCTTGCAAATGACCCACAGGGTTTCAAATCTCGTGCACTGCAGATGGTCGCCTGAACAATACCAGGTGCCATCCCTGAGCACAGAGACAGGAGTAAGCCCTGAGCACTGCTGGGTGTGGTTTCAACCCCTCTAGGCCCTACTTCCCCAAAAGCCCTACAAATATGCTCATGGCACGTTAAGGACCCTAACTGCAGTTTCATGCATCAATACCTGCCCCTCAACAGTGATTAAAGAGATGTAACTGATCGGTAACCAAAGCTTTTTATGTAACAAGTTTGTTCTGGAAGTAGGCAAAACTGATGATGCCAACACTTTCTTACCTCATCTTTTTGATTTATGTGATGAGAAACTTAACAGTAAAGGGGCTGGAGTGATAGGACAGTGGGTAGACCACTTGCCTCGCACCCCATATGGTGCCTGACTCCCAACGAAACAAAACAAAAAACCAAGAAACTGATAGTAAGAGGAGCTTATTAGGGTAAAAACATTTTCATCCATTTCATTTTGGAGCCCCAAACCTGGCAGTGCTCAGATAGGCCGGGGCCTCATGCAAAGCTCTCCGGCCCAGGGCAAGCCACCTGGAAGTGCCATTTGTGCTGGCATTTGAATTTCAGCATTTTCATGGGATTTTCGTAATTATGATCTCTTACACAGTTACAAACTGCGATAATCTCATGATGGCATGTAAGGCACATCCCTTGTACGCTTACCGCAGGCTTTTGTAAACACTGATCAATAATATTCTCCATCCTCCTCTTCACAAAATGCAGTGATTTTCGCGGATAATAAGGAAACAGCAACGGGCTTTCTGGGTTCCAACAGACACAGAAACAAAAGCAAAAACGAAAGCTGTAACCCATCAGATGACTAGGTATGCCCGGGCTCCTTCGGAACCCACACGCTTAATGCTTACCTGCACAGGTACCTGCAAGCATGCCCGCCTTCCCTCTCACCCCAGCACACGCTAAGTGTGCGGGCTCACCACTCTGTGCTCCCTCCCCTCCCAAGACCCACTGTGCTTCTGCTGACACGAAGTGCCCGTTGCTACCGAATGACACCAAGCTCCTGGCCTCATAGCCTTCTCTGCTCTCTGCCACGGCGAGTGGCAGTGCAGGCGATTCTCAGGGAAGTCAGATTTAAGGGGGAAAAAGAGACAGGCGGCCGGAAACAAGTGCCTGAAAGTGAGCACTCTAGTCCTGAGCGCTTGCTGGCACCAGCGGGACCGGGGCTTGTTTCCCGCCCGCCATCTCTGTCCAGGCAAGTGCCACCTACCCCTTTACAGCGGGGAGAGCGGGTGCGCAGGGCTGGGCCCCCGCCCCAGTGAAACGACAGAAGACCTGGAGCAGGCCTCACTCCTAAACGCCACTCATCTCCCCGTCCCGCACCCCAGGTCCTGCTCTGCGGGATGCAAACTGCAGGGAGCTGGCGTGCCCACCCTGGCAGCGCTCGCCTCCCCTCCCCCTCTTGGCCACCCAGGACCCAGTGCAGCACGGGAACACCTTCAGGGGCTGATACTTGGCAAAGCCCACTTGTCGCTAGGACGCCCTAGTTTCCTTCCCAAGGCTCTGGGACTCTGCCAGACTGAAACAGGGCACCCGAGCTCACATTGGAACGGGGCCACCCTGGAGGGTTTGGGGTCATGCGGCCACCACCTGGGTCGCTGTTCTGCTGTCTCTTCAACAGAGCCAGTGAAGAGACGAGAAAGCTGATGCAGAGGACAGGCACAGAGCAAGGCCACTGGCCGGGGCACCGGCAGAGCCACAGACCCACGTGATGTCCAGGGCTACCTTTCAGGTGGCTGCTGCTCTGGAGGAAGTCGTACCACTGGTTGCCTTCCGTGTTCGGCGGGGACACAAGGTCATCGTCCTCGTCCTTAAGGTACTAGGAACAGAGGAGGGGAGGCTGCAATTCAGGCAGAGATTCGGGGCTCCACAGACGCCTGCAGCCAGCAGAGCGCAGCTCGACGCTCTGCCTTCGTACCGGCCACGCCTCTGAAAGTGCTGCCTGCTCTTAGTGAGGGGACCCGAGTTCCCCGAGGAACCACTGCAAAAGCCCAGCCCTCCTGCACGACACTGGAATGCGGTAAGACGCAAAGCCAAGCCAGGGGTTGCATTTTGTGCCCCGCTTCTGGCTTTTGTGAAGCACGGTTTCATCTCCACTGCAGAGGTGACTGTCAATCTAGCCTGAGGCTGTAGACCTGAGCAGGATCCTCCGAGCCCCGGGGTAAGATGCTCTCGGATTCCTGGGGTCACGGGCATCTTTAGGGAAATGGCCCCCCGGAACCAAGGTGCCAATGCCAAGGCAGTGGCCCCAAACAAGTCTGTCATCACTGTCTTCCTCTCTCCCCCATAGCGGCGTATCTTGGGCGACGCTATTCAAATGCCTAGTTTCGTTCCATCTCATCCTGTGAGTACGAGTATTTTAATATTCTGTGACAGAACTGGAAGTGCACATGAAGCACTTTCGCAGCATATCAAAGTATCATGGTCGTCACGAGAGAGAAGGCACTTGGGAAACTGCCTTAGTTGGGAATGCAGTCAGGTATTTTATTATTATTATTAATGAAATTCCATTTTCACTTGAAAGAATGACTGGCGGACAAATGATGATTATTCATAGTTGAATATCTGGCAGGTATTTTCTTGAGAATAAATAAAGCAAGCCTGTCATACTGAGCAAAACAATCACAACTCTTCGCCGTCGATGATAAAATTTAAGCATTCAAGTGGAAGTGTGGGGTCTGGAGAAATGTGCGGGCTTCCCCAGCATCCAGAAACAAAACATTCTATTAAGGCATGATTTGGTAAATGACTTTTTTTTTGTCTGGAGACACTCAACTTTTTTTTTTCTATATTAAATGAATAAAAATGAATTCCCAGACACCAAGAAATAGGCATTCAAATACTGACAAGAACCCTCCACTTCCAAGTAACGGAGGAGCCAGTCCCTGCGTCTCCCCCGCTTCAGGGCTAGGGAGCCTGGTGAGCCAGGACTTCTGAGTCCCGTGTGGAGAGAGGTGCCAGCATCCGGAAGGCTCGTGTCATCAGTGAACTGGCTTCTGCCTAGTGACCATCACCCGGTACTGCCAAATGACACATGGTCAAAGCCCAGAGTGAGCAGGAGAGATGCCCGACTCTTGATGCCGCGAGTCTTTTCATAAACTTTGGATAATAAAAGCATCAGCACGGCCAAAGTGTTCGCACTGCTTTAAAAAAAAAAACCTCCGATGTTTTATTTATTTATATATTTTTGCTTTTTGGGTCACACCCGGCGATGCTCAGGGGTTACTCCTGGCTCTGCACTCAGGAATCACCCCTGGCAGTGCTCAGGGGACCATATGGGATGCTGGGAATCGAACCCGGGTGGGCCGCACGCAAAGGCAAACGCCCTACCCGCTGTGCTATTGCTCCAGCCCCCACACTGCTTTTAAAAACAAGAAAGCAATAACTAAATTCAATCCAAAGTCATTACCTGACCCACTTTTTCAACATTAAAGTACTTTCCTTTTCTATTGTAGAGGTCAGGAGCCTAGGAAAAAGAAACAGTTTCATTCGTAAGTCAATTCGCAAAACACTCTCAAATTTAGATTTAAATCTATTCAAGAGAGCTGATACTGGCAGTTATTTTCTGGGTCATATAACATATACACAGGTTTTGTGTTTAATATCATAAGTACTGACCTTAGTGATTTTAAAAGTTCAAAAAATTACTGAGAACTTTAAATTGAGTTACATCTGGCCATGTCTTAGCATTATCCAGGTTTACTGCAGCTACATTTCTCAAATGGCACTGGAGACCTCGAAGGGACGCCAGCAGCAGAGTTACCCCAGGGGGCTCGGAGGTCTCCAGGCCCAGATCTCTGGAGCCCGAGCAGGTGGGGGCAGCCCGGGTCCCTGCCCAGTGCTCTACCCACACACATCCAGCTCCGGCTGTGGCCAGAGAAATAGCCCAGCCTCAGGACCAGTCCTTGGAGGGGCCAGAGAGCCGCCTACAGCTGAGCGACTCAGCACCAGAGCCCCTGAGATGTGCAGTCGCAGATGCGGCCACACAACATTCATTTCTAAACTCCACAGGGCTGACGGCCCAGGAGAAGCAAGAGGCCCACGGAGCTCAGAGAGTGCAAACAGTGACACTAAGGCCCAACCGGCACCTAACGGCTCAGGAAGGCCTCGCCTGTGACCGTAGCATCGCCCTTAGGACACAGGCAGTGTAAAGTTATTAGTGCCTGCGGAGGGAACTGGCTTGGGGACGGCTGGGAAACAGGGGACACTGGTGAAAGGAAGAGCACATCGGTGGTGGGACTGGTGGTGGACACAAGACAAAACCACTGGTTTGCGAACAACTTTGTAGAGTGTTTATAATAAAATGGCATTGAAGAAATAGCCAGCTTCCTACCTCATTGAAATGCTCAGTAAGAAATTCAGCAACGAATGTGATATCTTTTTGAGTCATCTATCAAAAAAAGAAAAAGGCAGGGGGGAGAGGAAATCAAGATTAATAAACAAACAAACAAACTTCCCAGTGAAAGAAATACTATAATAAATTTGACTCCTTTTATCATTTGCTAAGAGCCATGGGAAAAGCCGGGAAGGCTCCTTCACAGAAATATCTACAGGAATCCAGACCGTGCTGTGACAATACGCTGTCCAGGGTTCCGGTGGACACGCAGTCACCATCGTAAACCCGTCTTCCGGCCGGGGACTGCGCACTACAGCTCTGCTCTGGCCGCAGCTGCGCTTGGCGGCTGGGTGCCGGGGGGCCGAGGCCAGGGCCGGGGGTTCTGCGTGGGCAGGGGTCTGGACGAGGGGCTGTGGCTCAACATTCGGCCAGTGACCCAGACGTCAGCCCGCAACAATCAGACACTGAAACCCTCCCACCAATTTACGTAGTTTTATTTCCCCCAATGAAACTCTGAGCCACGTCAGAGAAAAGCGCTAAACGGGGCGTCCCTGACCTGACAGCAGCCCCCTGAGAGCAGCCCCCGAGGTCTGACTCCCGGGAGGGAACACTGCAAAGGGGCCATCCTGACGATGGACCCAGCCCCTCCCATCAGCCCCCTCGACTTCTTGTTCTTTTAAAGGGAGGGGTCACATAAAAAAACCAAAGTGGCACCACTCTCCTGGTGTGGTCCAGGACCAACACAGTGCCTGGGAGGAACCGGAGTGGGCTGCACGCAAGGCCTTAGCCCTGCACCATCCTCAGGCGCCCACCCAGGCCGCTTCTAAGGCACTGATTTCCCGGCTCGAGTCAGCCCAGAGGCGCGGGGAGCAAGGCCCGGGGAGGGCGTGTTCCACCGGACTCTGCAAGGCCTTCCTGCAGGGCCCCGAGAGCAGCGGTGCCTGTCAGGGGCCAGAGACAGCCAAGGACCAGCTCTCTGAGGCACAGGAAAGCATGTTTTCCTATTGAGGAAAGCAAAGGAATATGAACTTATGGCTACAGCCTCGCGTCCTCCCAAACACTGGGTGGTGGGGGTGGGGCGGGGTGGGGTGGGGGCTGGAGCAATGGTTTGGCAGGTGCAGCAGACTGGGTTCAATCCCCAGTGTCCCATTTGGTCCCCAGAGCACTGCCAGGAGAAATTCTCCTGCACAGAACCAGGAGTAACCACACACACACACACACACACACACACACACACACACACACACACACACACACACACACACACACACACACACACACACACACACACACACAATAAGCAAGTAAACATACACACAGTAAGTAAACACACACACACACACACACACACACTAAGCAAGTCTCTCTAGGGGAAAAAGCGCCCAGGCCTATCCAGCGCCCCCTTGTGACCTCAGCGCAGTGGCCGGGACAGACTCCAGGCCGCCCGCCGAGGGCCACACCAGGGACTCACCTTATTCAGCTCGGGAAGCACGTGGTCTTCTGTCATCCTCAGCATTGCTGGCAGGGAGTGTAAAGACAAAAGCTTGAAAGGAAAACCACCAGCAAAACTTGGGGCTGCCCAGAGGGGGTCAGGTGAGACCCCTCCCCGCCCCGAGGGACCCAGCCCCGCAGCCGAAAACCTCCAGACTCCACTCCCGCTGCCGCCGCTATGCCCACGGCCGCTCTCCACACGCTCAGGCTGAGCCTCACCCACGAGCGCACCTGTTCCTGGGCCCGGGGACACTTCGTACACACACCCTACCCACACCCAAGAGGACCACATCACACTGGTGGGGTTTAAAGTAGGAGGCAACCAATCTTAGAGGGAATTTTTTTTTTTTGACAGATATATATGTAAAAGCACACAAGGCTCAACCTTTAACAACATGTTAGTGATCTCTTCTGGAAGGATTAATAGCCCCTGGGTGACATACAATGATCTTCATACTCTTTCCTCTAAGGAAACTTTTTTGAGGCATTTTCAGTGGCTTTCCATAACAAACAATGCAAATTAAATTATTTAGGTTCTGCTTTGGGACAGGGGTTGGGGTTCAGGATGGAAATATCCAAGTTATGGTGGTGGGAAGGTGTAGTGGTGGTGGGATTGGTGTTCAAATATTAAATGTAATCAGACACTGTGAACTACTTTACAACATTTAAAAACAAAAAACTCGGGGAGCACACGAAGCCCTGGCCGACGCCTTCCCTCCACCTCCAACAGCTCCTCCCCACCAAGCCCCGTCAGGCTCTCAAGGAAGCGACAGGGTCAGGCCCTGGGCCCGGGCGGCCCGATCTACGTTTCTGGGCTCTGCTGACCACCTGACACTGGGATCTTCCTTTCCCCCACGACGTCGACCTGCTACTTTGGAGACCGACCGAGGGAAACGCCGCCCATGCGCACACTCTGAGCCGGTCTCTGAGCGAAAGCAGAAGCCACCAACACGGAACCTGACTGCCCGCTGCGGCCAGGGTCCTCTCGCAGTACTCCAAAAGCCCCTCAATGCCGGCTTCTTTCCCTTTGGCTTCTCTGACCCACGCACAGGCGCGTGCTATTCCCTGGGGCTGGCTCGGGCCTGGCGGGGTGCGTCTGGAGAACGGCTAACAGCCCGGGCCGCTGGCTCCAGGCGGCGGGCAGGGCAGAGCATGCAGGACGTGCTCTCACACAGACGGCTTCAGAGAGTGTTTTTTTTTTTTTTTTTAATAAATTATTTTTAATTAGTGAGTCACCGTGAGGGTACGGTTACAGATTTATACATTTTTGTGCTCATGTTTCCCCCATACAAAGTTCGAGAACCCATCCCTTCACCAGTGCCCATTCTCCACCACCAGTAAACCCAGCATCCCTCCCACCCTCCCCAGTCCCGTCTCCCCCCACCCCACACTGCCACTATGGCAGGGTATTCCCTTTTGATCTCTCTCTCTCTGATTAGGTGTTGTGGTTTGCAATAAAGGTGTTGAGTGCCCATTGTGTTCAGTCTCTAGTCTGTATTCGGCCCTCATCATCTTTCCCCCGCATGGCCTCCGACCACATTTTACTAGCTGTTCCCTTCTCTGAGTTGCCCAGAATGAGAGACCAGCCTCCAAGCCATGGAGACAACCTCCTGTACAGAGACTGTTTCTGACGCAGATTCTTATCAGGTTTCTCGACTCACCGGCCATCACCAGAGTCCCCTCATTTGTTCATTTACGATCCAAAACATGTGTCTGGAGGCTGGAAAAAGCATGCAGTGGAAGGGCAAAGGGGAGGGCACTGGCCTCGCAGGCCGCTGGCCCTGGTTTCATCCCGGCTCCTGAGAGGGTGCCCTGAGCACGGCAAGGAGAGAGCCTGAGCACAGAGCCAGGAGAAAGCACGTGTGGCCCAAAGTGACAACAGGTGCTGAGTGCAGCAGACGTGCCAAGGATACTGCAGCATCAGAGAAGCCCCAGCCCGATGGAGGCCGGCTCCAAAAGGGCAGCAGCCAGTGGCCCCACGGCAGGATTACGAATGAGCCGCCGGTTCTAACGAGAGCAGCGGGCCTGGAAATAACTCATTCCCTCCCAAACATGTTTCTTAATTAGGGAGGACAAGCAGCGAGACTATAAATGGCCTAAATTACCCCCAGTAATTGTAAGTGAGACCAAATAACGTCTGTAAAGGAAGATTATTCCTAAGACCTCATTCCATTTAATACTGCGACTCTTTCTAATTGTCAGCCTGGGTTATTAAGTAGGCCAGCCTGGCAAATACTCTGGCTCCCCGCCCTGGCCAGCGCTGGGATGCAGGTTCTGAGAAAACTCTAAGAATCTGAAATGTCAGCAGCAGCAGAACACATTTTTGAAATCAAAAGCAATGATGTTAGGCTGACAAATATGGAATCTGGATTTGAATTACCAGAAATGAAGATCCGGGTCTCTGTTTGAAAGATCTTATTAGCACGCTACAGATCACAGACCGCTGATTTTACCCTGCGGAGTCCTCCTGAAGGATGCTTCGCATTAACAACTACATCTCGCGTATGCTGGAAGGAAATGTATCCTGGGGCGCTATTTTTATTTATGTTTTATATTTTTTACTGAATCATTGTGAGATGATGCGATGTGACGGCTGCCGAATCACGAACAAAGCTGTTCATGACTAGGTTTCAGTCATACTGTGTTCCAACACCCATCCCTCCACCAGTGCACATTTCCCAGCACCCGTGTCCCCAGGTTTCCTCCCATCACCCTGTGGTCACCAGACCATAACAATAAAAATACAAATGGGGCTTCATATCTACACGCCGTCCTGTACGCATCAGAACATCTGAGACCACGCCCGGGAGTGTTGTCCACTGCCTACTGGGGTGAAGGCGCCCTGCCCACACACGGCAGGGCCACGGGTGGGCAGAATTCCCGTGGGCTAAGACATCACCACCCAGCAGCAGCCGTCACAGAGACGCTTGGCAGCCGCACGCGAGGTGCAGGGGCGGAGGGCTTCAGGGGCCGGCGCGGCAGGGCAAGGGATGGGGAAACGGGTGTATGACGTCCTGGAACAGTCAGGTGCAGCTAACAGACACCACCTGGGACAGAGTGGACGTGAAGAGAGAAAGCCAAAGTCCACACAACTGGGTAAGCTAGTCGGGTCCCCACTGACCAGCTCTCGGGGCTGGACCCAGCACAGGCCAGAAGCCACTGTGGGTGGGGCTGGGCAGCAAGGAGGAACTGTCAGGGTGACTCTCCCGGCCCCGGGTCTGGTGAGGGCAGGTGCAGTGGGGGGCAGGGAATACGGAGCAGCTGCCGAATCCGTGTCAAGGGCAGACAGGGCTTCATTTAGACTATTTTCTCTGCTTTTAAAGGAATCTGAAAGTTCCGAGTAACTAATATATTCTGAGCTGATACTTCCCCAATTTTCCGCGTGTTAAAATAAGAAGTTTCATTCAATTAACTTACCCACATAGAGCCACCGGAAAAATGCCTTGAAGTTTTTCATACTGCTGTCTATAACTCTGGAAAGATAAAAAAAAATAAATAAATAAAATCAGAAATAAAATCACGACACGGAGTTCATGCTGTTCAATAAGGTGAAACAATACAGCCTTCACTGTCATGAATGTGATTTAAGTCTTTTAAACAGCAGATTATATAGCCTCTTACACGTACCTAAAAATAAAACTCAAAGCAGAGCTTGATTCTTTTCAAAAAATAAAGCAAGTAACTCAGATTCTATCTGGTTCTAACAGTCCTGCTCAAACTGTGTAATGGCTCTTCAGTAGGCTTCAGTAAAGTATGAAATTCTTTTCTACCTTTGCAAATAAGAGAAACAATGAAAAAGCAGTTCTCAGCATTATTCTGTTAAAAGAAAACCAACAAAAAACCCTCAGTGGTCAGTAGGAAGAAAACACCCCGAGCCCAGCAGAAAAGAATTCTACTAAACACGCAGCACACCACTACCCGGAGAGCCTGGGCCATTCGCCTTGGAAGGTGGTTTCTGATGCTTATAGTAACCAAGAACGCAAACACTGAACTTCCCGTGCTGGACAGAAGCACACTAAAATTAAGTATTATAGGGGCTGGAGGGAAAGTATATCGGGTAGGGAGTTCGCCTTGCACACAGCCAACGCGGGTTCGATTCCCAGCATCCCATATGGTCCCCCGAGCACTGCCAGGAGTAACTCCTGAGTGCATGAGCCAGAAGTAACCTCTGTGCATTGCTCGGTGTGACCCCAAAACCAAAAATAAATAAATAAACAAACAAACAAACAAATAAATAGAATGAAGTATTATAAATGGAAGCAGTTTTCTTTTGCTTTGGCTGTGGGACGGGGTGCGCGAGCCACCCCTGGCTGGGCTCAGGCTCATCTCTGGCTCTGCTCGGGATCATTCCTGGCAGGCGTAGGGGACCACTTGGGGTGCCAGGGATCAAACTCGGGTTCAGGCCTTGTGCAAGGCAGCATCTGACCCACCGTACGATCTCTCCAGGCCCGGGAGTAGCTCTCATTTTATCAGACTGTTTCTCAATAAACTCTCCAAGCTTAGCTCTGAGATAGTTACTCTCGCGGCCCTGGCGGGCAGGAAGCCGCGGGGGGCAGGTCAGAGTGGCACCCTCAGAGCACAAAGCCTGTGGCAAAGGCAGCGGCGTCACAGCTCTCCCGGAAAAACCAGGAAAGAAAACTGTTGTCCTTTCCCTAGCCAGCACCCTTTCCCCACCCCCATAACTGCCGGTCTGCTACAGGCTGCTGTCACACTGCCTCAGTTTCCCCACCTGTCATCTAAGATGAAAATGCCACCGTCTACCTGTCTCTAAGGAGCAAGAAGATCAGCACGCGACAACTCTCATTCCGCTCCCACTGCAAAGTGAGGGGAGCCAGGCAGAGCAAGCCGCCGCTCTTCCCCACCCCGTTTACAGAGCCCGGGCACCGCACCCGCTGCCCAACCGATGCCGATGCCGTTACCGAGGGCGCAGACGGGCAGGGTCTGCTCAGGAACCCGCACCAACAAAGAGGGTGGCAGGAAAGACACCGGGTCATCTGACATCAGTCCCAGCCACGGCTGACAGCCGAGGAGGAACTTGGCGGCGGTGAGTCTCTGATGCCCCCCTCCCCACCTGGGCAGGGACACGCACGCCACGGCAATGCCAGGGCACCACAGACATTGGGACAATGTGTGAGCAGCCGGACATGGGGACAAACTGAGCACAGAGGGACAGACGCTCCTCCCCGCACACACAGAGGCATGGGGGCTTAAGCTAAACCCAAGCAGGCTCTGCAGAGGGGCAGCGCGCGGGGAGGCAGGGGTGAGGCAGTCCCCGGCAGGTGCTGGCCTGCGAACTGGCGCCCAGCCACCCTGTCCACAGCCCATCGCGCTGGCCCCATGAGTGACCGTGAGGAGCAGCGGAGTGGGAGGCTCTTGGAGGGGGCTGGCGGGGCAGCAGGGTGAGCGGGACCGGGAGAACTCGAGGAGGAGCGAAGACGCGAGGGGGGGGGGGTGTATGCAGCGGGGAGGTGGGTGATTTCAGGGCTTACTCCTGGCTCCGCGCTCAGGGGTCCCTCCTGGTGGTGTGTGGGGGACCATATGCAGGCAAGGCCTGGGCCTGACCCGCCCTACCCCCTACTCTCTCCAGCCCCGTGGCAAAAACTTCTGAAAAGCCAAAAATAAGGACATCACAGCCACAGAACAGGGCCTGGAGGAAAGAGGACAGACATGAGAAAAGAACGCTGGGGATGAACAGGGCTGCCGAGCTGGCGCTCTGCACGACGGCTCCGCCCAACCACCCGGTCCCCAGGGCCGCGCTCTGCGTGGGGGAGCTCCAGATGCGACCCCCAGCGCCCCTGAGCACCAAGACAAGAGCAACTCTCCAGCACCACGGGGCAGGGCCCCCACGCCACGCCACCCCAGACTGTCTCCCTCAGCACACTGCCACTCCCTCCAGGGTTAGGCACCGAACCTCTCCGAGCCCACACCACCTAGGGCATGAGGCCGCCCCCCACCCCCAACGAGAACCCGCAGGCTCAGCTCTCCCAAGCCTCCGTCTGGACTGGCTCCACAGTGCTCGGTGCCCCCGCCTCACCCAGTCCCCTCTGCGCCCCGCTGCACTCTGCTCGTCAGGGCGAGAGAACGGATCCGCTCTCCTGAGGCGCCTCCCCACACAGCCCCGCTGGGCCCCACTGAACACAGC
This sequence comes from Sorex araneus, assembly GCF_027595985.1. Classification (NCBI taxonomy): domain Eukaryota; kingdom Metazoa; phylum Chordata; class Mammalia; order Eulipotyphla; family Soricidae; genus Sorex; species Sorex araneus. Next base: position 160,611,482 of record NC_073306.1, on the reverse strand, counting down.
TCACAGCCAGGTGGCTGGGCCGGAGAACAGCGGCCAGCACAAGATGTGGCACCCCCAAGACCCTGTGCCAGGCAGACAGTGTGGCCCCTCCACCCACCTCCCTTGCCTCGCCTTCCGTGAATGCCAGGGGGCTTCCGATCTCACACTGAGACAATAAAAGTGATGCGAAGGGAACAGCCCCAAGCCCAGTGCTCAGCATCTGCCTCCTGACCAGCCCTGGACCCCCACGGGCTGCCCACCCCCAACCCTGCACTCACAACCCTGCCCTCTCTTTGCACTTCCCAGGACTGTTCCCTTTTACAAGACTCCAGCATACACAAGCAGGCCCTAATCTCTCCCTTCGTCAAAGGAAGCAACAGCTCAACATCCGATTCCAAGCCCGGCCAATCTCCTTCTGGCAGAGAGGACTCAGGCGATCACAGCTGCTCCCACTCTGCTCTGCAGCCAGCCCCCTACTGCCCTCAGGGCTGGCTCTTGTCAAGGTCACCCTCAGCAGTCTGGCCCAACAATATTAAATCAACTAGTCTCGCTCTCAGCTTGAGTCAACAGCGCCCGGCAGCCCTTGCCCCTTGCGGCAACGCTTTTCTGGCAATGCCTGTTTGTCTTCACTGGCGGGCCGGTGGGTCCCACACGGTCAGTCTCTCGGCCTCCCGGCTCCCTCCAGCAGGATGACGGCTCCACCTTCAGATCTCTCCCCTGCTACTAGGCACCTATGACCTCACCGAGGTGCTCGCCCTGAAACAGCGCCCCAGGGACAGCTCCCAACATTCCCGTTCCAGCCTCCTCGCCTAACCGTTATTTTCATGTGTCCACTATGTACTGGACAGTGGCCGGCCTGCTTACCTCTGAAACGCCTGCCTCCCCGTGGGCACAGCGTGGGAAGGAAGTGGCCCCCATTACTGAGTCTTCTGCCACTGACACGTAACTTGCACCACAAGAAACTGTCAGATAAACCCAAATTGAGGCATGCAAAAACAGCAAGAACAAAAACACAACATATCCTGGTGCTCCCTAGGTGCCCTAGAGCTGCATCTGCCCGCTTCAGGAAGCGCCAAGCCTCGCCTCCAGAGCACTGGACCCATAACTGCCCCAACACACATCACCCTTACACAGTCGTGCAGAAAATTCCATTATTCCTACTTTCAGACGGGTCCCAATGCTGACCACCGTTTCTCCTGGGGCTTCTGTCCCTGCCTCCTACTCAGGACGCCCAGCGACCCTCCCCACCATCCCCTGCACCGTCCCCGGCGCCCCGCAAGGCCCGGCTCACCGCCCAGTGCAGGCCGTGATCTGACTACTGCTGGGCCCCCCTCAGCATGCAGGCCCTGCAGTCCCCTCGGACCTCCCTCTCACCCTGGGCCACTCCGGTCCCTTCAGCTCCAGGGCCTGACACCCCTCCGATGCGTCTGGACAGACAGTCCCTGGGGCCTCACAAGGCCAAAAGAGCTTGCGGCCTCCCCTGATCTGCCCTCTCCCGGCTCTAGTCCCCCTTCCTGAGGCCTTCCACCCCCAGCTTCTCACGATCTCACCGACCAAACGAAGGGAAGGCTTCTTCACCGGTCTGCTCACGACTAACCTCGGTTACTGAGAACAGTCACTGAGAACAAGGCTCGTGTCTGGTGCAATAGTCCGGTGCATGCCGGCACCCCCGGGAGCCCCCTGAGCACCGCCAGGAGTGGCCCCTGAACGCGGAGCCATGAGTAAGTCCTGAGCAACAGCAAGTGACCCCAAACAAAACACAAAACAAGCAAGCAAGCAAGCAGAAATCCAAGCACCTGTTAACTGTTCATGAATAGAATAGTCCTGGATAATTAAGTCAAGAAATTTAGTCAGGAAGCAAGAAGAAAAATTTGCAAGTGACAGCGCGAGGACCAAAGGAGAGATCAAAGATCCCCCAGAGAAATGACCACAGCAGTCAACTGAGGAGTTAGTTCATGCTGAAGTGGCATTTTCCTTCCAGCACAATGAATACAAAGGCCCACATCTAGAGCATGGCTGCGACGTGCCGCCTCGCCGGGGTGAACAATACGCCGTGCAGAAATGAGAGAGAGAGAAAGCCCCAGGAAGGGGCGCGCCTGGGAAGGGCACAGCTTCTGTGAGCAATGTTCCGCGATGCCTGAGTCCTCTAACAGGGCGGCTCAGTTCGGATGTCCCAAGTAGGGCAAAGGGGACAGAAGACACACGGGGAGACGGGGGTCGGCCCCTTCCACATCCCAGCAAGTCGCAGGAGGACGCTTGCCACCGGAACCCAGGAGATGCTGCTGGTGTCCCGCGCAGGGCCCGCGGGGGACCCGGCCGCGGAGAGCCGGACACGGAGGCCCAGAGGGACGGAGGGGCAGCATCAAGCAGGGCCCACAGCTCGTAAGCCCACCTGGAGAGGGGAAGAACGTCCGCGTGTGGTCAAGACAACGCAAGCCAGGGCCAAGAGCGTCGGGGAACAAAGCAGACGAGGACAACCAGGGGTCGGTGCGATAGCACAGCAGGTAGGGCATCTGCCTTGCATGCGACTGACCGAGGTTCACCCCACCCACAGTCCCCCGAGCACTGCCAGGAGTCATCCCTGAGCACAGAGCCAGGAGTGTCCCCTGAGCATCGCGCTGGGTATGACCCCCAAACAAAACAACAAGAATGACCACTGCAAACTGAATGGGGGAAGAAATGCAAGTCTCAGAGACCATGCGAGCCAGGAGCAGGGAGCGAAGACAGCAGACAGGAACGACCTCTGGAAACTGATGAAAGAAACGCAAGAGTCTCGGAAACGAGACAGGGCAGAGAGGACAAGAGCAGCAGCTCCGCGTGTCCAGATGGCCGCCCCCAGAGCAGGCCCGGGGACACAACACTGTGAAGCCGCCATGAGCCTGGGCTGGCTTGTCACCTGCAGGGAAAGGGCGACTTGCTGAAGAACCAACCACTTACGAACGGAAACAAGCGTAAGAAATGCACGGGAAGGAATGCAGGAGAGCCCAGCGGGTCCTTGGCTAAGGACAGAGGCGAGGAGTCCGGGGCGGCCTGATACTTACTGGAGAAGTTCATTTGCCTTCAGGATGAAAGACCCCACGGCGGTAATCGCATCTGGAGGGAGAGACGCAGAGGTCAGGTTCCAGTGCACTTCCAGCCGCCCGCCAAGAAGTTCGATTCCTACCTTCAATTCCTGCAGCATCGAGTCCAAGAGGTTGGTATTTTTGCTTCCACGAAGCCATTCCCTTCAGTTCACTCAAGTGGTACAACAGGGACTCGGAGCCACTGGAAGGCAAAGCGGAAGTGTCGGTGCTGCCGCGGGTGCCAAGGGGCCTGGCGTGTCTGCACTCCCCGAAACACAACCCTCAAAGCACCTTCAGTTATCCGAGAAACAAGTGTCTTCCAGTCATCTCTGTGGACCGGAGTAGGGCCACTGATGGTCATGACGAGTAGCGGGGCGCCGGGCAGGATCACGCCCCCCAGAGCCCCGGCATTCTACAGGTACCCCACGGTCCCGCCGCTCACCTCAGAGCCAGGGACTCTACTCATCCCATTTTACCGTTATCCATCTCATCTTGGTCCTGGGGCCACACCCGGCCGTGCGCAGGGCTTTCTCCAGGCTCTGCGCTCAGGAATCACTCCTGGTGGCGCACAGGAGGGACCACACGGGACGCCGCGAGTCCCACCCAGCCGGGCCCAGCAAGCGCCCTGCACGGCTGTGCCATCGCTCCAGCCCCTCAGTGTTCATTGCTTTTCATTTTGTTACTGAAGTTCTGACTTCAGGGGAGCCCTGTGCTGCATCTGTCCTGAGCTAGTGATCGCTGAGCTGAGCAGCATCCCGGGAGCCTGGGCTCGGCCTGGCAAGGCTGCTGGTGAGAGCCGCGGGCAGGGTGCCGGGCCCTGGGCTGCTGCAGAACGCACACCTGGGTGGCGGGAGTCAGGGAGACCCGGCCCACGGCACTGCAGGGGCCCAGAGGGAAGGGGCTCAGGCCCAGCACAAATCCAACGAGATCAGAAGGCCACACTTGCTGTACGTGTGGCCGGCCATGGTTTAGTCCCCGACACCACACACAGGGTTCCTGAGCACTGGCAGGAGTGAGCCCTGAGCAGAGCCCAGTGTGATCCCTGAGCACAGAGCCCGGAGTGAGCCCTGAGCACAGAGCCCGGAGTGAGCCCTGAGCACAGAGCCCGGAGTAAGTCCTGAGCACAGAGCCCGGAGTGAGCCCTGAGCACAGAGCCCGGAGTAAGTCCTGAGCACAGAGCCCGGAGTGAGCCCTGAGCACAGAGCCCGGAGTAAGTCCTGAGCACAGAGCCCGGAGTGAGTCCTGAGCACAGAGCCAGATGTGGTCCAAACGCCACCAGCTGATAAAATAAGAAGGAAACAACCCTCACACCAAGCACCCACTCGCCAACTGCTGCACGGAGGGTCGGCCCAGAAGCAGGAGACTCCCGGCCCAGGACACGGTCTTGACCCTGGCAGAGGCCATCATGACCCACAAACACCTTGTCCGGTTTTAGACTCAAAAATACACAAAACGACACACACACACACACACACACACACTTTAAGGCAGCGCTCCAAGCAGCGAATGTTCCTGGTTCCGAGTACACTGGTGGGCTATGCGGCGGGAGAGAACCCTCAGACAGGGCAAGGGAGGGGTCCACAAAGCAGGGTCGCCCTTACTGACGGCTCCTACCTTGGGCACACCCGAACCCCCCTCAGACGCACACACGACGATGGAAACCAGAACACCACACGAGGGAGGCAGTTACAGAAAAAAGAACAGTGCCCAGTGGCTGCAACACACACACACACACACACACACACACACACACACACACAAAACAAATAAAATTCCGTTATCACACCATACCTCTGTAAGTGACTTATAACCAATTTTTGTATGCTGGAATATGACGACTCTATTGACTGGCCAAGCTTTTTTAAGCCCTATTTAGAACAAAAAGGAAAGATTTAGTACACAGCTCGAATACTATATGCCATACAGACACTTCTTACAGTGTCTACAATACTGGGACCGGGGGCGGTGGCTCGGAAGGGCACTGGCCTGGCGTGCAAACGGCCCTGAATTCTATCCTGGCACCGCTCCCCATTACCGAGTGCCAGCTGCGCCAGGGCAAAGGGAGAACTGGGCAGTGCCACTACTGCCCCCTGCCCCTCCTCGCACCCCTCACCCCTACTGCAGGGACAACAGGAGGGAAAGGTCCACAGCCACGGCAGTGAAGCCTTAATCTCACCTTCACCGTGAGCTGGTTCATTAAGAGGGTCTGGAGTTCAGCGCTATGAAGGAAGAGAAAGCATTTTTACTCTTCTCTACTCAAACCCTTAAACGCTTCCCTGAAACCTGTTAAAAGTTGAAAGCGTAAAAAAAAAAAAATCCTTAAAGAGCAACAACCCAGCAAACACAAAGGCAGAAAAAGATGAGAATGACATCTGGCGGGCCAGGCACAGAGTGCAGAAGCGAGCACGCAGTGTGGGGGGTCACGGGGCAGTGGGATACGCCCATCACCCACCCTGGGGAAGAGCTGTCTTCCATGGCACGTGACCAAATCACCCACATCTGGGGCCCATACCCGGAGTCAACTAGAAACCCTTAAAAAGCTTGAGGAGAGGGCCGGGGAGGTGGCCCACTGTCAAGTCCCTGGCCTCCATGAGCCCCGGGTTCGAGCCCCAGCGCTGCAAACAATGTTTGAGCAGTCAGAAGCATTAAAAGAAAACACAGGCACAAGGCTCAGGAGAGGCCCTTTTAACAGTGGCACAAGACAGGTCTGCCTTTCACATCATACGTTAAAGAAACACACAGCCAGGATAGAGTGGGTTCTGGCGAGCGCCCAGCGCGCCCCCAGCCTGGCTGGACCCGTGGACCCGCGGCACCACTGGGGTAGCCCAGGCAGTCTCTGGGGCCACAGCACCCCAGCTCACGCAGCCACTGAACTGGGGCCCTCCTGGCCCAAGAATCACTGGTGGCAACCCCCAAAATTAATAAAAAAAAATGAGAATATGCATCAGTAGACACACAAAAAGAACATTTGTAAGGGAGGAGCCCAAGTACTGCAGGGAAGGCGTTTGTCTTGCACGCAGCCGACCTGGGTTTGATCTGCAGCACCTGTGTCAGGAGTGATTCCTGTGTGCAGAGCCAGGAGTAACCCCCTGAGCACTGCTAAATTTTTTTTTTTAATTTTTTATTAGTGAATCACCGTGGGGTACAACTAGTTACAGACTTACAACCTTTCGTGCTTGCGTTTCAGTCATACAATGGTCGAGTGCCCATCCCTCCACCAGTGCCCGTTTTCCACCACCAATGGTCCCAGCATCCTTCCCACCACCCCATCCCATTTCCCCCCCACCAGCCTCTGTGGCAGGGCATTCCCTTTCGCTCTCTCTCTCTCTCTCTCCTTTTGGGTGTTGTGGTTTGCAGAGAGGTATTAAGTGGCCGTCATGTTCAGTCTGTAGTCTACCTTCAGCTCGCATTTCCCATCCCGAGCGGGCCCTCCTACCACCCTTTACTTGGAGTTCTCTTCTCTATCTGAGCTGCCGGGCTTCTAAGCTGTGGAGTAATCCTCCTGGTACTTATCTCTACTGTTCTTGGGTGTTAGTCTCCCATTCTGTTACTTTACATTCCACAAATGAAGAGCACTGCTAAAACTGTTTTAGAAAGATGACATTTATATTATAAAAAATGTACACAGAAAGGCTTTGTAAGATACGTTTTTGTTTGTTTGTTTGTTTTAGAGCTTATGCACCAATATTCCCTTCGCTGAACACGAAATTTAAATGGTCAGTCTTTCCTAAGGAGGAGGGCAGCACGGGCACGGCTGCATTACCTGGCCTTCCCCCACAGGAGCAGGTGCATGAACTCATCCTGTACGGAGGTGGTGGTGCTCTTCTCCTAGACGGGACAGACGCCGACTCAGACAGGGCCACGGCTCCCTCCAACCCCCCGGCAGCGGCTTCCCCAGATGCAGGGGCCAGGCAGAGACCCGGGGCCAGTGCCCACTGGTGGCACCCGAGGGGAGCGAGCCCTTCCTGGGAGGGAACCCTGGGGAACCGTCACCCAAGCCTTCCACTTCTTCCCCACGGGCCTCAGGGTGGAAGCAGGGCACCGGGCGCCCCTGGCAGGCCCCCACGGCACGCCGGTCGGGTACCTGCACAAACTTGGTGAGGCGCGAATCCATCTGCATCAGGATCTCTTCCCAGGCCTCACACATGCACGTGAGCGACAGGTTTATATACTGCACAGGAGAGGACGGAAGCAGGAAGGTGAGCAAACGTGCTCCTGTCGGCCTGCTAACTCACCAGCGGGCTGCTGACCGTCTCAGACACGCGGGCTCAAATCCCGGTGAGCCCGCGGAAAGGAGAAAACCACAGAACCACAGCACTCCTGGGGTAATCGCTGAGCTGTAAAACACCTGATGGGTCTCTGAACCTCACTATGAAACGTTCTTGGGTCTTTATCTGGTAAAACTGACCTCAGCTTTTTACACCCCGGGCATATTTTATGGACATTAAACCAAGGCTTAAACTTTTCCACTAGTGACCCCCTTTGCCTGAGAATTTTTTACACAGCCCTGGGTTTTTTAAATTGGGTGATCCTGTTTCAATCCCTGGCACCAATATGGTCCCCCAAATTCCACCGGGAACGATCCCTGAGCAGAGCCAGGAATAGCCCCCATCAGGGCATCCAGAGTCTCCAAACCCCTCGGATTATTTCAAACTTTAACAGAGGATCAAAGAGAAATGTAAATCAAACATTTAGTGACAGCGACAATGAATTCACTTTAAAACCGATTCCTTGCAACCCCCCCCTACATTCAGCTCAGCAACTCCAGGAGTTCCAGTGGCTGAGGCCAAGCGGTCAAAACGATGTCTGGTCAGCTTTTCCATTTCCAAACCGGATGTTCTGCAGCAGAGGGGGGGGAGGGGGAGACCCCAAGTGGGGCTCAGGAGACCTGAGGCCCATGGTTCCGCCTAAGGGCCCAGCAGTGCTCCAGGCCTGTACCCCGTGGTGCTCAGTGGGGCACAGGGACCCAGGAACATATCTCAGGGAAGCACATGCCAGGCGCACACCTAACCACTATACTACCTCCTGGTCTCCTTCAGACATGCTCTTTCAATAGCTACCGCGCTAACCTGGGGCCTGGCAAGCTGAAAATGGGAAAAGCAACAGTTTTTTGCAGCTCTCCCAGCCAGACCCGGATATGTTTCCCAGTCCTGGAATCCAGGTGGGTCTTGCCTCCTTCTGCAGCCAACAGAAGGAGCAGAGCAACCCCCAGAGCTCATCCCTCCAAAGGCTTCTTCGTGAACAGGCCTCGATGGCTGGCTCAGGGCTGAGACAGACGCATGTGGCTAAGGACACTCAGATAGGCCAAGCTCAGCTGGCCAGATACCAGCTGATTACAGACCAAAGTGGAGACTAAGGCACTGATCTACAGAAACCAAAGCCAGGGCTGGAGCGAGAGGCAGCAGGGAGGGCCTTTGCCTTGTATGTGCCTGACCCAGGTTCGATTCCCTGCATCCCATACAGTCCTGAGCACCACCAGAAGTGATCCATGAGTACAGAGCCAGGAGTAACCCTTAAGCATCCCTGGGTGTGACCCAAAATGCCAAAAAAAAAAAAAAAAAAGAAAGAAAGAAAGAAAGAAACGAAAGCTGAGACTGATCTGATTAGACACCAAGCCAAGGTATTCAAAGACTTTTCTGGAACACTGTATTTGCAGTAAACCTTGAATTTTCGGCGTTACTCTATTCACAGAAATATTTTAAAAGACTAAAATTACTTTTTTCTCTCACTTTCATTCTGGGGCCATGACTGGGTACACAGGGGTTCCTCCCCGTAGTATTTTTTTTTTTTATTTCTTTTGAAGGCGGGACTGAGAGATATGTGGGAAGAGATTTGTGGTAACCTTTTTCTTGTTTTTTTTTTTTTTTTCATTTTTGGGTCACACCCGGCGATGCACAGGGGTTACTCCTGGCTGATGCATTCAGGAATTACTCCTGTTGGTGCCCGGGGGACCATATGGGATGCTGGGATTCGAACCCAGGTCGGCCGCGTGCAAGGCAAACGCCCTACCTGTTGTGCTATTGCTCCAGCCCCAACCTTTTTCTTGTTTTACTGGACTATCGTTAACAGGCTGATGATCACATTAGACAACAGTCCTACAAACAGTGTTATGAAACTAAAGATTAAAGCCTTAATTTACAGAACACTTAAAAACTTAAATAAGCATGGGGCCAGAGCAACAGTACAGCGGGGAGGGCGTTTGCCTTGCACATGCAGACTCAGGTTAGATTCCTGGCACCCCATATGGTCCCCCAAGCCAGCCAGGAGTGATCCCTGAGCACAGAGCCAGGAGTAAGGTCTGAGCACCACTGGGTGTTGCCCAAACAAACAAAAAACTCAAAATGCACAGTAAACATAAAACAACTATTAATAAATACCTGTAATAGAGCTGAAATATGAGTAAACTTTCGGGCCATACGAGTTACTTCAGGTAGAAAGGAGTACAACAGATTGGTTTCAAGCTGTAAATGAAAGTAAAAAAGTGATTCACAATCATACATAATTGCTTCTTTTAAAGATATATCAGTCCCTCCCAACTGTAAAAGGAAATTCCATAATTCAGGAGAGTCCGGGGCGTATACATATTAAAAAGGTATCTAGAATTTGGTTCCCTGTTACGTTTACTGGTTTGCAGACTTAGAGACCGTAAGACAAGAATTTTCAAATCTGGCAGCCTAGAATACGGCCTGGTCGCAGAACAATTGTCTTTTATGTGTGAGGCCCTAGGCTGGATCCTTTGCATGTCCCCAACCCTCAAAAGAACTTTCAAGTCTGCTGGGTGACTGTGCAGATTCCCTACCCTCTCTGGCCATAGCTACAGCCTACGCAATCTATTCCCTGTGTGTTCGGAGAGACAGCACAAGGTGCCTGCCTTGCACGTGGCTGATGTGGCATCACATGTGGTCCCCCAAGCCCTGCCAGAAGTGCTCCCCGAGGCCAGAGCCAGGAGCAAGCTCTGAGCACTGCTGGTGTGCGGAGGCCCTCGCCCCCGCAGAAAGACGTACTGTAACATTAGGAAGACTTCAATACGTGTTTACAGATATCCTTAGAAGTTATAATGGCATGTGTGAATTTTTACCACAATAAAGCTGTATTAAACAACCTATTAACAAATGAAAAAACACTTGTACTTTGGTCACCAGATACAGTCCTGGAAATTCTATTTCCCCAGAATCTTTTCATTGCTGCTACTCTTATTGTTTTGGTTGGTGGTTTTCAGAGGGACATACCCAGCTGTGGTCAGGGTTTACTCCAGGCTCTGTGCTTAGGGATCACTCCTGGCAGTGCTCAGGGGACCACCTGCAATGCCAAGGATTAAGCCGGGGGTCAGAGGTGTACAAGGAAAGCACCATAAGGCCTGTACTACCCCTATGTCACAGACCCCTAAGAGCAAACATGAGCCACCATTACAGTAACCAGCGTCCCCTGAGGTCCTGCATCCAACCAAGAATGCTGGCAGGCTCCGGGCCGCCTGGTAACACAGATAGCCTGCATTCCTTTGCTCTGCTTCTGTTCAAGTTCATGAAAGCTTAGCTAAAGAAGATGCACTGTGGGGCTGGAGCAATAGCACAGCGGGTAGGGCGTTTGCCTTGCATGCGACTGACCTGGGTTTGATTCCCAGCATCCCAGATGGTCCCCCAAGCACTGCCAGGAATAATTCCTGAGTGCAGAGCCAGGAGTGACCTTTGTGCATCGCTGGGTGTGAAGAAAAAAAAAGAAGATGCACTGAGATGAAAAACTTGGGAAAACTTCCTGAAAGTCACCTCTAAATCTAACTACAGGTGCCCAACAGTTCACAAAACCATACGGTCAGCACAGCAGAACAGGCTTCTCTGTAAGGGACATCTTACACAAGACGCACACGAGGCAACACGCTGGCCTGGACTCTGGAGCTGCCCTGTCCAGAGGCAGCTTCCAGGTTTGTGTCATGGAGGACTCGGTGCCGGTTCTCTAGGCCCGTTTACTTGTCTATGAAACGGCACACCAGAGTACCAGAGTAGCCGTTAGACTGCTAGGAGGACACCAATGAATTATTCTGAAGCATCCAGTGCTTGGCACTTACTTTTTCTAATAAGGAATTAGAAGTTGTTTGTTGTTAGGGCCAGAATCCTAAGGAAATGCTTAGTACAAACAAGAAGGAACTGGCTCAGCAACAATTAATATGACCATCGAAACTCTGGTCATGAAGGGGCTGGAGCCATAGTACAGCAGGGAGGGTGCTTGCCTTGCACAAAGTCGACCTGGGTTCGATCCCCAGCATCCCATATAGTCCCCCAAGCACCTCTAGGAGTAATTCCTGAGTGCAGAGCCAGGAGTAACCTCTGTGCATCGCTGGGTGTGACCCCAACATCAAAACTCTGGCCATGATACTGTATCGAGCCAGGGACCTACTAATATCCTCGCTACATAAAGATTCCAGTTGAATATGGAAAAACCCTGCCCATCTTCTGATTTGGTTTGTTTTAAAGACCTTCAGGACCCAGTACCCTGGACCATAAAAGCCTACAGGACCTTGAGGTGTGTTTCCTGGCCGCTGCTCTCGGGCCCAGGGCTTACCTGGAAGTAGGAGACCTCCGCAGCACCGCCCGCAGCGACCTCCGTGACCACCGACAGCGACTTCAGGTCACTGGACAAACACAGCGCCAGGCAGGTGCCCACAATCTGCAGAACAGGCAAGCCCCCACGCTGGTCAGTGTCAAGGTGCCCCTGCTGACAACTCAGGAAGCACAAACTCAGAGCCCAGAAGAGTTCACACACCAGGCCCAGGCCCTGGCCCCAGACACAGCGGAGGCAGGAAGCGTTATGATCTACAGCGCCATCCACCCCTCCGGGCTACGGAAAAGACGGCTGACTCAGCCCTGGGCTGGAGCGCATCGCTGTTCACCCTCCCTGACGGAGAAAAAGCTTTTTGTTAAGAAAAAGGCATTTGCTTAATTCCACTAACAGCCCCCGATGTCACAGACATCCTATCAATACTATTCTAACTGAGCATGAAAACTATCCTCTTCAACAGTCAAGAATAAATAACACGGGGCTGGAGTGATAGCATAGCGGGTAGGGCGTTTGCCTTGCATGCGGCCGACATGGGTTCAAATCCCAGCATCCCATATGGTCCCCTGAGCACCGCCAGGAGTAATTCCTGAGTGCAGAGCCAGGAGTAACCCCTGTGCATCGCCAGGTGTGACCCAAAAACAAAAACAAACAAACAAAAAAAGAATAAATAACTCTAATAATTACAAGTAACAAATCTAAATTTTCATTCTCTTGCCGGGGAAAAAAGCTACAAAAATTTTCGAGCAAAAACTTACCCCTGTGACTCGAGCAATTTTGAACATTCCATAGGCATAAAGCTCGATAAATCCAGAGCTCCCTCCAAGGACCAAGATATTAAGCCTAATTAGAAATAACACAACCAGGTGAGAACAACAGAGGAGACAAGAGGTTTCCAACGGAGGTGTTCGGATTCCTACTCTCACACCCCCTTCGGGCTGCTGCTCCCGGCAGGAGAACACAACACCAGGCACTCCCCCGGGGACTCTTTCCCTTCACAGGACTCCACACACTTCCTCTAGCCTAAGAAAAAAGAATCTGTCGCCCTGACGATTGTACTTATAGACTCGGTAACAGCCCTTCCCAAACAACCCAAAACGCCATCACTTTTGTATAAAGGAGCTTCGGAACTTGAATTTAAACCGTAGGAACTCTAGTCCGTCTACCACCTGTACTTCTCACCAAAATCAGCAGAGGCTTTGGCATAAAGAAAGACAAGAGAGGAAGGACAGGGAAGTAACAGATCTTAGTGTCTGTCTATTGTTTGGAGGTACTAATTTCAGCAATAACATAACTGTAAAAGAATTTCCTGTAAAACTCCTAAAATTATCGCTATCACCTTAAAGAAATCAGCCTTGAGTGGCTGGGCCCATGTCTTACATGCTCCAGGTCCTGAGTTTAACCCCCAGCACTGCACACCCCCAGGCTTAGCCCCAGGGCACCCAAACCTGAGAAATGACCTGTGCCCCCCAAAAGCACTGCCAGGTGTGACCCCCCACAATTGACAACAACAAAAAGCAAATCAGATTTGTATAAATTTTATCTACAGGCCTTACCTGACATCTCCCAAGAGCTTAATAATTTCATCAGAATTTTCTTCACTAAAAAAATTAAAATAAATTAGGTTATCTTTTAGCTCTATCTTTCAAATACAAAAAGAATTTCTTACTTGAAAAACAAGATATGTCTTACCTAAATATTTTTGAGGTATTGCTGTAACTAGAGGGAGACAAAAAAATTACTTACAATATAGCCTTTAAAAGCTATGAAAATATTGTCACAGTGTTCAAGGAAAAATCAGTTGCAAGAAAAATCTACAAGGCTAATTCAATGAAATTAAACTCTGATACTTACTTTTTTGGCAAGGTAGGTAGTTTGGGTAAAAGAAGATTTGATTCGTCTTCAGCATTATAAAAGGATGTTAGAACACTAAGAAGGGAAAAAGCATTGTAAAAATGTGAAAAATATTTACTTCTCTTTCCATTAAAAGACACTAGTTTTTGAAAGATGCCCAGCTTATATATATATTATCAGGTAAACAGATACACAAATGTTTTATTATTTCTTGCCCGCATGCCTGGCTATCTTCCCTGGGGCCCCTTGGAGGGGATGGGCTCCAGCTTCCCTCCCCACCCCGAGCAGAGCTCCCGGCTGCCGAAGACCACCGAAACCTAGCTACAGCCATACTTGAGTCCCCTCTCCACACGTTCAGACAGGCCTCACGCATGAAGGTACCGGCAGAGGAACCCAGGTGTGTGTAATACCATCAACGGTCAGCACCCAGAGACTTAAAAGCAAGCTCCCAGAAGCGCGCGGCCATGCGCTTGTAGTCTACTTCTCCCTCTGGGAGAAACTGGCAAGCTTCTGAGAGTTTCCTGCCCACATGGGACAGCCTTGCAAGCTTCCCATGGTGTATTCATATGCTAAATCCAGTAACAAGCTGGATCCCATTCCCCTGACCCTGAAAGAGCCTCCAGTGCAACATCCTTGAGAGGGCCGAGTTGAGAGAGACTTCTAAGATCTCAGGGAAAGGACGAATGGAGAGGTTACTGAGCCCGCTCGAGAAATCGACGATTAATGGGGATTTCGTGATTCGTGATTTTAAAATAGTCACTATAACAATCACAAGTAGAAAAAGTAGAAAATTTACAAAGTATTCCTGAAAAGAAAAATCAAACCAGTTTGTATTTAGAGAAACATATTAATAAACTATTATCATATGAAATGTACTGATATGCAACAGTATTCAGACACAGAGAAATTATGATTTCTTAACTCTCATCTAAGGCTTCAGACCAAACATGTAAGTTGCAAGAATTATTTCAGACAACACTGGAATTATTGTGGGGTACATTATGGGCCTCTGGTACCCAAGGAAACATCAGGCATCTGCAGTCACTTGACCCTTCTTCCCACCCTACCTTCCAACAGGGCCGGGAATAACTGAATGAGCAGGATGTGGTAGAGCACATGCCTTGCGCCCGGGCCCTGGGTTGGATTCTGGAGTAACAGTCAATTCGGATGAATAAGCAGTGGCAAACACTTGGCAAATGTTTTTCTCACTTTAATGAGAAGCAGGTGCCCAGAGAAACCCTGCAATGTCCATGACTCGTTTTTAAACTATTACTAGGAAGCGTAACAGTAACAGACTTGGCAGGAAATGGCCCCGAAAGAACAGGGCTGCGATGCTCATCAAACTATCTGGAAATTCCCAGGACCACTTGCAACCCCCGATGACCTGGTGACAGATCCATGTCTCAGGTTTTATTGACAGTGAACTTGAAAGCCCAGACTAGACCCGTTAGTCAATTCTTTGTAGGCAGCCCACTTTGGGAAAGACCTTATTGGAATTCACTCAGGACCTACGTATCCATTTGATATTCATTTAAAACT